>NC_138339.1:157894949-158058308 GCF_046562875.1 Panthera onca
GGAACGGAGTGAAACGAGATGCTAGCTGAAAGGTGGTCTCTCCACAGTACACCTTCACGGGGTGGAGGGTCACTTTCGACGTCGTTCTCCGCATAGGATTTCAAACAATGCCAACCTGGTGATACAAGATGTTCCTGGAAAGACGGTTCCCCCAAATGTGCAGCTGCACAAAGGTGAGTGTATGGCACTTTCACTATAGGCCTCCCATCACTGTTCCGCCTCTTCCCACTTAGGGAAAGGAGATGTTGGCTGGAAGGTGTTTCCTCACCACCCCCCCCCCTTCCGCCCTCCACGGTTTTGTTTCACACAGTCGAGGACAGAGCACTTGCCGTGTACGTCTGCATACGCTTTCAAACTCTTGCAACTTAGTCAAACAAGATGTCAGCTGAGAGATGGTTTCTCTGCAGGATTCTTTCAGAGTATCGAGTACATATCACTTTCCACATCGTGCCCTGCATAGGTTTTCAAACGCTTCTGACTTAGTGATACAAGATGTCAGGTGAAGGATGGTTTCCCCGAAGGGCAAACCTTTGACAGAGTTGAGTGGCACGCGCCGCATAAAGCCCCCACAGGCTTCCTTCACACGCTTCTTACCTGGTGAAACCCAATGTAGTTGAAAGACGGTTTCCCCAACAGTGTTGTTTCACAGCGCTGAGGGTCTAGGCCCCACATGGGATTGCAAACACTTCCAAGTTAGTGGAACCAGAGGTGAGTGGAAAGCGTTCCTCCAAAGTGCAGTTTGCCCGAGTCGAGTATATGACACCTTCCACTGAGGCCCCACGATAGGCGTTTGTTCAAACTGCTGGTCTAACTTAGCGATACAAGATGTTCCTTCACAGAGCCGAGTTTGTGGCACTGACCTTACATGTGGGCGCCGCATAGGTTTTCAAACAGTTCTCCCTCAGTGAGCCAAGATGTTAGTTGCAAGATGGCTTCTCCACAGGACTTTCTCACAATGCCGAGTAAATGTCACTTGCCCCTTCTTTGCCCGCAGAGGATTTCCGGCAAATCTAACTTAGCGATACGGGATGTTATTTGAAAGGTGGTTTCCCCAAAGTGCCTCTCGACAGAGTCGCGTATATGGCACCTTCGTCATAGGCCCCGAATGGGTTTTCAGACACCTCTGCCCAGTGAAACGTGATGTCAGTCCACAGTATTCTCTCCCACAGTCGAGTATATGTCACTTTCCCCCTGGCTCCCCACAGAGGGTTTCAAACACTTCTACGTTAGTGATGCAAGCGGTTAGCCAGAAGATGGCTCCTGCAATGTGCAGTGGGACAGTGCTCTGTGTATATACATATATATATATATATATATATATATATATATATATACACACACATATAGCACGTTGTGCTTAGGCCCCGACGGGTTTCTCAAACACTTCTAACTTAGTGAAACCACGTGTTAGTTGAAACGGTCTCCCCACAGTGTTGTTTCACAGAGTTGAGTGTATGGCACTTTCGCTGTAGGCCCCGCACGAACGGTTTGCAGCCACAGGTAACATAGTGAAGTAAGCTGTTAGTTGAAGGACGGCTTCTCCGCCCTCCCCCCTCCCCCCACACACACCGCAGGTGTTGTCTGACAGAGTGGGGTGTCTCATACTTTTGGTGTGAGCTCCGCATCGCTTTTCAAACACGTCTAACAAGGGAACCCAGATGCTATTTGAAGGATGGTTTCACCACAGTGTTGTTTTACAGAGTTGAGCACATGGCGCTTTCTGCGTAGGAAGCCCCTCGTTTCTGAAACTCTTCTCAGTAAGGGAAACGAGAGGTGTGTTGAAAGGTGGCGTCTCCACGGTGTTGTTTCACAGAGTTGACTCTACGGCACTTTCGTCGCAGGCCCCGCATGGGTCTTGAAGCCCTTGTCACTTTGGCAAACGAGCTGCCATTTGAAAAGTGGTCTCCCCCCCAGTGTCTCACAGAGTTGAGGGTAGGGCCCTTGCCGCGTAGACCCCCAACAGTTTCCGAACACTCTTAAGTTAGTGAAACCAGGTGCTAGTTGAGTGCTCGTTTCAGCACACCATCGTTTCTCACAGTTGAGTAGACGGCGCTCAACAGTTAGGCTTCTCGTAGGTTTTCAAACCCTTCTACCTTAGAGAAACCACATGGTAGTTGAAGGACGGTTTCCCCACAGTGTTGTTTCCTAGAGTTGAGAGCGTACGGTCCCGTGCGCTAGGCGCCTGCGAGCCTTATGAAACACGTGTGGCTTAGTGAAACCACATGCTAGGAGACAGATTGTGTCCCCACAGTGTCGTCTCACAGGGTTCAGTATATGGCACTCTCGTTGTAGGCCCCGCAACGTTTGGAGCTACGTGTACCTTAGCGAAGCGAGATGTCAGCGGAACGACGGCTTTCATTCACCAAGTGTTATCTGCCAGAGCGCAGTGGGAGATACTTTCGGGCTAGGCTCCGCGTAGCTTTCCAAACACTTCTAGCGAGGGAACCCAGATGCTGTCGGAAGGAGGGTTTCACCACAGTGTTGTTTTACATACAGAGTTGCGCACAGGGCCCTCTCTGCGTAGTACCCACGTAGGTTTTCGAGCCCTTCTCACTAAGCGAAACGAGCGGTTAGGTGAAACGTGGAGACCCACAGTGTTGTCTCACAGAGTTGAGTGTATGGCACTTTCCGCATAGGCCCTGCATAGGTTGTCAAACACTTCTAGCATTGTGAAACGAGATGTGATTGGAAAGATGGTTTTCCCCCACAGCGTCTCAGAGAGCTGAGTATACGGCAGTTTCGTTGTAGTCTCCGGATGCTTCTCAAACACTTCCAACTTAGTGAAACCACATGGTAGTTGGAAGATGCTTTCCCCGCAAGGTTGTGTCACAGAGTTGAGTGTACGTCCCTTTCTACATACGCCTCCATAGGTTTTCAAACACGTCTGCCTTAGTGAACTGAGATGTCAGTTGAAAGGTGTTTTCCCCACCGTGTTTTTCCCCATAGCCGAGTATATGGCACTCACCGTCCACGTCTGCATACGTTTTCAAACTCTTCTAACTTAGGCAAACAAGGGGTTAGTTGAAAAGACGGTTCTCTCCACAGTGTGTTTTCACAGAGTCGAGAACATGGCACTTTCCTCATTGTTCCTAGCAACGTTTTTCACGTACGTCTAACATGGTGAAACAAGATATTAGTTGGAAGACGGTTTCCCTAAAAAAAATTGACAGTGGAGCAGATGGCACTTTCCGCCTAAGCCCCCCCCCCCCCCAACCCCCACCCCCGGCAAGTTTCGAAACACTCCTACGAACTGAACCCGGATGTTATTTGAAAGACGGTTTCACCGCAGTCGTGTTGTGCAGAGTTGAGCATATGACACTTTCTTTGTAGAAATGGCATAGGTTTTCAACCACTTCTGAGTGAAGAGCAGTTAGCTGCAACATGGATTCACCACAGTGTTGTGTCACAGAGTTGAGTGCATGGTCTACGCGCCTAGGTCCCGTGGGTCTTCTCAGACACTTGTAACCTAGTGAAACCAGAGGCTAGAAGAAAGATCTTTCCCCCCGCAGTGCCGTTTCACAGAGTTGAGCATATGGCACTTTCGGACTAGGCCCCACATGGTTTGCATCTACATCTAACATAGTGAATTAAAATGTGAGTTGGAGGACGGCTTCCCCAGGTGTTGTTTGACAGAGTGGAGTGTATGATTCTTGCGGTGTCGGCGCTGCAGAAGTTTTCAAACACTTCTAACAGGGGAGCCCAGATGGTATTTGAAGGGTGGTTTCCCCACCGTGTTGTTTTACAGAGTTGAGCACATGGCACTTTCTACGTAGAACCGCATACGGTCCTCAAACACTTCTAAGTGAAACGAGAGTTTAGTTGAAAGGTGGAGTCCCCGCAGTGTTGTTTCACAGAGTTGACTAGGTGGCACTTTCGGCGCAGGCCCTACATGGGTTTTCAAACGCTTGTCACTTTGTGAAATGAGATGTCAGTTGAAAGATGGTTCCTCCACAGGGTCTCACAGAGATGAGTTGGTGGCGCTTTCGGTGTCATCTCCGCGTGGTTTCCAAACACTTCTAACTTACTGAAACAACGTGTTAGTTGGAAGAGGGTTTCCCCCGACTGTGTTGTGTCTCGGAGTTGAAACTATGGCACTTTCCTCATAGACCCTGGATAGTTTTCAAACAGGCTTGAAGCAGGGAAACCAGATGTTAGTTGAAAGATCGTTTTGCCACACCATTGTCTCTCACAGTTGAGTGCACGGCACTTAACCGTTAGGCTTCCCGTGGGTGTTCAAAGACTTCTACCCTAGGGAAACCAGATGGTAGTTGAACGATGGTTTCCCCAGTGTTGTTTCACAGACTTGACCGTATGGCACTCTCCGTGTGGCCCACACTTAGGTTTCCTAACCCTTGCAACCACGCTCAGTGAGAAGTTAATTGAAAGGTGGTTTCACCACAGTGTTGTTTGATTGAGTGGCGCGTATGGCGCTAGCCACATGGGCCCCGCATGTGTTTTCAAACACTTGTAACAGTGAAACCAGATAGTAGTGGAACGATCCTTTCACCACACTGGTATTCACACAGTTGAGTATAGGGCACCTTGCGATTAGGCAATCCTATGAGAGCACAGGATTTCCACACACTGCTCACTTAGAGAAACCAGCTGGTAGTCGAAGATCGTTTTCCCACAGTGTTGTTTCACAGAGTCGAGTATACGGCACGGTCTTCAGAGGCCCCCCCCCCCCCCAGGGGTTTCAAACACTTCTAACTTAGTGGCCCAGCTTTTAGTTCAAAGTCAGTTTCTCCCATGTTGTCTCACAGAGTTGAGCCTATGGTGCTATGCACCTAAGCCCCCTCCCCCCGTCTTTTCAAACCCTTGTAACCTCGCGAATCCAGATGCTCGGAGAAAGACTGTGTCACCATCGTGTCTGTTCTCGGAGTTGAGTATATGGCACTTTCGTTGTGGGCCCCGCATGGTTTTCAAACACATCAAACTTAGGGAAATAAGATGTGAGTTGGAGGACGGCTTCCTCCAAGTGTTGTTTGACACAGTGCAATGTAAGATACACTCGGTGTAGCGGCCGCATGGCATTTCAAACACGTCTGACAAGTGAACCCAGGTGATATTTGGAGGATGGTATCACCACGCTGTTGTTTTACAGAGTTGAGCTTATGGCACTCTCTGCGTAGTCCCTGCATAGGTCTTCAAACACTTCGAACTTAGTGCACCAAGATGTTAGTTGAAAGAGGGTGTCTCCACAGGATTCTCTACAGTGTCCTGTACGTGTCACTCTCCACATCGTTCCCCACATAGACCTTCACAGACTTCTACGCGACACGACAGGTCAATGGACAGACCATTTCCACAAAGTGCGTTGTGACAGAGTTGAGGATGCGGCGCTTTCACCATAGGCCCTGCATTGATTTTCCAACACTTGGAACCTAGCGAAACAAGATGGTAGTTGAACGATTGTTTTCATTACACTGCTGCTTCGCAGAATCGAGTATATGGCACTTTCGTGTATCCCAAGCACAGTTTTCCAAACACTTGAACCTTAGTGAAACCGGATGTTAATCGAACAGTGGTCTCCTCACAGAGTCGTGTATATGGCACCTTGCGGGGAGGCCACTCAAGTGTTTCTAAACACTTCAGACTTTGTGAAACCAGGTAGTAGCTGAAAGACAGTTGCCCCACAGTGTTGTTTCACAGGGAGATGGGTATTTGGCACCTTCCGCTTAGGCCCCTCACAGGTTTTCAAACGCTTCCACCTTAGCGTAATGGGCTGTTCCTTGAAAGATGGTTGCCCCCGCAACGTATCAGACAGGCGTGTATGTGGCACTCTGGATGTCGCCCCCCCGCACGGGTGTTCAAGCACACTAAGTTAGCGAAACCAGATGTTAACTGATAGACGTTTGCACCACACAAACGTTTCACAGGGTTGAGTACCGGGCACTTTGGCTGTAGTCCCCGCATGGGTTTTTAGCCACTTCTAGTGTCGTGAAACAAGACATTAGTTGAAAGATGTGTTGTCTGCCAGACTTGACTATGTGGCACTTTATGCATAGGTTTTGGAACACGCCTAGCAACGTGAAACCGTTAAGTTAGTTGAAAGATGGTTTCCCCACAAGCAGTCTTTAGAGTCGAGTATATGTCACTTTCCCCATAGTCCCTAGTGTGTGTTTTAAAGCATTTCTAACCGTGAAACAAGTTGTTAATGGAAAGATTTTTATCCCACAGTATTGTTTCACAGAGTGGAGTATATGGCACCTTCCTCTAGGTCCCTCTTCAGTTTTTAAGCTTTTCTAAATTTCTGAAATCAGATGGTAGTGGAAAGAGGTTTTCACCTCAGTGTTGTCTCGCAGAGTTGAGTAGACGGCACTTTCCTCATAGACCCGGCCTAGGGTTTCAAGTGCTTCTGTTAGTGAAACAAGATATTAGTTGAAAGACCGTTTTTCCGTAACACTCTTTCACACAATCAAGTCTATGTCACTTTCATCGTAATTCCCCGAAAATGGTTACAGAAACTTCCAACGGTGAAACGAGATGTTAGTTGAAGGATGGTTTCACCACACTGTTGTTTCACAGAGCTGAGTGATGGCGCTTTCCGTCTCGTTGCCCGCGTGGGTTTTCTAACACTTACAAATTAGTGACATCAGATGGTAGTTGAAAGATGGTTTCACCACAGTGTTGTCTCACAGAGTGGAGGATATGGCGCTTCTCTCATAGTTGCTCGCGTACGTTTTCCACCCCGTCCAAATTAGTGAAACCGAATGTTTCTTGAAGGAGGGTTCCCCAAAATGTTGTTGTTTCCCATATTTGAGTACAAGGCGCTTTCCCTGAAGGTGTCGCATAGGTTTTCAAACTGGTCCAACCTTGTGCAACAAGAGGTTAGTTGGCTGAGGGTTTGAGCAGACTCTTGTGCAGAGTTGAGTGTGTGGCACTTTCCGCATAGGCTCCGCATAGGTTTCAAAGATGGTTTTAACCGTAGGGATACCAGATGCCAGTTGAAAGATGTTTCATACAGTCGTGCATACGGCAGTTTCGGTGTTGGCCCCGCACGGGCCCTCCAACACTTCTAACTTGGTGAAACCCGACGTTGGTGGATAGATGGTTTCACCACACGGTTGTTTCCCAGGGTTGAGTGCATGGCACATTCGGTGTAGGCCCCACATGGGTCTTCAAGCTAAGAGGGGTCTAACGTACTGAAACAGGATGCTGGTTGGAAGATGGTTTCCGCACAGTGTTATTTGCCAGACTCGAGTATATGACACTTTATTCGTAGGCCCCACATACGTTGTCGAATACCTCTAACATAGTGAGACCTGATGGTAGTTGAAGGATGGTTTCTCCACGGTAAGATTTCAGCGTGGAGTGTATCTCGTTTTCCTCATAGGTTTTCAAACACTTCTCAGCGAAGCAAGATGTTAGTTGATAAATGGCTTATTTATGAAAAGTGTCACATACTTAACGCGGTGTAAAATCACTGTGCGGAAACATCTGTTTGTTTCACAAAGTTAGAAATGTTGGAATCCTAGGCATAGAAGCTAAAAAGCGGGGCGCCTGGGTGGCTTGGTCGGTTAAGCGTCTGACTTCGGCTCAGGTCATGATCTCGCGGTCCGTGGGTTCGAGCCCCGCGTCAGGCTCTGTGCTGACAGCTCAGAGCCTGGAGCCTGTTTCAGAGTCTGTGTCTCCTTCTCACCGTGACCCTCCCCCGTTCAGCTCTATCTCTCTCTGTCTCAAAAAATAAAGGAACTTTAAAAAAGAAGTTAAAAAGCAAAGCGCACTTTCCTCGCTGTGTCAAGGATCGTGGTAGACAAACCACTTTTCAAATAACATCTGGTTTAACTAAGTGGGAAGTGTTTGCAAACGCTTGCGGGGCCGCAAAGACACTGCCATGTCCTCGGCGCTGTGAAACACCAGTGTGGTGACGCCTTTTACCAACTAACATCTGCTTTCACCGCATAGGGTTTCAAGTGCTTGAAAACCCATGTGGGGACGAAACGGAAAGCGCCATAGGCTGAAGTGTATGAAACGCTGTGGGGGAACCACCTTCCAACTAAAATCCTGTTTCGGTAGGTTGGAAGCGTTTGCAAACCTCTGCGGGGCTTAGGCGGAAACGCCTACACGCAGCTCTGTGAAACAACTACGGGGAAAGAGTCTTTCACCTAACATCCGGTTTCAGTAAGTGAGAACTCTTTGAAAACCTAGGCGGGGCCTACAGGGTAAGGGCCATAGCGTCACCTCCGTGAAACAACACCGTGGGGAAACCGACTTTCAAGTAACATACATCTATCTGATTTGACAAAGTGAGAAGTGTTTGAAAACCCATGGTATCCGGCTTGCAACTAACCTCTTGCTTCGCCAAGTAGAATTGGAAAGCCTACGTGGGCCCTACGGGGAAAGTGCCATGCACTCAACTCTGTGAAACAGAAATGTGTGAGGGAAACATCTTGCCACTAACATCTTCTTTCACCAAGTTAAAAGTGTTTCAAAGCAAATGCAGCACCTACACCGAGTGTGCCTTATACGCAATACCATGAAACACCTTAGGGAAAGCTTTCTCCTATCGTCTTATTCACTAAGTTTGAAGCGCTTGGAGACCTATGCGGAGCCCAGGTGGAAAGCTCTATGTACTCAGCTCTACCAGGCAGCCCTTGAGGGAAACTATCTTTCAACTAACATCTTGTTTCACTAAGTCACAAGTGTTTGAAAAACCCCGTAGGCCTACCCCGACCAGTGCCTTGTACCTAACTTTAGGAAGTACCGTGGGGATACCATCATTCAACTAACGGCTACGTGTCACAACGTGAGAAACCTTAGTAAATACGTGCGGGGCCTACAGGGAAAGTGCCTTATACTCACCTCTGGAAAAAAAGAGTGAAGCGTCGGGTTTCGCTACGTTAAAATGGCTTGAAAACTAGGCGGGACCTAGAGGTAAGCGCCATAGAGTCAACTCTGTGACAGAACACTGTGGGGAACCCATCGTCCACCCAATTTCTTGTTACACTAAGTTAGAGGTGTTTGAACGCCATCCGGGGATCACACCGAAAGTGCCACATAGCCCTGGGCACCGTCACGGTCGAGAGACAGTCTCCCAACATCTGCTTTCACTCGGTTACAAGTGTTTAAAACACATGCGGGGCCTGGGTGGAGAGTACCAAACACGCAACTCCGTGAAACAACACGGTTGGGGAGACCACCTTTCAACCTCTATGTGGTTTCTTTGAGCTAGAAGTGTCTGAAAACCTATGAGAAGCCAACTGGTTAAGTGCCATACCTCTACGCTCAACGGTGAACAACGATGGTGTGCTAAAACAATAATTCAACTAACATCTGGTTGCACTAATTTAAAAGTGTTTGAAAACTATTCAGGGTCTGTGAGGAGAGTGCCATATGCTCCACTCTGTGACAGAACACAGTGGGGACACCATCTTCCGACTAACGTGTGTCAGTTTGAAAACCATGAGGAGCTACACCCCAAAGGGACTTACTCTATGAGACGCCCTAGGGAAACCGTCTTTGAAGTGACTTCTCGTTTCACAAACTTAACAAGTGTTTGAAAACCCATGCATGCAAGGCCTGCGCAGAAAGTGCCTATAGTCCACTCTGTGAAACAACACTGTGGGTCTCCACGTTTCAACCAACCGCTCGTTTCACTGAGTGAGAAGGGTTTGAAAACCTACGTGCGTTCTACGCAACGAGTGCCATATGCTCAACTCTGTAAAACAACACCGGTGACACCATCCTTCAAATAGCATCATGGTTCACTGTTAGAAGTGTTTGAAAACCTATGCGGAGCCTACCCCGAAAGTATCTTACACTGCACTCTGGCAAAGACTTTGGGGAAGCCGTCCTTCAACTGACATTTTACTTCACTATGTCACCATGGGGTTGCAAACCATGCGGCGCCTACAGCCAAAGTGCCATATGCTCAACTCTGTGAAACAACGCTGTGGGGAAACGGGTTCAACGAACACCTGGTTTCACTACGTTAGAAGTGTTTGAGAAACCCGTCGTGCCCTCTGTCAAACTGCACATTGCAGAAGCCATCTTTCAGCTAACATCTTACATCTCTAAAGTATGGATGGCACGTATGTTGTATATAACGTTTGTGTCTGTGCATGTTATTTGTGTGGTGAATGTGGTGTGTGTATGGTGTGTCAGTGTTTTGGAGGTGCTGTATGTGTCCTTCTGTGTTGTCTTCAAGGGTCATATATGTGTTGTGATTGTAGTATATCAGCTAGGTATGCGCCGCATAGAACGTATGTGCGTGTATGGTCTTTCTATGGCATGTGTGTTTTGTATGTGGTGCACGTGTGGTTTTGTGGTGTGGCATACGGGTGGAGTTTGGGCAGTAAAAGTGTGGTGTGTGTGTGGTGTGCGTGGTGTCCGTACTTCATAGATGTATGGATTCTCATGGTGTGTGTATTGTGGATGCGGTGTCTGTGTAGTGTAAGTGCGTTGTGTGCGGTATGAGTTTGGCATGTATGTGGTGTATATACGGGGTGTGTTTGTGGGCTATACGTAGTGTACGGTGGGTATATGTGTGGTCCGTGTATTAGGTGTAGTAAGTAGTGTGTGGAAGATGTCTGTGCGAGGTGTAAGTGGTTTGGTGTGTATGTGGTGACTGGGTGAGGTGTTTGTGTGGTATTCACGTGTCAAGCGAGGTATGTTGGTACCCTGTTGTGTGTTCGGTGTAGGAGTGATGTGGCTGTGTGGCATATGTGTCACATTTGTGTCTCTATGTGCAGTGTGTGTGGTGTCCTGGTAGTCGACGTGTAGAGGAGGGAGCATCTGTCTTCCGTATAAGTGGCGTGGGTTTGGGGTGTGGGGTGTGCATGTGGAGGGTGTATGCGTGGTATACGGGCAGTGGTTTGTTTGGAAACCGTGTGCTGTATATGTGTGGAGTGTGGTAATACTGTGCGAGGGGGGTAACTGTGGGTGTGTGGGGCATGTGTGATGTGTGTTGGACATGTCTGTGGCATATGCATGGTGAGTGTGTGGTGAGCATGTGGTGTGTGTGATGTATGCATGTGTAGACGGTGTATGTGTCATGCAGGTGTGTATGTCGTAGGAAGGTGGCCAATGCGGCGTGCCAGGTGTGTGGAATGTGCAGGGTGTGTGTGTGTGTGTGTGTGTGTGTGTGTGTATGTGTGTTATATAAGTGTCTTGAGTGTATTGCACGGGTGGCCGTGTGTGGTGTGTTTTCCTTAAATGTTTTGGGTTTGTGTGTTGTGTGTTTGGGTACTGTGGTATGTGTGAGATATGTGTGGGTTTCCGTGTAATTCGTGTCTTGTGTAGGCTGCACGTTAGTTGAAAGTGCAGTTTGACAGAGTTGAGTATATGGCACTTTCCACCTAGTCCCCGCCGAGGTTTTCAAACACTTCTAACTCAGTGAAACAAGATGTTAGCCACACGATGGTTTTTCCCCCACAGTGTTACTTCACAGAGTTGAGTGTATGGCACGTTCGTCGTCGTTCCCAGCAGTTTTTCAAACGCTTCCAACATGGAGAAACAAGATGTTAGTTGAAAGACGGTTTCCCCAAAGTGCCGTTTTGACAGAGTTGAATATATGGCACTTTCTTTCTGCACAGTCCCTGAATAATTTTTCAAACCCTTCTAACTTAGTGAAACTAGATGTTAGTTCAAAGGATGCTTTCCCACCGTGTTGGTTCCCAGAGATGAGTATATGGCAGTGACCTTGGAGGCCCTGCATAGCTTCTCAAAACTTCCAACTTGGTGAAACATGTTAGTTGAAAGATGCTTTCTCCACAGGAGTCTTTTGCGATGGCTGGTATATGTGACTTTCCACATCATTCCCTGCATAGGTTGTCAAACTCTTCTCACGTAGTGAAACGACAGGCTAGTTACAAGATATTTTCCCCACAGTGTTGTATCACAGGGTTGAGTATATGGCACTTACCCTGTAGGCCCCGCGTAGGTTTTCAAACAGTTCTCACTGAGCGAAACCACACATTAGGTGAAAGCTGGTTACTCTCCAGGGTTGTTTCGCAGGATTGGGTATACGGCCCTTTCCGCATGGGCCCGCGTAAGTTTTTCAAACACTTCTAACTGACAGAAACCAGATGTGAGTTGAAAGATGGTTTCTCCACAGTATGTTTTCTCTGAATCGAGAATTCTGAGGAACTCGAGAATTCCGTTGAAGACGAATCTTCGTTCCCAGCAGTTTTTCAAACACTTCTAACATGGTGAAATAAGATGGTAGTGGAAAGATGGTTTCCCCAAAGGCTGCTTGACAGAGTGGAGGGTATGACACTTTCCGCCTAAGCCCCCACAGGTTTGCCAACACTTCTTCCTTAGTGAAACAAGATGTGAGTGGAAAGATGGTTTCCCCACAGTGTTGTTTCACAGGGTTGAGGGTATGGCACTTTCCTTCTAGGCCCCACATGGGTTTTCCAACACTTCCACGTTAGTGGAGCCAGAGGTTAGTGGAAAGATGGTTTCCGTAGAGTGCAGATTGACTGACTTGTGTACATGGCACTTCACTCTCCACATAGCCCCCCCCCCCCGCCCCCCACATAGGTGTTCCAACACCTCCGACGTTGTGACACCGGATGTTAGGTGAGAGATGGTTGCTCCACAGGATTCTTTCACAGTGGCTGGTATATGTCACTTTCCACATCGTTCCCCACATAGGTTCTCAAACTCTTCTAACCTAGTGATTGATACAAGCTGTTAGTTGAGTGTTGGCTTCCCCAGAGTGAAGTCTGACGGAGTTGAGTACGTGGAACTTGACGCGCAGTCCCCGCGCAGGTTTTCAAGCCCTTGGAACTGAGTGAAACTAGGTGTTAGCTAAAAGGTCGTGTCCTCAGAGTGTGCCTTCACACGGGTGACTCTACGGCACCTACCTTGCAGGCCCCGCACAGTTGTCAGACAGCTCTCTTTTAGTGCAGCAAGATATTAGGAGAAAGACCGTTTCGCCACACCGTGTTTCACATGATGGAGTGTAAGGGCACTTTCTACGCAAGCCACCGTACGTAGGTTGGCAAACACTTGGAACGGAGTGAAACGAGATGCTAGCTGAAAGGTGGTCTCTCCACAGTACACCTTCACGGGGTGGAGGGTCACTTTCGACGTCGTTCTCCGCATAGGATTTCAAACAATGCCAACCTGGTGATACAAGATGTTCCTGGAAAGACGGTTCCCCCAAATGTGCAGCTGCACAAAGGTGAGTGTATGGCACTTTCACTATAGGCCTCCCATCACTGTTCCGCCTCTTCCCACTTAGGGAAAGGAGATGTTGGCTGGAAGGTGTTTCCTCACCACCCCCCCCCCTTCCGCCCTCCACGGTTTTGTTTCACACAGTCGAGGACAGAGCACTTGCCGTGTACGTCTGCATACGCTTTCAAACTCTTGCAACTTAGTCAAACAAGATGTCAGCTGAGAGATGGTTTCTCTGCAGGATTCTTTCAGAGTATCGAGTACATATCACTTTCCACATCGTGCCCTGCATAGGTTTTCAAACGCTTCTGACTTAGTGATACAAGATGTCAGGTGAAGGATGGTTTCCCCGAAGGGCAAACCTTTGACAGAGTTGAGTGGCACGCGCCGCATAAAGCCCCCACAGGCTTCCTTCACACGCTTCTTACCTGGTGAAACCCAATGTAGTTGAAAGACGGTTTCCCCAACAGTGTTGTTTCACAGCGCTGAGGGTCTAGGCCCCACATGGGATTGCAAACACTTCCAAGTTAGTGGAACCAGAGGTGAGTGGAAAGCGTTCCTCCAAAGTGCAGTTTGCCCGAGTCGAGTATATGACACCTTCCACTGAGGCCCCACGATAGGCGTTTGTTCAAACTGCTGGTCTAACTTAGCGATACAAGATGTTCCTTCACAGAGCCGAGTTTGTGGCACTGACCTTACATGTGGGCGCCGCATAGGTTTTCAAACAGTTCTCCCTCAGTGAGCCAAGATGTTAGTTGCAAGATGGCTTCTCCACAGGACTTTCTCACAATGCCGAGTAAATGTCACTTGCCCCTTCTTTGCCCGCAGAGGATTTCCGGCAAATCTAACTTAGCGATACGGGATGTTATTTGAAAGGTGGTTTCCCCAAAGTGCCTCTCGACAGAGTCGCGTATATGGCACCTTCGTCATAGGCCCCGAATGGGTTTTCAGACACCTCTGCCCAGTGAAACGTGATGTCAGTCCACAGTATTCTCTCCCACAGTCGAGTATATGTCACTTTCCCCCTGGCTCCCCACAGAGGGTTTCAAACACTTCTACGTTAGTGATGCAAGCGGTTAGCCAGAAGATGGCTCCTGCAATGTGCAGTGGGACAGTGCTCTGTGTATATACATATATATATATATATATATATATATATATATATACACACACATATAGCACGTTGTGCTTAGGCCCCGACGGGTTTCTCAAACACTTCTAACTTAGTGAAACCACGTGTTAGTTGAAACGGTCTCCCCACAGTGTTGTTTCACAGAGTTGAGTGTATGGCACTTTCGCTGTAGGCCCCGCACGAACGGTTTGCAGCCACAGGTAACATAGTGAAGTAAGCTGTTAGTTGAAGGACGGCTTCTCCGCCCTCCCCCCTCCCCCCACACACACCGCAGGTGTTGTCTGACAGAGTGGGGTGTCTCATACTTTTGGTGTGAGCTCCGCATCGCTTTTCAAACACGTCTAACAAGGGAACCCAGATGCTATTTGAAGGATGGTTTCACCACAGTGTTGTTTTACAGAGTTGAGCACATGGCGCTTTCTGCGTAGGAAGCCCCTCGTTTCTGAAACTCTTCTCAGTAAGGGAAACGAGAGGTGTGTTGAAAGGTGGCGTCTCCACGGTGTTGTTTCACAGAGTTGACTCTACGGCACTTTCGTCGCAGGCCCCGCATGGGTCTTGAAGCCCTTGTCACTTTGGCAAACGAGCTGCCATTTGAAAAGTGGTCTCCCCCCCAGTGTCTCACAGAGTTGAGGGTAGGGCCCTTGCCGCGTAGACCCCCAACAGTTTCCGAACACTCTTAAGTTAGTGAAACCAGGTGCTAGTTGAGTGCTCGTTTCAGCACACCATCGTTTCTCACAGTTGAGTAGACGGCGCTCAACAGTTAGGCTTCTCGTAGGTTTTCAAACCCTTCTACCTTAGAGAAACCACATGGTAGTTGAAGGACGGTTTCCCCACAGTGTTGTTTCCTAGAGTTGAGAGCGTACGGTCCCGTGCGCTAGGCGCCTGCGAGCCTTATGAAACACGTGTGGCTTAGTGAAACCACATGCTAGGAGACAGATTGTGTCCCCACAGTGTCGTCTCACAGGGTTCAGTATATGGCACTCTCGTTGTAGGCCCCGCAACGTTTGGAGCTACGTGTACCTTAGCGAAGCGAGATGTCAGCGGAACGACGGCTTTCATTCACCAAGTGTTATCTGCCAGAGCGCAGTGGGAGATACTTTCGGGCTAGGCTCCGCGTAGCTTTCCAAACACTTCTAGCGAGGGAACCCAGATGCTGTCGGAAGGAGGGTTTCACCACAGTGTTGTTTTACATACAGAGTTGCGCACAGGGCCCTCTCTGCGTAGTACCCACGTAGGTTTTCGAGCCCTTCTCACTAAGCGAAACGAGCGGTTAGGTGAAACGTGGAGACCCACAGTGTTGTCTCACAGAGTTGAGTGTATGGCACTTTCCGCATAGGCCCTGCATAGGTTGTCAAACACTTCTAGCATTGTGAAACGAGATGTGATTGGAAAGATGGTTTTCCCCCACAGCGTCTCAGAGAGCTGAGTATACGGCAGTTTCGTTGTAGTCTCCGGATGCTTCTCAAACACTTCCAACTTAGTGAAACCACATGGTAGTTGGAAGATGCTTTCCCCGCAAGGTTGTGTCACAGAGTTGAGTGTACGTCCCTTTCTACATACGCCTCCATAGGTTTTCAAACACGTCTGCCTTAGTGAACTGAGATGTCAGTTGAAAGGTGTTTTCCCCACCGTGTTTTTCCCCATAGCCGAGTATATGGCACTCACCGTCCACGTCTGCATACGTTTTCAAACTCTTCTAACTTAGGCAAACAAGGGGTTAGTTGAAAAGACGGTTCTCTCCACAGTGTGTTTTCACAGAGTCGAGAACATGGCACTTTCCTCATTGTTCCTAGCAACGTTTTTCACGTACGTCTAACATGGTGAAACAAGATATTAGTTGGAAGACGGTTTCCCTAAAAAAAATTGACAGTGGAGCAGATGGCACTTTCCGCCTAAGCCCCCCCCCCCCCAACCCCCACCCCCGGCAAGTTTCGAAACACTCCTACGAACTGAACCCGGATGTTATTTGAAAGACGGTTTCACCGCAGTCGTGTTGTGCAGAGTTGAGCATATGACACTTTCTTTGTAGAAATGGCATAGGTTTTCAACCACTTCTGAGTGAAGAGCAGTTAGCTGCAACATGGATTCACCACAGTGTTGTGTCACAGAGTTGAGTGCATGGTCTACGCGCCTAGGTCCCGTGGGTCTTCTCAGACACTTGTAACCTAGTGAAACCAGAGGCTAGAAGAAAGATCTTTCCCCCCGCAGTGCCGTTTCACAGAGTTGAGCATATGGCACTTTCGGACTAGGCCCCACATGGTTTGCATCTACATCTAACATAGTGAATTAAAATGTGAGTTGGAGGACGGCTTCCCCAGGTGTTGTTTGACAGAGTGGAGTGTATGATTCTTGCGGTGTCGGCGCTGCAGAAGTTTTCAAACACTTCTAACAGGGGAGCCCAGATGGTATTTGAAGGGTGGTTTCCCCACCGTGTTGTTTTACAGAGTTGAGCACATGGCACTTTCTACGTAGAACCGCATACGGTCCTCAAACACTTCTAAGTGAAACGAGAGTTTAGTTGAAAGGTGGAGTCCCCGCAGTGTTGTTTCACAGAGTTGACTAGGTGGCACTTTCGGCGCAGGCCCTACATGGGTTTTCAAACGCTTGTCACTTTGTGAAATGAGATGTCAGTTGAAAGATGGTTCCTCCACAGGGTCTCACAGAGATGAGTTGGTGGCGCTTTCGGTGTCATCTCCGCGTGGTTTCCAAACACTTCTAACTTACTGAAACAACGTGTTAGTTGGAAGAGGGTTTCCCCCGACTGTGTTGTGTCTCGGAGTTGAAACTATGGCACTTTCCTCATAGACCCTGGATAGTTTTCAAACAGGCTTGAAGCAGGGAAACCAGATGTTAGTTGAAAGATCGTTTTGCCACACCATTGTCTCTCACAGTTGAGTGCACGGCACTTAACCGTTAGGCTTCCCGTGGGTGTTCAAAGACTTCTACCCTAGGGAAACCAGATGGTAGTTGAACGATGGTTTCCCCAGTGTTGTTTCACAGACTTGACCGTATGGCACTCTCCGTGTGGCCCACACTTAGGTTTCCTAACCCTTGCAACCACGCTCAGTGAGAAGTTAATTGAAAGGTGGTTTCACCACAGTGTTGTTTGATTGAGTGGCGCGTATGGCGCTAGCCACATGGGCCCCGCATGTGTTTTCAAACACTTGTAACAGTGAAACCAGATAGTAGTGGAACGATCCTTTCACCACACTGGTATTCACACAGTTGAGTATAGGGCACCTTGCGATTAGGCAATCCTATGAGAGCACAGGATTTCCACACACTGCTCACTTAGAGAAACCAGCTGGTAGTCGAAGATCGTTTTCCCACAGTGTTGTTTCACAGAGTCGAGTATACGGCACGGTCTTCAGAGGCCCCCCCCCCCCCCAGGGGTTTCAAACACTTCTAACTTAGTGGCCCAGCTTTTAGTTCAAAGTCAGTTTCTCCCATGTTGTCTCACAGAGTTGAGCCTATGGTGCTATGCACCTAAGCCCCCTCCCCCCGTCTTTTCAAACCCTTGTAACCTCGCGAATCCAGATGCTCGGAGAAAGACTGTGTCACCATCGTGTCTGTTCTCGGAGTTGAGTATATGGCACTTTCGTTGTGGGCCCCGCATGGTTTTCAAACACATCAAACTTAGGGAAATAAGATGTGAGTTGGAGGACGGCTTCCTCCAAGTGTTGTTTGACACAGTGCAATGTAAGATACACTCGGTGTAGCGGCCGCATGGCATTTCAAACACGTCTGACAAGTGAACCCAGGTGATATTTGGAGGATGGTATCACCACGCTGTTGTTTTACAGAGTTGAGCTTATGGCACTCTCTGCGTAGTCCCTGCATAGGTCTTCAAACACTTCGAACTTAGTGCACCAAGATGTTAGTTGAAAGAGGGTGTCTCCACAGGATTCTCTACAGTGTCCTGTACGTGTCACTCTCCACATCGTTCCCCACATAGACCTTCACAGACTTCTACGCGACACGACAGGTCAATGGACAGACCATTTCCACAAAGTGCGTTGTGACAGAGTTGAGGATGCGGCGCTTTCACCATAGGCCCTGCATTGATTTTCCAACACTTGGAACCTAGCGAAACAAGATGGTAGTTGAACGATTGTTTTCATTACACTGCTGCTTCGCAGAATCGAGTATATGGCACTTTCGTGTATCCCAAGCACAGTTTTCCAAACACTTGAACCTTAGTGAAACCGGATGTTAATCGAACAGTGGTCTCCTCACAGAGTCGTGTATATGGCACCTTGCGGGGAGGCCACTCAAGTGTTTCTAAACACTTCAGACTTTGTGAAACCAGGTAGTAGCTGAAAGACAGTTGCCCCACAGTGTTGTTTCACAGGGAGATGGGTATTTGGCACCTTCCGCTTAGGCCCCTCACAGGTTTTCAAACGCTTCCACCTTAGCGTAATGGGCTGTTCCTTGAAAGATGGTTGCCCCCGCAACGTATCAGACAGGCGTGTATGTGGCACTCTGGATGTCGCCCCCCCGCACGGGTGTTCAAGCACACTAAGTTAGCGAAACCAGATGTTAACTGATAGACGTTTGCACCACACAAACGTTTCACAGGGTTGAGTACCGGGCACTTTGGCTGTAGTCCCCGCATGGGTTTTTAGCCACTTCTAGTGTCGTGAAACAAGACATTAGTTGAAAGATGTGTTGTCTGCCAGACTTGACTATGTGGCACTTTATGCATAGGTTTTGGAACACGCCTAGCAACGTGAAACCGTTAAGTTAGTTGAAAGATGGTTTCCCCACAAGCAGTCTTTAGAGTCGAGTATATGTCACTTTCCCCATAGTCCCTAGTGTGTGTTTTAAAGCATTTCTAACCGTGAAACAAGTTGTTAATGGAAAGATTTTTATCCCACAGTATTGTTTCACAGAGTGGAGTATATGGCACCTTCCTCTAGGTCCCTCTTCAGTTTTTAAGCTTTTCTAAATTTCTGAAATCAGATGGTAGTGGAAAGAGGTTTTCACCTCAGTGTTGTCTCGCAGAGTTGAGTAGACGGCACTTTCCTCATAGACCCGGCCTAGGGTTTCAAGTGCTTCTGTTAGTGAAACAAGATATTAGTTGAAAGACCGTTTTTCCGTAACACTCTTTCACACAATCAAGTCTATGTCACTTTCATCGTAATTCCCCGAAAATGGTTACAGAAACTTCCAACGGTGAAACGAGATGTTAGTTGAAGGATGGTTTCACCACACTGTTGTTTCACAGAGCTGAGTGATGGCGCTTTCCGTCTCGTTGCCCGCGTGGGTTTTCTAACACTTACAAATTAGTGACATCAGATGGTAGTTGAAAGATGGTTTCACCACAGTGTTGTCTCACAGAGTGGAGGATATGGCGCTTCTCTCATAGTTGCTCGCGTACGTTTTCCACCCCGTCCAAATTAGTGAAACCGAATGTTTCTTGAAGGAGGGTTCCCCAAAATGTTGTTGTTTCCCATATTTGAGTACAAGGCGCTTTCCCTGAAGGTGTCGCATAGGTTTTCAAACTGGTCCAACCTTGTGCAACAAGAGGTTAGTTGGCTGAGGGTTTGAGCAGACTCTTGTGCAGAGTTGAGTGTGTGGCACTTTCCGCATAGGCTCCGCATAGGTTTCAAAGATGGTTTTAACCGTAGGGATACCAGATGCCAGTTGAAAGATGTTTCATACAGTCGTGCATACGGCAGTTTCGGTGTTGGCCCCGCACGGGCCCTCCAACACTTCTAACTTGGTGAAACCCGACGTTGGTGGATAGATGGTTTCACCACACGGTTGTTTCCCAGGGTTGAGTGCATGGCACATTCGGTGTAGGCCCCACATGGGTCTTCAAGCTAAGAGGGGTCTAACGTACTGAAACAGGATGCTGGTTGGAAGATGGTTTCCGCACAGTGTTATTTGCCAGACTCGAGTATATGACACTTTATTCGTAGGCCCCACATACGTTGTCGAATACCTCTAACATAGTGAGACCTGATGGTAGTTGAAGGATGGTTTCTCCACGGTAAGATTTCAGCGTGGAGTGTATCTCGTTTTCCTCATAGGTTTTCAAACACTTCTCAGCGAAGCAAGATGTTAGTTGATAAATGGCTTATTTATGAAAAGTGTCACATACTTAACGCGGTGTAAAATCACTGTGCGGAAACATCTGTTTGTTTCACAAAGTTAGAAATGTTGGAATCCTAGGCATAGAAGCTAAAAAGCGGGGCGCCTGGGTGGCTTGGTCGGTTAAGCGTCTGACTTCGGCTCAGGTCATGATCTCGCGGTCCGTGGGTTCGAGCCCCGCGTCAGGCTCTGTGCTGACAGCTCAGAGCCTGGAGCCTGTTTCAGAGTCTGTGTCTCCTTCTCACCGTGACCCTCCCCCGTTCAGCTCTATCTCTCTCTGTCTCAAAAAATAAAGGAACTTTAAAAAAGAAGTTAAAAAGCAAAGCGCACTTTCCTCGCTGTGTCAAGGATCGTGGTAGACAAACCACTTTTCAAATAACATCTGGTTTAACTAAGTGGGAAGTGTTTGCAAACGCTTGCGGGGCCGCAAAGACACTGCCATGTCCTCGGCGCTGTGAAACACCAGTGTGGTGACGCCTTTTACCAACTAACATCTGCTTTCACCGCATAGGGTTTCAAGTGCTTGAAAACCCATGTGGGGACGAAACGGAAAGCGCCATAGGCTGAAGTGTATGAAACGCTGTGGGGGAACCACCTTCCAACTAAAATCCTGTTTCGGTAGGTTGGAAGCGTTTGCAAACCTCTGCGGGGCTTAGGCGGAAACGCCTACACGCAGCTCTGTGAAACAACTACGGGGAAAGAGTCTTTCACCTAACATCCGGTTTCAGTAAGTGAGAACTCTTTGAAAACCTAGGCGGGGCCTACAGGGTAAGGGCCATAGCGTCACCTCCGTGAAACAACACCGTGGGGAAACCGACTTTCAAGTAACATACATCTATCTGATTTGACAAAGTGAGAAGTGTTTGAAAACCCATGGTATCCGGCTTGCAACTAACCTCTTGCTTCGCCAAGTAGAATTGGAAAGCCTACGTGGGCCCTACGGGGAAAGTGCCATGCACTCAACTCTGTGAAACAGAAATGTGTGAGGGAAACATCTTGCCACTAACATCTTCTTTCACCAAGTTAAAAGTGTTTCAAAGCAAATGCAGCACCTACACCGAGTGTGCCTTATACGCAATACCATGAAACACCTTAGGGAAAGCTTTCTCCTATCGTCTTATTCACTAAGTTTGAAGCGCTTGGAGACCTATGCGGAGCCCAGGTGGAAAGCTCTATGTACTCAGCTCTACCAGGCAGCCCTTGAGGGAAACTATCTTTCAACTAACATCTTGTTTCACTAAGTCACAAGTGTTTGAAAAACCCCGTAGGCCTACCCCGACCAGTGCCTTGTACCTAACTTTAGGAAGTACCGTGGGGATACCATCATTCAACTAACGGCTACGTGTCACAACGTGAGAAACCTTAGTAAATACGTGCGGGGCCTACAGGGAAAGTGCCTTATACTCACCTCTGGAAAAAAAGAGTGAAGCGTCGGGTTTCGCTACGTTAAAATGGCTTGAAAACTAGGCGGGACCTAGAGGTAAGCGCCATAGAGTCAACTCTGTGACAGAACACTGTGGGGAACCCATCGTCCACCCAATTTCTTGTTACACTAAGTTAGAGGTGTTTGAACGCCATCCGGGGATCACACCGAAAGTGCCACATAGCCCTGGGCACCGTCACGGTCGAGAGACAGTCTCCCAACATCTGCTTTCACTCGGTTACAAGTGTTTAAAACACATGCGGGGCCTGGGTGGAGAGTACCAAACACGCAACTCCGTGAAACAACACGGTTGGGGAGACCACCTTTCAACCTCTATGTGGTTTCTTTGAGCTAGAAGTGTCTGAAAACCTATGAGAAGCCAACTGGTTAAGTGCCATACCTCTACGCTCAACGGTGAACAACGATGGTGTGCTAAAACAATAATTCAACTAACATCTGGTTGCACTAATTTAAAAGTGTTTGAAAACTATTCAGGGTCTGTGAGGAGAGTGCCATATGCTCCACTCTGTGACAGAACACAGTGGGGACACCATCTTCCGACTAACGTGTGTCAGTTTGAAAACCATGAGGAGCTACACCCCAAAGGGACTTACTCTATGAGACGCCCTAGGGAAACCGTCTTTGAAGTGACTTCTCGTTTCACAAACTTAACAAGTGTTTGAAAACCCATGCATGCAAGGCCTGCGCAGAAAGTGCCTATAGTCCACTCTGTGAAACAACACTGTGGGTCTCCACGTTTCAACCAACCGCTCGTTTCACTGAGTGAGAAGGGTTTGAAAACCTACGTGCGTTCTACGCAACGAGTGCCATATGCTCAACTCTGTAAAACAACACCGGTGACACCATCCTTCAAATAGCATCATGGTTCACTGTTAGAAGTGTTTGAAAACCTATGCGGAGCCTACCCCGAAAGTATCTTACACTGCACTCTGGCAAAGACTTTGGGGAAGCCGTCCTTCAACTGACATTTTACTTCACTATGTCACCATGGGGTTGCAAACCATGCGGCGCCTACAGCCAAAGTGCCATATGCTCAACTCTGTGAAACAACGCTGTGGGGAAACGGGTTCAACGAACACCTGGTTTCACTACGTTAGAAGTGTTTGAGAAACCCGTCGTGCCCTCTGTCAAACTGCACATTGCAGAAGCCATCTTTCAGCTAACATCTTACATCTCTAAAGTATGGATGGCACGTATGTTGTATATAACGTTTGTGTCTGTGCATGTTATTTGTGTGGTGAATGTGGTGTGTGTATGGTGTGTCAGTGTTTTGGAGGTGCTGTATGTGTCCTTCTGTGTTGTCTTCAAGGGTCATATATGTGTTGTGATTGTAGTATATCAGCTAGGTATGCGCCGCATAGAACGTATGTGCGTGTATGGTCTTTCTATGGCATGTGTGTTTTGTATGTGGTGCACGTGTGGTTTTGTGGTGTGGCATACGGGTGGAGTTTGGGCAGTAAAAGTGTGGTGTGTGTGTGGTGTGCGTGGTGTCCGTACTTCATAGATGTATGGATTCTCATGGTGTGTGTATTGTGGATGCGGTGTCTGTGTAGTGTAAGTGCGTTGTGTGCGGTATGAGTTTGGCATGTATGTGGTGTATATACGGGGTGTGTTTGTGGGCTATACGTAGTGTACGGTGGGTATATGTGTGGTCCGTGTATTAGGTGTAGTAAGTAGTGTGTGGAAGATGTCTGTGCGAGGTGTAAGTGGTTTGGTGTGTATGTGGTGACTGGGTGAGGTGTTTGTGTGGTATTCACGTGTCAAGCGAGGTATGTTGGTACCCTGTTGTGTGTTCGGTGTAGGAGTGATGTGGCTGTGTGGCATATGTGTCACATTTGTGTCTCTATGTGCAGTGTGTGTGGTGTCCTGGTAGTCGACGTGTAGAGGAGGGAGCATCTGTCTTCCGTATAAGTGGCGTGGGTTTGGGGTGTGGGGTGTGCATGTGGAGGGTGTATGCGTGGTATACGGGCAGTGGTTTGTTTGGAAACCGTGTGCTGTATATGTGTGGAGTGTGGTAATACTGTGCGAGGGGGGTAACTGTGGGTGTGTGGGGCATGTGTGATGTGTGTTGGACATGTCTGTGGCATATGCATGGTGAGTGTGTGGTGAGCATGTGGTGTGTGTGATGTATGCATGTGTAGACGGTGTATGTGTCATGCAGGTGTGTATGTCGTAGGAAGGTGGCCAATGCGGCGTGCCAGGTGTGTGGAATGTGCAGGGTGTGTGTGTGTGTGTGTGTGTGTGTGTGTGTGTATGTGTGTTATATAAGTGTCTTGAGTGTATTGCACGGGTGGCCGTGTGTGGTGTGTTTTCCTTAAATGTTTTGGGTTTGTGTGTTGTGTGTTTGGGTACTGTGGTATGTGTGAGATATGTGTGGGTTTCCGTGTAATTCGTGTCTTGTGTGGGCTGCACGTTAGTTGAAAGTGCAGTTTGACAGAGTTGAGTATATGGCACTTTCCACCTAGTCCCCGCCGAGGTTTTCAAACACTTCTAACTCAGTGAAACAAGATGTTAGCCACACGATGGTTTTTCCCCCACAGTGTTACTTCACAGAGTTGAGTGTATGGCACGTTCGTCGTCGTTCCCAGCAGTTTTTCAAACGCTTCCAACATGGAGAAACAAGATGTTAGTTGAAAGACGGTTTCCCCAAAGTGCCGTTTTGACAGAGTTGAATATATGGCACTTTCTTTCTGCACAGTCCCTGAATAATTTTTCAAACCCTTCTAACTTAGTGAAACTAGATGTTAGTTCAAAGGATGCTTTCCCACCGTGTTGGTTCCCAGAGATGAGTATATGGCAGTGACCTTGGAGGCCCTGCATAGCTTCTCAAAACTTCCAACTTGGTGAAACATGTTAGTTGAAAGATGCTTTCTCCACAGGAGTCTTTTGCGATGGCTGGTATATGTGACTTTCCACATCATTCCCTGCATAGGTTGTCAAACTCTTCTCACGTAGTGAAACGACAGGCTAGTTACAAGATATTTTCCCCACAGTGTTGTATCACAGGGTTGAGTATATGGCACTTACCCTGTAGGCCCCGCGTAGGTTTTCAAACAGTTCTCACTGAGCGAAACCACACATTAGGTGAAAGCTGGTTACTCTCCAGGGTTGTTTCGCAGGATTGGGTATACGGCCCTTTCCGCATGGGCCCGCGTAAGTTTTTCAAACACTTCTAACTGACAGAAACCAGATGTGAGTTGAAAGATGGTTTCTCCACAGTATGTTTTCTCTGAATCGAGAATTCTGAGGAACTCGAGAATTCCGTTGAAGACGAATCTTCGTTCCCAGCAGTTTTTCAAACACTTCTAACATGGTGAAATAAGATGGTAGTGGAAAGATGGTTTCCCCAAAGGCTGCTTGACAGAGTGGAGGGTATGACACTTTCCGCCTAAGCCCCCACAGGTTTGCCAACACTTCTTCCTTAGTGAAACAAGATGTGAGTGGAAAGATGGTTTCCCCACAGTGTTGTTTCACAGGGTTGAGGGTATGGCACTTTCCTTCTAGGCCCCACATGGGTTTTCCAACACTTCCACGTTAGTGGAGCCAGAGGTTAGTGGAAAGATGGTTTCCGTAGAGTGCAGATTGACTGACTTGTGTACATGGCACTTCACTCTCCACATAGCCCCCCCCCCCCGCCCCCCACATAGGTGTTCCAACACCTCCAACGTTGTGACACCGGATGTTAGGTGAGAGATGGTTGCTCCACAGGATTCTTTCACAGTGGCTGGTATATGTCACTTTCCACATCGTTCCCCACATAGGTTCTCAAACTCTTCTAACCTAGTGATTGATACAAGCTGTTAGTTGAGTGTTGGCTTCCCCAGAGTGAAGTCTGACGGAGTTGAGTACGTGGAACTTGACGCGCAGTCCCCGCGCAGGTTTTCAAGCCCTTGGAACTGAGTGAAACTAGGTGTTAGCTAAAAGGTCGTGTCCTCAGAGTGTGCCTTCACACGGGTGACTCTACGGCACCTACCTTGCAGGCCCCGCACAGTTGTCAGACAGCTCTCTTTTAGTGCAGCAAGATATTAGGAGAAAGACCGTTTCGCCACACCGTGTTTCACATGATGGAGTGTAAGGGCACTTTCTACGCAAGCCACCGTACGTAGGTTGGCAAACACTTGGAACGGAGTGAAACGAGATGCTAGCTGAAAGGTGGTCTCTCCACAGTACACCTTCACGGGGTGGAGGGTCACTTTCGACGTCGTTCTCCGCATAGGATTTCAAACAATGCCAACCTGGTGATACAAGATGTTCCTGGAAAGACGGTTCCCCCAAATGTGCAGCTGCACAAAGGTGAGTGTATGGCACTTTCACTATAGGCCTCCCATCACTGTTCCGCCTCTTCCCACTTAGGGAAAGGAGATGTTGGCTGGAAGGTGTTTCCTCACCACCCCCCCCCCTTCCGCCCTCCACGGTTTTGTTTCACACAGTCGAGGACAGAGCACTTGCCGTGTACGTCTGCATACGCTTTCAAACTCTTGCAACTTAGTCAAACAAGATGTCAGCTGAGAGATGGTTTCTCTGCAGGATTCTTTCAGAGTATCGAGTACATATCACTTTCCACATCGTGCCCTGCATAGGTTTTCAAACGCTTCTGACTTAGTGATACAAGATGTCAGGTGAAGGATGGTTTCCCCGAAGGGCAAACCTTTGACAGAGTTGAGTGGCACGCGCCGCATAAAGCCCCCACAGGCTTCCTTCACACGCTTCTTACCTGGTGAAACCCAATGTAGTTGAAAGACGGTTTCCCCAACAGTGTTGTTTCACAGCGCTGAGGGTCTAGGCCCCACATGGGATTGCAAACACTTCCAAGTTAGTGGAACCAGAGGTGAGTGGAAAGCGTTCCTCCAAAGTGCAGTTTGCCCGAGTCGAGTATATGACACCTTCCACTGAGGCCCCACGATAGGCGTTTGTTCAAACTGCTGGTCTAACTTAGCGATACAAGATGTTCCTTCACAGAGCCGAGTTTGTGGCACTGACCTTACATGTGGGCGCCGCATAGGTTTTCAAACAGTTCTCCCTCAGTGAGCCAAGATGTTAGTTGCAAGATGGCTTCTCCACAGGACTTTCTCACAATGCCGAGTAAATGTCACTTGCCCCTTCTTTGCCCGCAGAGGATTTCCGGCAAATCTAACTTAGCGATACGGGATGTTATTTGAAAGGTGGTTTCCCCAAAGTGCCTCTCGACAGAGTCGCGTATATGGCACCTTCGTCATAGGCCCCGAATGGGTTTTCAGACACCTCTGCCCAGTGAAACGTGATGTCAGTCCACAGTATTCTCTCCCACAGTCGAGTATATGTCACTTTCCCCCTGGCTCCCCACAGAGGGTTTCAAACACTTCTACGTTAGTGATGCAAGCTGTTAGCCAGAAGATGGCTCCTGCAATGTGCAGTGGGACAGTGCTCTGTGTATATACATATATATATATATATATATATATATATATATATATACACACACATATAGCACGTTGTGCTTAGGCCCCGACGGGTTTCTCAAACACTTCTAACTTAGTGAAACCACGTGTTAGTTGAAACGGTCTCCCCACAGTGTTGTTTCACAGAGTTGAGTGTATGGCACTTTCGCTGTAGGCCCCGCACGAACGGTTTGCAGCCACAGGTAACATAGTGAAGTAAGCTGTTAGTTGAAGGACGGCTTCTCCGCCCTCCCCCCTCCCCCCACACACACCGCAGGTGTTGTCTGACAGAGTGGGGTGTCTCATACTTTTGGTGTGAGCTCCGCATCGCTTTTCAAACACGTCTAACAAGGGAACCCAGATGCTATTTGAAGGATGGTTTCACCACAGTGTTGTTTTACAGAGTTGAGCACATGGCGCTTTCTGCGTAGGAAGCCCCTCGTTTCTGAAACTCTTCTCAGTAAGGGAAACGAGAGGTGTGTTGAAAGGTGGCGTCTCCACGGTGTTGTTTCACAGAGTTGACTCTACGGCACTTTCGTCGCAGGCCCCGCATGGGTCTTGAAGCCCTTGTCACTTTGGCAAACGAGCTGCCATTTGAAAAGTGGTCTCCCCCCAGTGTCTCACAGAGTTGAGGGTAGGGCCCTTGCCGCGTAGACCCCCAACAGTTTCCGAACACTCTTAAGTTAGTGAAACCAGGTGCTAGTTGAGTGCTCGTTTCAGCACACCATCGTTTCTCACAGTTGAGTAGACGGCGCTCAACAGTTAGGCTTCTCGTAGGTTTTCAAACCCTTCTACCTTAGAGAAACCACATGGTAGTTGAAGGACGGTTTCCCCACAGTGTTGTTTCCTAGAGTTGAGAGCGTACGGTCCCGTGCGCTAGGCGCCTGCGAGCCTTATGAAACACGTGTGGCTTAGTGAAACCACATGCTAGGAGACAGATTGTGTCCCCACAGTGTCGTCTCACAGGGTTCAGTATATGGCACTCTCGTTGTAGGCCCCGCAACGTTTGGAGCTACGTGTACCTTAGCGAAGCGAGATGTCAGCGGAACGACGGCTTTCATTCACCAAGTGTTATCTGCCAGAGCGCAGTGGGAGATACTTTCGGGCTAGGCTCCGCGTAGCTTTCCAAACACTTCTAGCGAGGGAACCCAGATGCTGTCGGAAGGAGGGTTTCACCACAGTGTTGTTTTACATACAGAGTTGCGCACAGGGCCCTCTCTGCGTAGTACCCACGTAGGTTTTCGAGCCCTTCTCACTAAGCGAAACGAGCGGTTAGGTGAAACGTGGAGACCCACAGTGTTGTCTCACAGAGTTGAGTGTATGGCACTTTCCGCATAGGCCCTGCATAGGTTGTCAAACACTTCTAGCATTGTGAAACGAGATGTGATTGGAAAGATGGTTTTCCCCCACAGCGTCTCAGAGAGCTGAGTATACGGCAGTTTCGTTGTAGTCTCCGGATGCTTCTCAAACACTTCCAACTTAGTGAAACCACATGGTAGTTGGAAGATGCTTTCCCCGCAAGGTTGTGTCACAGAGTTGAGTGTACGTCCCTTTCTACATACGCCTCCATAGGTTTTCAAACACGTCTGCCTTAGTGAACTGAGATGTCAGTTGAAAGGTGTTTTCCCCACCGTGTTTTTCCCCATAGCCGAGTATATGGCACTCACCGTCCACGTCTGCATACGTTTTCAAACTCTTCTAACTTAGGCAAACAAGGGGTTAGTTGAAAAGACGGTTCTCTCCACAGTGTGTTTTCACAGAGTCGAGAACATGGCACTTTCCTCATTGTTCCTAGCAACGTTTTTCACGTACGTCTAACATGGTGAAACAAGATATTAGTTGGAAGACGGTTTCCCTAAAAAAAATTGACAGTGGAGCAGATGGCACTTTCCGCCTAAGCCCCCCCCCCCAACCCCCACCCCCGGCAAGTTTCGAAACACTCCTACGAACTGAACCCGGATGTTATTTGAAAGACGGTTTCACCGCAGTCGTGTTGTGCAGAGTTGAGCATATGACACTTTCTTTGTAGAAATGGCATAGGTTTTCAACCACTTCTGAGTGAAGAGCAGTTAGCTGCAACATGGATTCACCACAGTGTTGTGTCACAGAGTTGAGTGCATGGTCTACGCGCCTAGGTCCCGTGGGTCTTCTCAGACACTTGTAACCTAGTGAAACCAGAGGCTAGAAGAAAGATCTTTCCCCCCGCAGTGCCGTTTCACAGAGTTGAGCATATGGCACTTTCGGACTAGGCCCCACATGGTTTGCATCTACATCTAACATAGTGAATTAAAATGTGAGTTGGAGGACGGCTTCCCCAGGTGTTGTTTGACAGAGTGGAGTGTATGATTCTTGCGGTGTCGGCGCTGCAGAAGTTTTCAAACACTTCTAACAGGGGAGCTCAGATGGTATTTGAAGGGTGGTTTCCCCACCGTGTTGTTTTACAGAGTTGAGCACATGGCACTTTCTACGTAGAACCGCATACGGTCCTCAAACACTTCTAAGTGAAACGAGAGTTTAGTTGAAAGGTGGAGTCCCCGCAGTGTTGTTTCACAGAGTTGACTAGGTGGCACTTTCGGCGCAGGCCCTACATGGGTTTTCAAACGCTTGTCACTTTGTGAAATGAGATGTCAGTTGAAAGATGGTTCCTCCACAGGGTCTCACAGAGATGAGTTGGTGGCGCTTTCGGTGTCATCTCCGCGTGGTTTCCAAACACTTCTAACTTACTGAAACAACGTGTTAGTTGGAAGAGGGTTTCCCCCGACTGTGTTGTGTCTCGGAGTTGAAACTATGGCACTTTCCTCATAGACCCTGGATAGTTTTCAAACAGGCTTGAAGCAGGGAAACCAGATGTTAGTTGAAAGATCGTTTTGCCACACCATTGTCTCTCACAGTTGAGTGCACGGCACTTAACCGTTAGGCTTCCCGTGGGTGTTCAAAGACTTCTACCCTAGGGAAACCAGATGGTAGTTGAACGATGGTTTCCCCAGTGTTGTTTCACAGACTTGACCGTATGGCACTCTCCGTGTGGCCCACACTTAGGTTTCCTAACCCTTGCAACCACGCTCAGTGAGAAGTTAATTGAAAGGTGGTTTCACCACAGTGTTGTTTGATTGAGTGGCGCGTATGGCGCTAGCCACATGGGCCCCGCATGTGTTTTCAAACACTTGTAACAGTGAAACCAGATAGTAGTGGAACGATCCTTTCACCACACTGGTATTCACACAGTTGAGTATAGGGCACCTTGCGATTAGGCAATCCTATGAGAGCACAGGATTTCCACACACTGCTCACTTAGAGAAACCAGCTGGTAGTCGAAGATCGTTTTCCCACAGTGTTGTTTCACAGAGTCGAGTATACGGCACGGTCTTCAGAGGCCCCCCCCCCCCCCAGGGGTTTCAAACACTTCTAACTTAGTGGCCCAGCTTTTAGTTCAAAGTCAGTTTCTCCCATGTTGTCTCACAGAGTTGAGCCTATGGTGCTATGCACCTAAGCCCCCTCCCCCCGTCTTTTCAAACCCTTGTAACCTCGCGAATCCAGATGCTCGGAGAAAGACTGTGTCACCATCGTGTCTGTTCTCGGAGTTGAGTATATGGCACTTTCGTTGTGGGCCCCGCATGGTTTTCAAACACATCAAACTTAGGGAAATAAGATGTGAGTTGGAGGACGGCTTCCTCCAAGTGTTGTTTGACACAGTGCAATGTAAGATACACTCGGTGTAGCGGCCGCATGGCATTTCAAACACGTCTGACAAGTGAACCCAGGTGATATTTGGAGGATGGTATCACCACGCTGTTGTTTTACAGAGTTGAGCTTATGGCACTCTCTGCGTAGTCCCTGCATAGGTCTTCAAACACTTCGAACTTAGTGCACCAAGATGTTAGTTGAAAGAGGGTGTCTCCACAGGATTCTCTACAGTGTCCTGTACGTGTCACTCTCCACATCGTTCCCCACATAGACCTTCACAGACTTCTACGCGACACGACAGGTCAATGGACAGACCATTTCCACAAAGTGCGTTGTGACAGAGTTGAGGATGCGGCGCTTTCACCATAGGCCCTGCATTGATTTTCCAACACTTGGAACCTAGCGAAACAAGATGGTAGTTGAACGATTGTTTTCATTACACTGCTGCTTCGCAGAATCGAGTATATGGCACTTTCGTGTATCCCAAGCACAGTTTTCCAAACACTTGAACCTTAGTGAAACCGGATGTTAATCGAACAGTGGTCTCCTCACAGAGTCGTGTATATGGCACCTTGCGGGGAGGCCACTCAAGTGTTTCTAAACACTTCAGACTTTGTGAAACCAGGTAGTAGCTGAAAGACAGTTGCCCCACAGTGTTGTTTCACAGGGAGATGGGTATTTGGCACCTTCCGCTTAGGCCCCTCACAGGTTTTCAAACGCTTCCACCTTAGCGTAATGGGCTGTTCCTTGAAAGATGGTTGCCCCCGCAACGTATCAGACAGGCGTGTATGTGGCACTCTGGATGTCGCCCCCCCGCACGGGTGTTCAAGCACACTAAGTTAGCGAAACCAGATGTTAACTGATAGACGTTTGCACCACACAAACGTTTCACAGGGTTGAGTACCGGGCACTTTGGCTGTAGTCCCCGCATGGGTTTTTAGCCACTTCTAGTGTCGTGAAACAAGACATTAGTTGAAAGATGTGTTGTCTGCCAGACTTGACTATGTGGCACTTTATGCATAGGTTTTGGAACACGCCTAGCAACGTGAAACCGTTAAGTTAGTTGAAAGATGGTTTCCCCACAAGCAGTCTTTAGAGTCGAGTATATGTCACTTTCCCCATAGTCCCTAGTGTGTGTTTTAAAGCATTTCTAACCGTGAAACAAGTTGTTAATGGAAAGATTTTTATCCCACAGTATTGTTTCACAGAGTGGAGTATATGGCACCTTCCTCTAGGTCCCTCTTCAGTTTTTAAGCTTTTCTAAATTTCTGAAATCAGATGGTAGTGGAAAGAGGTTTTCACCTCAGTGTTGTCTCGCAGAGTTGAGTAGACGGCACTTTCCTCATAGACCCGGCCTAGGGTTTCAAGTGCTTCTGTTAGTGAAACAAGATATTAGTTGAAAGACCGTTTTTCCGTAACACTCTTTCACACAATCAAGTCTATGTCACTTTCATCGTAATTCCCCGAAAATGGTTACAGAAACTTCCAACGGTGAAACGAGATGTTAGTTGAAGGATGGTTTCACCACACTGTTGTTTCACAGAGCTGAGTGATGGCGCTTTCCGTCTCGTTGCCCGCGTGGGTTTTCTAACACTTACAAATTAGTGACATCAGATGGTAGTTGAAAGATGGTTTCACCACAGTGTTGTCTCACAGAGTGGAGGATATGGCGCTTCTCTCATAGTTGCTCGCGTACGTTTTCCACCCCGTCCAAATTAGTGAAACCGAATGTTTCTTGAAGGAGGGTTCCCCAAAATGTTGTTGTTTCCCATATTTGAGTACAAGGCGCTTTCCCTGAAGGTGTCGCATAGGTTTTCAAACTGGTCCAACCTTGTGCAACAAGAGGTTAGTTGGCTGAGGGTTTGAGCAGACTCTTGTGCAGAGTTGAGTGTGTGGCACTTTCCGCATAGGCTCCGCATAGGTTTCAAAGATGGTTTTAACCGTAGGGATACCAGATGCCAGTTGAAAGATGTTTCATACAGTCGTGCATACGGCAGTTTCGGTGTTGGCCCCGCACGGGCCCTCCAACACTTCTAACTTGGTGAAACCCGACGTTGGTGGATAGATGGTTTCACCACACGGTTGTTTCCCAGGGTTGAGTGCATGGCACATTCGGTGTAGGCCCCACATGGGTCTTCAAGCTAAGAGGGGTCTAACGTACTGAAACAGGATGCTGGTTGGAAGATGGTTTCCGCACAGTGTTATTTGCCAGACTCGAGTATATGACACTTTATTCGTAGGCCCCACATACGTTGTCGAATACCTCTAACATAGTGAGACCTGATGGTAGTTGAAGGATGGTTTCTCCACGGTAAGATTTCAGCGTGGAGTGTATCTCGTTTTCCTCATAGGTTTTCAAACACTTCTCAGCGAAGCAAGATGTTAGTTGATAAATGGCTTATTTATGAAAAGTGTCACATACTTAACGCGGTGTAAAATCACTGTGCGGAAACATCTGTTTGTTTCACAAAGTTAGAAATGTTGGAATCCTAGGCATAGAAGCTAAAAAGCGGGGCGCCTGGGTGGCTTGGTCGGTTAAGCGTCTGACTTCGGCTCAGGTCATGATCTCGCGGTCCGTGGGTTCGAGCCCCGCGTCAGGCTCTGTGCTGACAGCTCAGAGCCTGGAGCCTGTTTCAGAGTCTGTGTCTCCTTCTCACCGTGACCCTCCCCCGTTCAGCTCTATCTCTCTCTGTCTCAAAAAATAAAGGAACTTTAAAAAAGAAGTTAAAAAGCAAAGCGCACTTTCCTCGCTGTGTCAAGGATCGTGGTAGACAAACCACTTTTCAAATAACATCTGGTTTAACTAAGTGGGAAGTGTTTGCAAACGCTTGCGGGGCCGCAAAGACACTGCCATGTCCTCGGCGCTGTGAAACACCAGTGTGGTGACGCCTTTTACCAACTAACATCTGCTTTCACCGCATAGGGTTTCAAGTGCTTGAAAACCCATGTGGGGACGAAACGGAAAGCGCCATAGGCTGAAGTGTATGAAACGCTGTGGGGGAACCACCTTCCAACTAAAATCCTGTTTCGGTAGGTTGGAAGCGTTTGCAAACCTCTGCGGGGCTTAGGCGGAAACGCCTACACGCAGCTCTGTGAAACAACTACGGGGAAAGAGTCTTTCACCTAACATCCGGTTTCAGTAAGTGAGAACTCTTTGAAAACCTAGGCGGGGCCTACAGGGTAAGGGCCATAGCGTCACCTCCGTGAAACAACACCGTGGGGAAACCGACTTTCAAGTAACATACATCTATCTGATTTGACAAAGTGAGAAGTGTTTGAAAACCCATGGTATCCGGCTTGCAACTAACCTCTTGCTTCGCCAAGTAGAATTGGAAAGCCTACGTGGGCCCTACGGGGAAAGTGCCATGCACTCAACTCTGTGAAACAGAAAAGTGTGAGGGAAACATCTTGCCACTAACATCTTCTTTCACCAAGTTAAAAGTGTTTCAAAGCAAATGCAGCACCTACACCGAGTGTGCCTTATACGCAATACCATGAAACACCTTAGGGAAAGCTTTCTCCTATCGTCTTATTCACTAAGTTTGAAGCGCTTGGAGACCTATGCGGAGCCCAGGTGGAAAGCTCTATGTACTCAGCTCTACCAGGCAGCCCTTGAGGGAAACTATCTTTCAACTAACATCTTGTTTCACTAAGTCACAAGTGTTTGAAAAACCCCGTAGGCCTACCCCGACCAGTGCCTTGTACCTAACTTTAGGAAGTACCGTGGGGATACCATCATTCAACTAACGGCTACGTGTCACAACGTGAGAAACCTTAGTAAATACGTGCGGGGCCTACAGGGAAAGTGCCTTATACTCACCTCTGGAAAAAAAGAGTGAAGCGTCGGGTTTCGCTACGTTAAAATGGCTTGAAAACTAGGCGGGACCTAGAGGTAAGCGCCATAGAGTCAACTCTGTGACAGAACACTGTGGGGAACCCATCGTCCACCCAATTTCTTGTTACACTAAGTTAGAGGTGTTTGAACGCCATCCGGGGATCACACCGAAAGTGCCACATAGCCCTGGGCACCGTCACGGTCGAGAGACAGTCTCCCAACATCTGCTTTCACTCGGTTACAAGTGTTTAAAACACATGCGGGGCCTGGGTGGAGAGTACCAAACACGCAACTCCGTGAAACAACACGGTTGGGGAGACCACCTTTCAACCTCTATGTGGTTTCTTTGAGCTAGAAGTGTCTGAAAACCTATGAGAAGCCAACTGGTTAAGTGCCATACCTCTACGCTCAACGGTGAACAACGATGGTGTGCTAAAACAATAATTCAACTAACATCTGGTTGCACTAATTTAAAAGTGTTTGAAAACTATTCAGGGTCTGTGAGGAGAGTGCCATATGCTCCACTCTGTGACAGAACACAGTGGGGACACCATCTTCCGACTAACGTGTGTCAGTTTGAAAACCATGAGGAGCTACACCCCAAAGGGACTTACTCTATGAGACGCCCTAGGGAAACCGTCTTTGAAGTGACTTCTCGTTTCACAAACTTAACAAGTGTTTGAAAACCCATGCATGCAAGGCCTGCGCAGAAAGTGCCTATAGTCCACTCTGTGAAACAACACTGTGGGTCTCCACGTTTCAACCAACCGCTCGTTTCACTGAGTGAGAAGGGTTTGAAAACCTACGTGCGTTCTACGCAACGAGTGCCATATGCTCAACTCTGTAAAACAACACCGGTGACACCATCCTTCAAATAGCATCATGGTTCACTGTTAGAAGTGTTTGAAAACCTATGCGGAGCCTACCCCGAAAGTATCTTACACTGCACTCTGGCAAAGACTTTGGGGAAGCCGTCCTTCAACTGACATTTTACTTCACTATGTCACCATGGGGTTGCAAACCATGCGGCGCCTACAGCCAAAGTGCCATATGCTCAACTCTGTGAAACAACGCTGTGGGGAAACGGGTTCAACGAACACCTGGTTTCACTACGTTAGAAGTGTTTGAGAAACCCGTCGTGCCCTCTGTCAAACTGCACATTGCAGAAGCCATCTTTCAGCTAACATCTTACATCTCTAAAGTATGGATGGCACGTATGTTGTATATAACGTTTGTGTCTGTGCATGTTATTTGTGTGGTGAATGTGGTGTGTGTATGGTGTGTCAGTGTTTTGGAGGTGCTGTATGTGTCCTTCTGTGTTGTCTTCAAGGGTCATATATGTGTTGTGATTGTAGTATATCAGCTAGGTATGCGCCGCATAGAACGTATGTGCGTGTATGGTCTTTCTATGGCATGTGTGTTTTGTATGTGGTGCACGTGTGGTTTTGTGGTGTGGCATACGGGTGGAGTTTGGGCAGTAAAAGTGTGGTGTGTGTGTGGTGTGCGTGGTGTCCGTACTTCATAGATGTATGGATTCTCATGGTGTGTGTATTGTGGATGCGGTGTCTGTGTAGTGTAAGTGCGTTGTGTGCGGTATGAGTTTGGCATGTATGTGGTGTATATACGGGGTGTGTTTGTGGGCTATACGTAGTGTACGGTGGGTATATGTGTGGTCCGTGTATTAGGTGTAGTAAGTAGTGTGTGGAAGATGTCTGTGCGAGGTGTAAGTGGTTTGGTGTGTATGTGGTGACTGGGTGAGGTGTTTGTGTGGTATTCACGTGTCAAGCGAGGTATGTTGGTACCCTGTTGTGTGTTCGGTGTAGGAGTGATGTGGCTGTGTGGCATATGTGTCACATTTGTGTCTCTATGTGCAGTGTGTGTGGTGTCCTGGTAGTCGACGTGTAGAGGAGGGAGCATCTGTCTTCCGTATAAGTGGCGTGGGTTTGGGGTGTGGGGTGTGCATGTGGAGGGTGTATGCGTGGTATACGGGCAGTGGTTTGTTTGGAAACCGTGTGCTGTATATGTGTGGAGTGTGGTAATACTGTGCGAGGGGGGTAACTGTGGGTGTGTGGGGCATGTGTGATGTGTGTTGGACATGTCTGTGGCATATGCATGGTGAGTGTGTGGTGAGCATGTGGTGTGTGTGATGTATGCATGTGTAGACGGTGTATGTGTCATGCAGGTGTGTATGTCGTAGGAAGGTGGCCAATGCGGCGTGCCAGGTGTGTGGAATGTGCAGGGTGTGTGTGTGTGTGTGTGTGTGTGTGTGTGTGTGTGTATGTGTGTTATATAAGTGTCTTGAGTGTATTGCACGGGTGGCCGTGTGTGGTGTGTTTTCCTTAAATGTTTTGGGTTTGTGTGTTGTGTGTTTGGGTACTGTGGTATGTGTGAGATATGTGTGGGTTTCCGTGTAATTCGTGTCTTGTGTAGGCTGCACGTTAGTTGAAAGTGCAGTTTGACAGAGTTGAGTATATGGCACTTTCCACCTAGTCCCCGCCGAGGTTTTCAAACACTTCTAACTCAGTGAAACAAGATGTTAGCCACACGATGGTTTTTCCCCCACAGTGTTACTTCACAGAGTTGAGTGTATGGCACGTTCGTCGTCGTTCCCAGCAGTTTTTCAAACGCTTCCAACATGGAGAAACAAGATGTTAGTTGAAAGACGGTTTCCCCAAAGTGCCGTTTTGACAGAGTTGAATATATGGCACTTTCTTTCTGCACAGTCCCTGAATAATTTTTCAAACCCTTCTAACTTAGTGAAACTAGATGTTAGTTCAAAGGATGCTTTCCCACCGTGTTGGTTCCCAGAGATGAGTATATGGCAGTGACCTTGGAGGCCCTGCATAGCTTCTCAAAACTTCCAACTTGGTGAAACATGTTAGTTGAAAGATGCTTTCTCCACAGGAGTCTTTTGCGATGGCTGGTATATGTGACTTTCCACATCATTCCCTGCATAGGTTGTCAAACTCTTCTCACGTAGTGAAACGACAGGCTAGTTACAAGATATTTTCCCCACAGTGTTGTATCACAGGGTTGAGTATATGGCACTTACCCTGTAGGCCCCGCGTAGGTTTTCAAACAGTTCTCACTGAGCGAAACCACACATTAGGTGAAAGCTGGTTACTCTCCAGGGTTGTTTCGCAGGATTGGGTATACGGCCCTTTCCGCATGGGCCCGCGTAAGTTTTTCAAACACTTCTAACTGACAGAAACCAGATGTGAGTTGAAAGATGGTTTCTCCACAGTATGTTTTCTCTGAATCGAGAATTCTGAGGAACTCGAGAATTCCGTTGAAGACGAATCTTCGTTCCCAGCAGTTTTTCAAACACTTCTAACATGGTGAAATAAGATGGTAGTGGAAAGATGGTTTCCCCAAAGGCTGCTTGACAGAGTGGAGGGTATGACACTTTCCGCCTAAGCCCCCACAGGTTTGCCAACACTTCTTCCTTAGTGAAACAAGATGTGAGTGGAAAGATGGTTTCCCCACAGTGTTGTTTCACAGGGTTGAGGGTATGGCACTTTCCTTCTAGGCCCCACATGGGTTTTCCAACACTTCCACGTTAGTGGAGCCAGAGGTTAGTGGAAAGATGGTTTCCGTAGAGTGCAGATTGACTGACTTGTGTACATGGCACTTCACTCTCCACATAGCCCCCCCCCCCGCCCCCCACATAGGTGTTCCAACACCTCCAACGTTGTGACACCGGATGTTAGGTGAGAGATGGTTGCTCCACAGGATTCTTTCACAGTGGCTGGTATATGTCACTTTCCACATCGTTCCCCACATAGGTTCTCAAACTCTTCTAACCTAGTGATTGATACAAGCTGTTAGTTGAGTGTTGGCTTCCCCAGAGTGAAGTCTGACGGAGTTGAGTACGTGGAACTTGACGCGCAGTCCCCGCGCAGGTTTTCAAGCCCTTGGAACTGAGTGAAACTAGGTGTTAGCTAAAAGGTCGTGTCCTCAGAGTGTGCCTTCACACGGGTGACTCTACGGCACCTACCTTGCAGGCCCCGCACAGTTGTCAGACAGCTCTCTTTTAGTGCAGCAAGATATTAGGAGAAAGACCGTTTCGCCACACCGTGTTTCACATGATGGAGTGTAAGGGCACTTTCTACGCAAGCCACCGTACGTAGGTTGGCAAACACTTGGAACGGAGTGAAACGAGATGCTAGCTGAAAGGTGGTCTCTCCACAGTACACCTTCACGGGGTGGAGGGTCACTTTCGACGTCGTTCTCCGCATAGGATTTCAAACAATGCCAACCTGGTGATACAAGATGTTCCTGGAAAGACGGTTTCCCCAAATGTGCAGCTGCACAAAGGTGAGTGTATGGCACTTTCACTATAGGCCTCCCATCACTGTTCCGCCTCTTCCCACTTAGGGAAAGGAGATGTTGGCTGAAAGGTGTTTCCTCACCACCCCCCCCCCCCTTCCGCCCTCCACGGTTTTGTTTCACACAGTCGAGGACAGAGCACTTGCCGTGTACGTCTGCATACGCTTTCAAACTCTTGCAACTTAGTCAAACAAGATGTCAGCTGAGAGATGGTTTCTCTGCAGGATTCTTTCAGAGTATCGAGTACATATCACTTTCCACATCGTGCCCTGCATAGGTTTTCAAACGCTTCTGACTTAGTGATACAAGATGTCAGGTGAAGGATGGTTTCCCCGAAGGGCAAACCTTTGACAGAGTTGAGTGGCACGCGCCGCATAAAGCCCCCACAGGCTTCCTTCACACGCTTCTTACCTGGTGAAACCCAATGTAGTTGAAAGACGGTTTCCCCAACAGTGTTGTTTCACAGCGCTGAGGGTCTAGGCCCCACATGGGATTGCAAACACTTCCAAGTTAGTGGAACCAGAGGTGAGTGGAAAGCGTTCCTCCAAAGTGCAGTTTGCCCGAGTCGAGTATATGACACCTTCCACTGAGGCCCCACGATAGGCGTTTGTTCAAACTGCTGGTCTAACTTAGCGATACAAGATGTTCCTTCACAGAGCCGAGTTTGTGGCACTGACCTTACATGTGGGCGCCGCATAGGTTTTCAAACAGTTCTCCCTCAGTGAGCCAAGATGTTAGTTGCAAGATGGCTTCTCCACAGGACTTTCTCACAATGCCGAGTAAATGTCACTTGCCCCTTCTTTGCCCGCAGAGGATTTCCGGCAAATCTAACTTAGCGATACGGGATGTTATTTGAAAGGTGGTTTCCCCAAAGTGCCTCTCGACAGAGTCGCGTATATGGCACCTTCGTCATAGGCCCCGAATGGGTTTTCAGACACCTCTGCCCAGTGAAACGTGATGTCAGTCCACAGTATTCTCTCCCACAGTCGAGTATATGTCACTTTCCCCCTGGCTCCCCACAGAGGGTTTCAAACACTTCTACGTTAGTGATGCAAGCGGTTAGCCAGAAGATGGCTCCTGCAATGTGCAGTGGGACAGTGCTCTGTGTATATACATATATATATATATATATATATATATATATATATACACACACATATAGCACGTTGTGCTTAGGCCCCGACGGGTTTCTCAAACACTTCTAACTTAGTGAAACCACGTGTTAGTTGAAACGGTCTCCCCACAGTGTTGTTTCACAGAGTTGAGTGTATGGCACTTTCGCTGTAGGCCCCGCACGAACGGTTTGCAGCCACAGGTAACATAGTGAAGTAAGCTGTTAGTTGAAGGACGGCTTCTCCGCCCTCCCCCCTCCCCCCACACACACCGCAGGTGTTGTCTGACAGAGTGGGGTGTCTCATACTTTTGGTGTGAGCTCCGCATCGCTTTTCAAACACGTCTAACAAGGGAACCCAGATGCTATTTGAAGGATGGTTTCACCACAGTGTTGTTTTACAGAGTTGAGCACATGGCGCTTTCTGCGTAGGAAGCCCCTCGTTTCTGAAACTCTTCTCAGTAAGGGAAACGAGAGGTGTGTTGAAAGGTGGCGTCTCCACGGTGTTGTTTCACAGAGTTGACTCTACGGCACTTTCGTCGCAGGCCCCGCATGGGTCTTGAAGCCCTTGTCACTTTGGCAAACGAGCTGCCATTTGAAAAGTGGTCTCCCCCCAGTGTCTCACAGAGTTGAGGGTAGGGCCCTTGCCGCGTAGACCCCCAACAGTTTCCGAACACTCTTAAGTTAGTGAAACCAGGTGCTAGTTGAGTGCTCGTTTCAGCACACCATCGTTTCTCACAGTTGAGTAGACGGCGCTCAACAGTTAGGCTTCTCGTAGGTTTTCAAACCCTTCTACCTTAGAGAAACCACATGGTAGTTGAAGGACGGTTTCCCCACAGTGTTGTTTCCTAGAGTTGAGAGCGTACGGTCCCGTGCGCTAGGCGCCTGCGAGCCTTATGAAACACGTGTGGCTTAGTGAAACCACATGCTAGGAGACAGATTGTGTCCCCACAGTGTCGTCTCACAGGGTTCAGTATATGGCACTCTCGTTGTAGGCCCCGCAACGTTTGGAGCTACGTGTACCTTAGCGAAGCGAGATGTCAGCGGAACGACGGCTTTCATTCACCAAGTGTTATCTGCCAGAGCGCAGTGGGAGATACTTTCGGGCTAGGCTCCGCGTAGCTTTCCAAACACTTCTAGCGAGGGAACCCAGATGCTGTCGGAAGGAGGGTTTCACCACAGTGTTGTTTTACATACAGAGTTGCGCACAGGGCCCTCTCTGCGTAGTACCCACGTAGGTTTTCGAGCCCTTCTCACTAAGCGAAACGAGCGGTTAGGTGAAACGTGGAGACCCACAGTGTTGTCTCACAGAGTTGAGTGTATGGCACTTTCCGCATAGGCCCTGCATAGGTTGTCAAACACTTCTAGCATTGTGAAACGAGATGTGATTGGAAAGATGGTTTTCCCCCACAGCGTCTCAGAGAGCTGAGTATACGGCAGTTTCGTTGTAGTCTCCGGATGCTTCTCAAACACTTCCAACTTAGTGAAACCACATGGTAGTTGGAAGATGCTTTCCCCGCAAGGTTGTGTCACAGAGTTGAGTGTACGTCCCTTTCTACATACGCCTCCATAGGTTTTCAAACACGTCTGCCTTAGTGAACTGAGATGTCAGTTGAAAGGTGTTTTCCCCACCGTGTTTTTCCCCATAGCCGAGTATATGGCACTCACCGTCCACGTCTGCATACGTTTTCAAACTCTTCTAACTTAGGCAAACAAGGGGTTAGTTGAAAAGACGGTTCTCTCCACAGTGTGTTTTCACAGAGTCGAGAACATGGCACTTTCCTCATTGTTCCTAGCAACGTTTTTCACGTACGTCTAACATGGTGAAACAAGATATTAGTTGGAAGACGGTTTCCCTAAAAAAAATTGACAGTGGAGCAGATGGCACTTTCCGCCTAAGCCCCCCCCCCCCCCAACCCCCACCCCCGGCAAGTTTCGAAACACTCCTACGAACTGAACCCGGATGTTATTTGAAAGACGGTTTCACCGCAGTCGTGTTGTGCAGAGTTGAGCATATGACACTTTCTTTGTAGAAATGGCATAGGTTTTCAACCACTTCTGAGTGAAGAGCAGTTAGCTGCAACATGGATTCACCACAGTGTTGTGTCACAGAGTTGAGTGCATGGTCTACGCGCCTAGGTCCCGTGGGTCTTCTCAGACACTTGTAACCTAGTGAAACCAGAGGCTAGAAGAAAGATCTTTCCCCCCGCAGTGCCGTTTCACAGAGTTGAGCATATGGCACTTTCGGACTAGGCCCCACATGGTTTGCATCTACATCTAACATAGTGAATTAAAATGTGAGTTGGAGGACGGCTTCCCCAGGTGTTGTTTGACAGAGTGGAGTGTATGATTCTTGCGGTGTCGGCGCTGCAGAAGTTTTCAAACACTTCTAACAGGGGAGCTCAGATGGTATTTGAAGGGTGGTTTCCCCACCGTGTTGTTTTACAGAGTTGAGCACATGGCACTTTCTACGTAGAACCGCATACGGTCCTCAAACACTTCTAAGTGAAACGAGAGTTTAGTTGAAAGGTGGAGTCCCCGCAGTGTTGTTTCACAGAGTTGACTAGGTGGCACTTTCGGCGCAGGCCCTACATGGGTTTTCAAACGCTTGTCACTTTGTGAAATGAGATGTCAGTTGAAAGATGGTTCCTCCACAGGGTCTCACAGAGATGAGTTGGTGGCGCTTTCGGTGTCATCTCCGCGTGGTTTCCAAACACTTCTAACTTACTGAAACAACGTGTTAGTTGGAAGAGGGTTTCCCCCGACTGTGTTGTGTCTCGGAGTTGAAACTATGGCACTTTCCTCATAGACCCTGGATAGTTTTCAAACAGGCTTGAAGCAGGGAAACCAGATGTTAGTTGAAAGATCGTTTTGCCACACCATTGTCTCTCACAGTTGAGTGCACGGCACTTAACCGTTAGGCTTCCCGTGGGTGTTCAAAGACTTCTACCCTAGGGAAACCAGATGGTAGTTGAACGATGGTTTCCCCAGTGTTGTTTCACAGACTTGACCGTATGGCACTCTCCGTGTGGCCCACACTTAGGTTTCCTAACCCTTGCAACCACGCTCAGTGAGAAGTTAATTGAAAGGTGGTTTCACCACAGTGTTGTTTGATTGAGTGGCGCGTATGGCGCTAGCCACATGGGCCCCGCATGTGTTTTCAAACACTTGTAACAGTGAAACCAGATAGTAGTGGAACGATCCTTTCACCACACTGGTATTCACACAGTTGAGTATAGGGCACCTTGCGATTAGGCAATCCTATGAGAGCACAGGATTTCCACACACTGCTCACTTAGAGAAACCAGCTGGTAGTCGAAGATCGTTTTCCCACAGTGTTGTTTCACAGAGTCGAGTATACGGCACGGTCTTCAGAGGCCCCCCCCCCCCCCAGGGGTTTCAAACACTTCTAACTTAGTGGCCCAGCTTTTAGTTCAAAGTCAGTTTCTCCCATGTTGTCTCACAGAGTTGAGCCTATGGTGCTATGCACCTAAGCCCCCTCCCCCCGTCTTTTCAAACCCTTGTAACCTCGCGAATCCAGATGCTCGGAGAAAGACTGTGTCACCATCGTGTCTGTTCTCGGAGTTGAGTATATGGCACTTTCGTTGTGGGCCCCGCATGGTTTTCAAACACATCAAACTTAGGGAAATAAGATGTGAGTTGGAGGACGGCTTCCTCCAAGTGTTGTTTGACACAGTGCAATGTAAGATACACTCGGTGTAGCGGCCGCATGGCATTTCAAACACGTCTGACAAGTGAACCCAGGTGATATTTGGAGGATGGTATCACCACGCTGTTGTTTTACAGAGTTGAGCTTATGGCACTCTCTGCGTAGTCCCTGCATAGGTCTTCAAACACTTCGAACTTAGTGCACCAAGATGTTAGTTGAAAGAGGGTGTCTCCACAGGATTCTCTACAGTGTCCTGTACGTGTCACTCTCCACATCGTTCCCCACATAGACCTTCACAGACTTCTACGCGACACGACAGGTCAATGGACAGACCATTTCCACAAAGTGCGTTGTGACAGAGTTGAGGATGCGGCGCTTTCACCATAGGCCCTGCATTGATTTTCCAACACTTGGAACCTAGCGAAACAAGATGGTAGTTGAACGATTGTTTTCATTACACTGCTGCTTCGCAGAATCGAGTATATGGCACTTTCGTGTATCCCAAGCACAGTTTTCCAAACACTTGAACCTTAGTGAAACCGGATGTTAATCGAACAGTGGTCTCCTCACAGAGTCGTGTATATGGCACCTTGCGGGGAGGCCACTCAAGTGTTTCTAAACACTTCAGACTTTGTGAAACCAGGTAGTAGCTGAAAGACAGTTGCCCCACAGTGTTGTTTCACAGGGAGATGGGTATTTGGCACCTTCCGCTTAGGCCCCTCACAGGTTTTCAAACGCTTCCACCTTAGCGTAATGGGCTGTTCCTTGAAAGATGGTTGCCCCCGCAACGTATCAGACAGGCGTGTATGTGGCACTCTGGATGTCGCCCCCCCGCACGGGTGTTCAAGCACACTAAGTTAGCGAAACCAGATGTTAACTGATAGACGTTTGCACCACACAAACGTTTCACAGGGTTGAGTACCGGGCACTTTGGCTGTAGTCCCCGCATGGGTTTTTAGCCACTTCTAGTGTCGTGAAACAAGACATTAGTTGAAAGATGTGTTGTCTGCCAGACTTGACTATGTGGCACTTTATGCATAGGTTTTGGAACACGCCTAGCAACGTGAAACCGTTAAGTTAGTTGAAAGATGGTTTCCCCACAAGCAGTCTTTAGAGTCGAGTATATGTCACTTTCCCCATAGTCCCTAGTGTGTGTTTTAAAGCATTTCTAACCGTGAAACAAGTTGTTAATGGAAAGATTTTTATCCCACAGTATTGTTTCACAGAGTGGAGTATATGGCACCTTCCTCTAGGTCCCTCTTCAGTTTTTAAGCTTTTCTAAATTTCTGAAATCAGATGGTAGTGGAAAGAGGTTTTCACCTCAGTGTTGTCTCGCAGAGTTGAGTAGACGGCACTTTCCTCATAGACCCGGCCTAGGGTTTCAAGTGCTTCTGTTAGTGAAACAAGATATTAGTTGAAAGACCGTTTTTCCGTAACACTCTTTCACACAATCAAGTCTATGTCACTTTCATCGTAATTCCCCGAAAATGGTTACAGAAACTTCCAACGGTGAAACGAGATGTTAGTTGAAGGATGGTTTCACCACACTGTTGTTTCACAGAGCTGAGTGATGGCGCTTTCCGTCTCGTTGCCCGCGTGGGTTTTCTAACACTTACAAATTAGTGACATCAGATGGTAGTTGAAAGATGGTTTCACCACAGTGTTGTCTCACAGAGTGGAGGATATGGCGCTTCTCTCATAGTTGCTCGCGTACGTTTTCCACCCCGTCCAAATTAGTGAAACCGAATGTTTCTTGAAGGAGGGTTCCCCAAAATGTTGTTGTTTCCCATATTTGAGTACAAGGCGCTTTCCCTGAAGGTGTCGCATAGGTTTTCAAACTGGTCCAACCTTGTGCAACAAGAGGTTAGTTGGCTGAGGGTTTGAGCAGACTCTTGTGCAGAGTTGAGTGTGTGGCACTTTCCGCATAGGCTCCGCATAGGTTTCAAAGATGGTTTTAACCGTAGGGATACCAGATGCCAGTTGAAAGATGTTTCATACAGTCGTGCATACGGCAGTTTCGGTGTTGGCCCCGCACGGGCCCTCCAACACTTCTAACTTGGTGAAACCCGACGTTGGTGGATAGATGGTTTCACCACACGGTTGTTTCCCAGGGTTGAGTGCATGGCACATTCGGTGTAGGCCCCACATGGGTCTTCAAGCTAAGAGGGGTCTAACGTACTGAAACAGGATGCTGGTTGGAAGATGGTTTCCGCACAGTGTTATTTGCCAGACTCGAGTATATGACACTTTATTCGTAGGCCCCACATACGTTGTCGAATACCTCTAACATAGTGAGACCTGATGGTAGTTGAAGGATGGTTTCTCCACGGTAAGATTTCAGCGTGGAGTGTATCTCGTTTTCCTCATAGGTTTTCAAACACTTCTCAGCGAAGCAAGATGTTAGTTGATAAATGGCTTATTTATGAAAAGTGTCACATACTTAACGCGGTGTAAAATCACTGTGCGGAAACATCTGTTTGTTTCACAAAGTTAGAAATGTTGGAATCCTAGGCATAGAAGCTAAAAAGCGGGGCGCCTGGGTGGCTTGGTCGGTTAAGCGTCTGACTTCGGCTCAGGTCATGATCTCGCGGTCCGTGGGTTCGAGCCCCGCGTCAGGCTCTGTGCTGACAGCTCAGAGCCTGGAGCCTGTTTCAGAGTCTGTGTCTCCTTCTCACCGTGACCCTCCCCCGTTCAGCTCTATCTCTCTCTGTCTCAAAAAATAAAGGAACTTTAAAAAAGAAGTTAAAAAGCAAAGCGCACTTTCCTCGCTGTGTCAAGGATCGTGGTAGACAAACCACTTTTCAAATAACATCTGGTTTAACTAAGTGGGAAGTGTTTGCAAACGCTTGCGGGGCCGCAAAGACACTGCCATGTCCTCGGCGCTGTGAAACACCAGTGTGGTGACGCCTTTTACCAACTAACATCTGCTTTCACCGCATAGGGTTTCAAGTGCTTGAAAACCCATGTGGGGACGAAACGGAAAGCGCCATAGGCTGAAGTGTATGAAACGCTGTGGGGGAACCACCTTCCAACTAAAATCCTGTTTCGGTAGGTTGGAAAGCGTTTGCAAACCTCTGCGGGGCTTAGGCGGAAACGCCTACACGCAGCTCTGTGAAACAACTACGGGGAAAGAGTCTTTCACCTAACATCCGGTTTCAGTAAGTGAGAACTCTTTGAAAACCTAGGCGGGGCCTACAGGGTAAGGGCCATAGCGTCACCTCCGTGAAACAACACCGTGGGGAAACCGACTTTCAAGTAACATACATCTATCTGATTTGACAAAGTGAGAAGTGTTTGAAAACCCATGGTATCCGGCTTGCAACTAACCTCTTGCTTCGCCAAGTAGAATTGGAAAGCCTACGTGGGCCCTACGGGGAAAGTGCCATGCACTCAACTCTGTGAAACAGAAAAGTGTGAGGGAAACATCTTGCCACTAACATCTTCTTTCACCAAGTTAAAAGTGTTTCAAAGCAAATGCAGCACCTACACCGAGTGTGCCTTATACGCAATACCATGAAACACCTTAGGGAAAGCTTTCTCCTATCGTCTTATTCACTAAGTTTGAAGCGCTTGGAGACCTATGCGGAGCCCAGGTGGAAAGCTCTATGTACTCAGCTCTACCAGGCAGCCCTTGAGGGAAACTATCTTTCAACTAACATCTTGTTTCACTAAGTCACAAGTGTTTGAAAAACCCCGTAGGCCTACCCCGACCAGTGCCTTGTACCTAACTTTAGGAAGTACCGTGGGGATACCATCATTCAACTAACGGCTACGTGTCACAACGTGAGAAACCTTAGTAAATACGTGCGGGGCCTACAGGGAAAGTGCCTTATACTCACCTCTGGAAAAAAAGAGTGAAGCGTCGGGTTTCGCTACGTTAAAATGGCTTGAAAACTAGGCGGGACCTAGAGGTAAGCGCCATAGAGTCAACTCTGTGACAGAACACTGTGGGGAACCCATCGTCCACCCAATTTCTTGTTACACTAAGTTAGAGGTGTTTGAACGCCATCCGGGGATCACACCGAAAGTGCCACATAGCCCTGGGCACCGTCACGGTCGAGAGACAGTCTCCCAACATCTGCTTTCACTCGGTTACAAGTGTTTAAAACACATGCGGGGCCTGGGTGGAGAGTACCAAACACGCAACTCCGTGAAACAACACGGTTGGGGAGACCACCTTTCAACCTCTATGTGGTTTCTTTGAGCTAGAAGTGTCTGAAAACCTATGAGAAGCCAACTGGTTAAGTGCCATACCTCTACGCTCAACGGTGAACAACGATGGTGTGCTAAAACAATAATTCAACTAACATCTGGTTGCACTAATTTAAAAGTGTTTGAAAACTATTCAGGGTCTGTGAGGAGAGTGCCATATGCTCCACTCTGTGACAGAACACAGTGGGGACACCATCTTCCGACTAACGTGTGTCAGTTTGAAAACCATGAGGAGCTACACCCCAAAGGGACTTACTCTATGAGACGCCCTAGGGAAACCGTCTTTGAAGTGACTTCTCGTTTCACAAACTTAACAAGTGTTTGAAAACCCATGCATGCAAGGCCTGCGCAGAAAGTGCCTATAGTCCACTCTGTGAAACAACACTGTGGGTCTCCACGTTTCAACCAACCGCTCGTTTCACTGAGTGAGAAGGGTTTGAAAACCTACGTGCGTTCTACGCAACGAGTGCCATATGCTCAACTCTGTAAAACAACACCGGTGACACCATCCTTCAAATAGCATCATGGTTCACTGTTAGAAGTGTTTGAAAACCTATGCGGAGCCTACCCCGAAAGTATCTTACACTGCACTCTGGCAAAGACTTTGGGGAAGCCGTCCTTCAACTGACATTTTACTTCACTATGTCACCATGGGGTTGCAAACCATGCGGCGCCTACAGCCAAAGTGCCATATGCTCAACTCTGTGAAACAACGCTGTGGGGAAACGGGTTCAACGAACACCTGGTTTCACTACGTTAGAAGTGTTTGAGAAACCCGTCGTGCCCTCTGTCAAACTGCACATTGCAGAAGCCATCTTTCAGCTAACATCTTACATCTCTAAAGTATGGATGGCACGTATGTTGTATATAACGTTTGTGTCTGTGCATGTTATTTGTGTGGTGAATGTGGTGTGTGTATGGTGTGTCAGTGTTTTGGAGGTGCTGTATGTGTCCTTCTGTGTTGTCTTCAAGGGTCATATATGTGTTGTGATTGTAGTATATCAGCTAGGTATGCGCCGCATAGAACGTATGTGCGTGTATGGTCTTTCTATGGCATGTGTGTTTTGTATGTGGTGCACGTGTGGTTTTGTGGTGTGGCATACGGGTGGAGTTTGGGCAGTAAAAGTGTGGTGTGTGTGTGGTGTGCGTGGTGTCCGTACTTCATAGATGTATGGATTCTCATGGTGTGTGCATTGTGGATGCGGTGTCTGTGTAGTGTAAGTGCGTTGTGTGCGGTATGAGTTTGGCATGTATGTGGTGTATATACGGGGTGTGTTTGTGGGCTATACGTAGTGTACGGTGGGTATATGTGTGGTCCGTGTATTAGGTGTAGTAAGTAGTGTGTGGAAGATGTCTGTGCGAGGTGTAAGTGGTTTGGTGTGTATGTGGTGACTGGGTGAGGTGTTTGTGTGGTATTCACGTGTCAAGCGAGGTATGTTGGTACCCTGTTGTGTGTTCGGTGTAGGAGTGATGTGGCTGTGTGGCATATGTGTCACATTTGTGTCTCTATGTGCAGTGTGTGTGGTGTCCTGGTAGTCGACGTGTAGAGGAGGGAGCATCTGTCTTCCGTATAAGTGGCGTGGGTTTGGGGTGTGGGGTGTGCATGTGGAGGGTGTATGCGTGGTATACGGGCAGTGGTTTGTTTGGAAACCGTGTGCTGTATATGTGTGGAGTGTGGTAATACTGTGCGAGGGGGGTAACTGTGGGTGTGTGGGGCATGTGTGATGTGTGTTGGACATGTCTGTGGCATATGCATGGTGAGTGTGTGGTGAGCATGTGGTGTGTGTGATGTATGCATGTGTAGACGGTGTATGTGTCATGCAGGTGTGTATGTCGTAGGAAGGTGGCCAATGCGGCGTGCCAGGTGTGTGGAATGTGCAGGGTGTGTGTGTGTGTGTGTGTGTGTGTGTGTGTGTATGTGTGTTATATAAGTGTCTTGAGTGTATTGCACGGGTGGCCGTGTGTGGTGTGTTTTCCTTAAATGTTTTGGGTTTGTGTGTTGTGTGTTTGGGTACTGTGGTATGTGTGAGATATGTGTGGGTTTCCGTGTAATTCGTGTCTTGTGTAGGCTGCACGTTAGTTGAAAGTGCAGTTTGACAGAGTTGAGTATATGGCACTTTCCACCTAGTCCCCGCCGAGGTTTTCAAACACTTCTAACTCAGTGAAACAAGATGTTAGCCACACGATGGTTTTTCCCCCACAGTGTTACTTCACAGAGTTGAGTGTATGGCACGTTCGTCGTCGTTCCCAGCAGTTTTTCAAACGCTTCCAACATGGAGAAACAAGATGTTAGTTGAAAGACGGTTTCCCCAAAGTGCCGTTTTGACAGAGTTGAATATATGGCACTTTCTTTCTGCACAGTCCCTGAATAATTTTTCAAACCCTTCTAACTTAGTGAAACTAGATGTTAGTTCAAAGGATGCTTTCCCACCGTGTTGGTTCCCAGAGATGAGTATATGGCAGTGACCTTGGAGGCCCTGCATAGCTTCTCAAAACTTCCAACTTGGTGAAACATGTTAGTTGAAAGATGCTTTCTCCACAGGAGTCTTTTGCGATGGCTGGTATATGTGACTTTCCACATCATTCCCTGCATAGGTTGTCAAACTCTTCTCACGTAGTGAAACGACAGGCTAGTTACAAGATATTTTCCCCACAGTGTTGTATCACAGGGTTGAGTATATGGCACTTACCCTGTAGGCCCCGCGTAGGTTTTCAAACAGTTCTCACTGAGCGAAACCACACATTAGGTGAAAGCTGGTTACTCTCCAGGGTTGTTTCGCAGGATTGGGTATACGGCCCTTTCCGCATGGGCCCGCGTAAGTTTTTCAAACACTTCTAACTGACAGAAACCAGATGTGAGTTGAAAGATGGTTTCTCCACAGTATGTTTTCTCTGAATCGAGAATTCTGAGGAACTCGAGAATTCCGTTGAAGACGAATCTTCGTTCCCAGCAGTTTTTCAAACACTTCTAACATGGTGAAATAAGATGGTAGTGGAAAGATGGTTTCCCCAAAGGCTGCTTGACAGAGTGGAGGGTATGACACTTTCCGCCTAAGCCCCCACAGGTTTGCCAACACTTCTTCCTTAGTGAAACAAGATGTGAGTGGAAAGATGGTTTCCCCACAGTGTTGTTTCACAGGGTTGAGGGTATGGCACTTTCCTTCTAGGCCCCACATGGGTTTTCCAACACTTCCACGTTAGTGGAGCCAGAGGTTAGTGGAAAGATGGTTTCCGTAGAGTGCAGATTGACTGACTTGTGTACATGGCACTTCACTCTCCACATAGCCCCCCCCCCCCGCCCCCCACATAGGTGTTCCAACACCTCCAACGTTGTGACACCGGATGTTAGGTGAGAGATGGTTGCTCCACAGGATTCTTTCACAGTGGCTGGTATATGTCACTTTCCACATCGTTCCCCACATAGGTTCTCAAACTCTTCTAACCTAGTGATTGATACAAGCTGTTAGTTGAGTGTTGGCTTCCCCAGAGTGAAGTCTGACGGAGTTGAGTACGTGGAACTTGACGCGCAGTCCCCGCGCAGGTTTTCAAGCCCTTGGAACTGAGTGAAACTAGGTGTTAGCTAAAAGGTCGTGTCCTCAGAGTGTGCCTTCACACGGGTGACTCTACGGCACCTACCTTGCAGGCCCCGCACAGTTGTCAGACAGCTCTCTTTTAGTGCAGCAAGATATTAGGAGAAAGACCGTTTCGCCACACCGTGTTTCACATGATGGAGTGTAAGGGCACTTTCTACGCAAGCCACCGTACGTAGGTTGGCAAACACTTGGAACGGAGTGAAACGAGATGCTAGCTGAAAGGTGGTCTCTCCACAGTACACCTTCACGGGGTGGAGGGTCACTTTCGACGTCGTTCTCCGCATAGGATTTCAAACAATGCCAACCTGGTGATACAAGATGTTCCTGGAAAGACGGTTTCCCCAAATGTGCAGCTGCACAAAGGTGAGTGTATGGCACTTTCACTATAGGCCTCCCATCACTGTTCCGCCTCTTCCCACTTAGGGAAAGGAGATGTTGGCTGAAAGGTGTTTCCTCACCCCCCCCCCCTTCCGCCCTCCACGGTTTTGTTTCACACAGTCGAGGACAGAGCACTTGCCGTGTACGTCTGCATACGCTTTCAAACTCTTGCAACTTAGTCAAACAAGATGTCAGCTGAGAGATGGTTTCTCTGCAGGATTCTTTCAGAGTATCGAGTACATATCACTTTCCACATCGTGCCCTGCATAGGTTTTCAAACGCTTCTGACTTAGTGATACAAGATGTCAGGTGAAGGATGGTTTCCCCGAAGGGCAAACCTTTGACAGAGTTGAGTGGCACGCGCCGCATAAAGCCCCCACAGGCTTCCTTCACACGCTTCTTACCTGGTGAAACCCAATGTAGTTGAAAGACGGTTTCCCCAACAGTGTTGTTTCACAGCGCTGAGGGTCTAGGCCCCACATGGGATTGCAAACACTTCCAAGTTAGTGGAACCAGAGGTGAGTGGAAAGCGTTCCTCCAAAGTGCAGTTTGCCCGAGTCGAGTATATGACACCTTCCACTGAGGCCCCACGATAGGCGTTTGTTCAAACTGCTGGTCTAACTTAGCGATACAAGATGTTCCTTCACAGAGCCGAGTTTGTGGCACTGACCTTACATGTGGGCGCCGCATAGGTTTTCAAACAGTTCTCCCTCAGTGAGCCAAGATGTTAGTTGCAAGATGGCTTCTCCACAGGACTTTCTCACAATGCCGAGTAAATGTCACTTGCCCCTTCTTTGCCCGCAGAGGATTTCCGGCAAATCTAACTTAGCGATACGGGATGTTATTTGAAAGGTGGTTTCCCCAAAGTGCCTCTCGACAGAGTCGCGTATATGGCACCTTCGTCATAGGCCCCGAATGGGTTTTCAGACACCTCTGCCCAGTGAAACGTGATGTCAGTCCACAGTATTCTCTCCCACAGTCGAGTATATGTCACTTTCCCCCTGGCTCCCCACAGAGGGTTTCAAACACTTCTACGTTAGTGATGCAAGCTGTTAGCCAGAAGATGGCTCCTGCAATGTGCAGTGGGACAGTGCTCTGTGTATATACATATATATATATATATATATATATATATATATATACACACACATATAGCACGTTGTGCTTAGGCCCCGACGGGTTTCTCAAACACTTCTAACTTAGTGAAACCACGTGTTAGTTGAAACGGTCTCCCCACAGTGTTGTTTCACAGAGTTGAGTGTATGGCACTTTCGCTGTAGGCCCCGCACGAACGGTTTGCAGCCACAGGTAACATAGTGAAGTAAGCTGTTAGTTGAAGGACGGCTTCTCCGCCCTCCCCCCTCCCCCCACACACACCGCAGGTGTTGTCTGACAGAGTGGGGTGTCTCATACTTTTGGTGTGAGCTCCGCATCGCTTTTCAAACACGTCTAACAAGGGAACCCAGATGCTATTTGAAGGATGGTTTCACCACAGTGTTGTTTTACAGAGTTGAGCACATGGCGCTTTCTGCGTAGGAAGCCCCTCGTTTCTGAAACTCTTCTCAGTAAGGGAAACGAGAGGTGTGTTGAAAGGTGGCGTCTCCACGGTGTTGTTTCACAGAGTTGACTCTACGGCACTTTCGTCGCAGGCCCCGCATGGGTCTTGAAGCCCTTGTCACTTTGGCAAACGAGCTGCCATTTGAAAAGTGGTCTCCCCCCCAGTGTCTCACAGAGTTGAGGGTAGGGCCCTTGCCGCGTAGACCCCCAACAGTTTCCGAACACTCTTAAGTTAGTGAAACCAGGTGCTAGTTGAGTGCTCGTTTCAGCACACCATCGTTTCTCACAGTTGAGTAGACGGCGCTCAACAGTTAGGCTTCTCGTAGGTTTTCAAACCCTTCTACCTTAGAGAAACCACATGGTAGTTGAAGGACGGTTTCCCCACAGTGTTGTTTCCTAGAGTTGAGAGCGTACGGTCCCGTGCGCTAGGCGCCTGCGAGCCTTATGAAACACGTGTGGCTTAGTGAAACCACATGCTAGGAGACAGATTGTGTCCCCACAGTGTCGTCTCACAGGGTTCAGTATATGGCACTCTCGTTGTAGGCCCCGCAACGTTTGGAGCTACGTGTACCTTAGCGAAGCGAGATGTCAGCGGAACGACGGCTTTCATTCACCAAGTGTTATCTGCCAGAGCGCAGTGGGAGATACTTTCGGGCTAGGCTCCGCGTAGCTTTCCAAACACTTCTAGCGAGGGAACCCAGATGCTGTCGGAAGGAGGGTTTCACCACAGTGTTGTTTTACATACAGAGTTGCGCACAGGGCCCTCTCTGCGTAGTACCCACGTAGGTTTTCGAGCCCTTCTCACTAAGCGAAACGAGCGGTTAGGTGAAACGTGGAGACCCACAGTGTTGTCTCACAGAGTTGAGTGTATGGCACTTTCCGCATAGGCCCTGCATAGGTTGTCAAACACTTCTAGCATTGTGAAACGAGATGTGATTGGAAAGATGGTTTTCCCCCACAGCGTCTCAGAGAGCTGAGTATACGGCAGTTTCGTTGTAGTCTCCGGATGCTTCTCAAACACTTCCAACTTAGTGAAACCACATGGTAGTTGGAAGATGCTTTCCCCGCAAGGTTGTGTCACAGAGTTGAGTGTACGTCCCTTTCTACATACGCCTCCATAGGTTTTCAAACACGTCTGCCTTAGTGAACTGAGATGTCAGTTGAAAGGTGTTTTCCCCACCGTGTTTTTCCCCATAGCCGAGTATATGGCACTCACCGTCCACGTCTGCATACGTTTTCAAACTCTTCTAACTTAGGCAAACAAGGGGTTAGTTGAAAAGACGGTTCTCTCCACAGTGTGTTTTCACAGAGTCGAGAACATGGCACTTTCCTCATTGTTCCTAGCAACGTTTTTCACGTACGTCTAACATGGTGAAACAAGATATTAGTTGGAAGACGGTTTCCCTAAAAAAAATTGACAGTGGAGCAGATGGCACTTTCCGCCTAAGCCCCCCCCCCCCCCAACCCCCACCCCCGGCAAGTTTCGAAACACTCCTACGAACTGAACCCGGATGTTATTTGAAAGACGGTTTCACCGCAGTCGTGTTGTGCAGAGTTGAGCATATGACACTTTCTTTGTAGAAATGGCATAGGTTTTCAACCACTTCTGAGTGAAGAGCAGTTAGCTGCAACATGGATTCACCACAGTGTTGTGTCACAGAGTTGAGTGCATGGTCTACGCGCCTAGGTCCCGTGGGTCTTCTCAGACACTTGTAACCTAGTGAAACCAGAGGCTAGAAGAAAGATCTTTCCCCCCGCAGTGCCGTTTCACAGAGTTGAGCATATGGCACTTTCGGACTAGGCCCCACATGGTTTGCATCTACATCTAACATAGTGAATTAAAATGTGAGTTGGAGGACGGCTTCCCCAGGTGTTGTTTGACAGAGTGGAGTGTATGATTCTTGCGGTGTCGGCGCTGCAGAAGTTTTCAAACACTTCTAACAGGGGAGCCCAGATGGTATTTGAAGGGTGGTTTCCCCACCGTGTTGTTTTACAGAGTTGAGCACATGGCACTTTCTACGTAGAACCGCATACGGTCCTCAAACACTTCTAAGTGAAACGAGAGTTTAGTTGAAAGGTGGAGTCCCCGCAGTGTTGTTTCACAGAGTTGACTAGGTGGCACTTTCGGCGCAGGCCCTACATGGGTTTTCAAACGCTTGTCACTTTGTGAAATGAGATGTCAGTTGAAAGATGGTTCCTCCACAGGGTCTCACAGAGATGAGTTGGTGGCGCTTTCGGTGTCATCTCCGCGTGGTTTCCAAACACTTCTAACTTACTGAAACAACGTGTTAGTTGGAAGAGGGTTTCCCCCGACTGTGTTGTGTCTCGGAGTTGAAACTATGGCACTTTCCTCATAGACCCTGGATAGTTTTCAAACAGGCTTGAAGCAGGGAAACCAGATGTTAGTTGAAAGATCGTTTTGCCACACCATTGTCTCTCACAGTTGAGTGCACGGCACTTAACCGTTAGGCTTCCCGTGGGTGTTCAAAGACTTCTACCCTAGGGAAACCAGATGGTAGTTGAACGATGGTTTCCCCAGTGTTGTTTCACAGACTTGACCGTATGGCACTCTCCGTGTGGCCCACACTTAGGTTTCCTAACCCTTGCAACCACGCTCAGTGAGAAGTTAATTGAAAGGTGGTTTCACCACAGTGTTGTTTGATTGAGTGGCGCGTATGGCGCTAGCCACATGGGCCCCGCATGTGTTTTCAAACACTTGTAACAGTGAAACCAGATAGTAGTGGAACGATCCTTTCACCACACTGGTATTCACACAGTTGAGTATAGGGCACCTTGCGATTAGGCAATCCTATGAGAGCACAGGATTTCCACACACTGCTCACTTAGAGAAACCAGCTGGTAGTCGAAGATCGTTTTCCCACAGTGTTGTTTCACAGAGTCGAGTATACGGCACGGTCTTCAGAGGCCCCCCCCCCCCCCCAGGGGTTTCAAACACTTCTAACTTAGTGGCCCAGCTTTTAGTTCAAAGTCAGTTTCTCCCATGTTGTCTCACAGAGTTGAGCCTATGGTGCTATGCACCTAAGCCCCCTCCCCCCGTCTTTTCAAACCCTTGTAACCTCGCGAATCCAGATGCTCGGAGAAAGACTGTGTCACCATCGTGTCTGTTCTCGGAGTTGAGTATATGGCACTTTCGTTGTGGGCCCCGCATGGTTTTCAAACACATCAAACTTAGGGAAATAAGATGTGAGTTGGAGGACGGCTTCCTCCAAGTGTTGTTTGACACAGTGCAATGTAAGATACACTCGGTGTAGCGGCCGCATGGCATTTCAAACACGTCTGACAAGTGAACCCAGGTGATATTTGGAGGATGGTATCACCACGCTGTTGTTTTACAGAGTTGAGCTTATGGCACTCTCTGCGTAGTCCCTGCATAGGTCTTCAAACACTTCGAACTTAGTGCACCAAGATGTTAGTTGAAAGAGGGTGTCTCCACAGGATTCTCTACAGTGTCCTGTACGTGTCACTCTCCACATCGTTCCCCACATAGACCTTCACAGACTTCTACGCGACACGACAGGTCAATGGACAGACCATTTCCACAAAGTGCGTTGTGACAGAGTTGAGGATGCGGCGCTTTCACCATAGGCCCTGCATTGATTTTCCAACACTTGGAACCTAGCGAAACAAGATGGTAGTTGAACGATTGTTTTCATTACACTGCTGCTTCGCAGAATCGAGTATATGGCACTTTCGTGTATCCCAAGCACAGTTTTCCAAACACTTGAACCTTAGTGAAACCGGATGTTAATCGAACAGTGGTCTCCTCACAGAGTCGTGTATATGGCACCTTGCGGGGAGGCCACTCAAGTGTTTCTAAACACTTCAGACTTTGTGAAACCAGGTAGTAGCTGAAAGACAGTTGCCCCACAGTGTTGTTTCACAGGGAGATGGGTATTTGGCACCTTCCGCTTAGGCCCCTCACAGGTTTTCAAACGCTTCCACCTTAGCGTAATGGGCTGTTCCTTGAAAGATGGTTGCCCCCGCAACGTATCAGACAGGCGTGTATGTGGCACTCTGGATGTCGCCCCCCCGCACGGGTGTTCAAGCACACTAAGTTAGCGAAACCAGATGTTAACTGATAGACGTTTGCACCACACAAACGTTTCACAGGGTTGAGTACCGGGCACTTTGGCTGTAGTCCCCGCATGGGTTTTTAGCCACTTCTAGTGTCGTGAAACAAGACATTAGTTGAAAGATGTGTTGTCTGCCAGACTTGACTATGTGGCACTTTATGCATAGGTTTTGGAACACGCCTAGCAACGTGAAACCGTTAAGTTAGTTGAAAGATGGTTTCCCCACAAGCAGTCTTTAGAGTCGAGTATATGTCACTTTCCCCATAGTCCCTAGTGTGTGTTTTAAAGCATTTCTAACCGTGAAACAAGTTGTTAATGGAAAGATTTTTATCCCACAGTATTGTTTCACAGAGTGGAGTATATGGCACCTTCCTCTAGGTCCCTCTTCAGTTTTTAAGCTTTTCTAAATTTCTGAAATCAGATGGTAGTGGAAAGAGGTTTTCACCTCAGTGTTGTCTCGCAGAGTTGAGTAGACGGCACTTTCCTCATAGACCCGGCCTAGGGTTTCAAGTGCTTCTGTTAGTGAAACAAGATATTAGTTGAAAGACCGTTTTTCCGTAACACTCTTTCACACAATCAAGTCTATGTCACTTTCATCGTAATTCCCCGAAAATGGTTACAGAAACTTCCAACGGTGAAACGAGATGTTAGTTGAAGGATGGTTTCACCACACTGTTGTTTCACAGAGCTGAGTGATGGCGCTTTCCGTCTCGTTGCCCGCGTGGGTTTTCTAACACTTACAAATTAGTGACATCAGATGGTAGTTGAAAGATGGTTTCACCACAGTGTTGTCTCACAGAGTGGAGGATATGGCGCTTCTCTCATAGTTGCTCGCGTACGTTTTCCACCCCGTCCAAATTAGTGAAACCGAATGTTTCTTGAAGGAGGGTTCCCCAAAATGTTGTTGTTTCCCATATTTGAGTACAAGGCGCTTTCCCTGAAGGTGTCGCATAGGTTTTCAAACTGGTCCAACCTTGTGCAACAAGAGGTTAGTTGGCTGAGGGTTTGAGCAGACTCTTGTGCAGAGTTGAGTGTGTGGCACTTTCCGCATAGGCTCCGCATAGGTTTCAAAGATGGTTTTAACCGTAGGGATACCAGATGCCAGTTGAAAGATGTTTCATACAGTCGTGCATACGGCAGTTTCGGTGTTGGCCCCGCACGGGCCCTCCAACACTTCTAACTTGGTGAAACCCGACGTTGGTGGATAGATGGTTTCACCACACGGTTGTTTCCCAGGGTTGAGTGCATGGCACATTCGGTGTAGGCCCCACATGGGTCTTCAAGCTAAGAGGGGTCTAACGTACTGAAACAGGATGCTGGTTGGAAGATGGTTTCCGCACAGTGTTATTTGCCAGACTCGAGTATATGACACTTTATTCGTAGGCCCCACATACGTTGTCGAATACCTCTAACATAGTGAGACCTGATGGTAGTTGAAGGATGGTTTCTCCACGGTAAGATTTCAGCGTGGAGTGTATCTCGTTTTCCTCATAGGTTTTCAAACACTTCTCAGCGAAGCAAGATGTTAGTTGATAAATGGCTTATTTATGAAAAGTGTCACATACTTAACGCGGTGTAAAATCACTGTGCGGAAACATCTGTTTGTTTCACAAAGTTAGAAATGTTGGAATCCTAGGCATAGAAGCTAAAAAGCGGGGCGCCTGGGTGGCTTGGTCGGTTAAGCGTCTGACTTCGGCTCAGGTCATGATCTCGCGGTCCGTGGGTTCGAGCCCCGCGTCAGGCTCTGTGCTGACAGCTCAGAGCCTGGAGCCTGTTTCAGAGTCTGTGTCTCCTTCTCACCGTGACCCTCCCCCGTTCAGCTCTATCTCTCTCTGTCTCAAAAAATAAAGGAACTTTAAAAAAGAAGTTAAAAAGCAAAGCGCACTTTCCTCGCTGTGTCAAGGATCGTGGTAGACAAACCACTTTTCAAATAACATCTGGTTTAACTAAGTGGGAAGTGTTTGCAAACGCTTGCGGGGCCGCAAAGACACTGCCATGTCCTCGGCGCTGTGAAACACCAGTGTGGTGACGCCTTTTACCAACTAACATCTGCTTTCACCGCATAGGGTTTCAAGTGCTTGAAAACCCATGTGGGGACGAAACGGAAAGCGCCATAGGCTGAAGTGTATGAAACGCTGTGGGGGAACCACCTTCCAACTAAAATCCTGTTTCGGTAGGTTGGAAAGCGTTTGCAAACCTCTGCGGGGCTTAGGCGGAAACGCCTACACGCAGCTCTGTGAAACAACTACGGGGAAAGAGTCTTTCACCTAACATCCGGTTTCAGTAAGTGAGAACTCTTTGAAAACCTAGGCGGGGCCTACAGGGTAAGGGCCATAGCGTCACCTCCGTGAAACAACACCGTGGGGAAACCGACTTTCAAGTAACATACATCTATCTGATTTGACAAAGTGAGAAGTGTTTGAAAACCCATGGTATCCGGCTTGCAACTAACCTCTTGCTTCGCCAAGTAGAATTGGAAAGCCTACGTGGGCCCTACGGGGAAAGTGCCATGCACTCAACTCTGTGAAACAGAAAAGTGTGAGGGAAACATCTTGCCACTAACATCTTCTTTCACCAAGTTAAAAGTGTTTCAAAGCAAATGCAGCACCTACACCGAGTGTGCCTTATACGCAATACCATGAAACACCTTAGGGAAAGCTTTCTCCTATCGTCTTATTCACTAAGTTTGAAGCGCTTGGAGACCTATGCGGAGCCCAGGTGGAAAGCTCTATGTACTCAGCTCTACCAGGCAGCCCTTGAGGGAAACTATCTTTCAACTAACATCTTGTTTCACTAAGTCACAAGTGTTTGAAAAACCCCGTAGGCCTACCCCGACCAGTGCCTTGTACCTAACTTTAGGAAGTACCGTGGGGATACCATCATTCAACTAACGGCTACGTGTCACAACGTGAGAAACCTTAGTAAATACGTGCGGGGCCTACAGGGAAAGTGCCTTATACTCACCTCTGGAAAAAAAGAGTGAAGCGTCGGGTTTCGCTACGTTAAAATGGCTTGAAAACTAGGCGGGACCTAGAGGTAAGCGCCATAGAGTCAACTCTGTGACAGAACACTGTGGGGAACCCATCGTCCACCCAATTTCTTGTTACACTAAGTTAGAGGTGTTTGAACGCCATCCGGGGATCACACCGAAAGTGCCACATAGCCCTGGGCACCGTCACGGTCGAGAGACAGTCTCCCAACATCTGCTTTCACTCGGTTACAAGTGTTTAAAACACATGCGGGGCCTGGGTGGAGAGTACCAAACACGCAACTCCGTGAAACAACACGGTTGGGGAGACCACCTTTCAACCTCTATGTGGTTTCTTTGAGCTAGAAGTGTCTGAAAACCTATGAGAAGCCAACTGGTTAAGTGCCATACCTCTACGCTCAACGGTGAACAACGATGGTGTGCTAAAACAATAATTCAACTAACATCTGGTTGCACTAATTTAAAAGTGTTTGAAAACTATTCAGGGTCTGTGAGGAGAGTGCCATATGCTCCACTCTGTGACAGAACACAGTGGGGACACCATCTTCCGACTAACGTGTGTCAGTTTGAAAACCATGAGGAGCTACACCCCAAAGGGACTTACTCTATGAGACGCCCTAGGGAAACCGTCTTTGAAGTGACTTCTCGTTTCACAAACTTAACAAGTGTTTGAAAACCCATGCATGCAAGGCCTGCGCAGAAAGTGCCTATAGTCCACTCTGTGAAACAACACTGTGGGTCTCCACGTTTCAACCAACCGCTCGTTTCACTGAGTGAGAAGGGTTTGAAAACCTACGTGCGTTCTACGCAACGAGTGCCATATGCTCAACTCTGTAAAACAACACCGGTGACACCATCCTTCAAATAGCATCATGGTTCACTGTTAGAAGTGTTTGAAAACCTATGCGGAGCCTACCCCGAAAGTATCTTACACTGCACTCTGGCAAAGACTTTGGGGAAGCCGTCCTTCAACTGACATTTTACTTCACTATGTCACCATGGGGTTGCAAACCATGCGGCGCCTACAGCCAAAGTGCCATATGCTCAACTCTGTGAAACAACGCTGTGGGGAAACGGGTTCAACGAACACCTGGTTTCACTACGTTAGAAGTGTTTGAGAAACCCGTCGTGCCCTCTGTCAAACTGCACATTGCAGAAGCCATCTTTCAGCTAACATCTTACATCTCTAAAGTATGGATGGCACGTATGTTGTATATAACGTTTGTGTCTGTGCATGTTATTTGTGTGGTGAATGTGGTGTGTGTATGGTGTGTCAGTGTTTTGGAGGTGCTGTATGTGTCCTTCTGTGTTGTCTTCAAGGGTCATATATGTGTTGTGATTGTAGTATATCAGCTAGGTATGCGCCGCATAGAACGTATGTGCGTGTATGGTCTTTCTATGGCATGTGTGTTTTGTATGTGGTGCACGTGTGGTTTTGTGGTGTGGCATACGGGTGGAGTTTGGGCAGTAAAAGTGTGGTGTGTGTGTGGTGTGCGTGGTGTCCGTACTTCATAGATGTATGGATTCTCATGGTGTGTGCATTGTGGATGCGGTGTCTGTGTAGTGTAAGTGCGTTGTGTGCGGTATGAGTTTGGCATGTATGTGGTGTATATACGGGGTGTGTTTGTGGGCTATACGTAGTGTACGGTGGGTATATGTGTGGTCCGTGTATTAGGTGTAGTAAGTAGTGTGTGGAAGATGTCTGTGCGAGGTGTAAGTGGTTTGGTGTGTATGTGGTGACTGGGTGAGGTGTTTGTGTGGTATTCACGTGTCAAGCGAGGTATGTTGGTACCCTGTTGTGTGTTCGGTGTAGGAGTGATGTGGCTGTGTGGCATATGTGTCACATTTGTGTCTCTATGTGCAGTGTGTGTGGTGTCCTGGTAGTCGACGTGTAGAGGAGGGAGCATCTGTCTTCCGTATAAGTGGCGTGGGTTTGGGGTGTGGGGTGTGCATGTGGAGGGTGTATGCGTGGTATACGGGCAGTGGTTTGTTTGGAAACCGTGTGCTGTATATGTGTGGAGTGTGGTAATACTGTGCGAGGGGGGTAACTGTGGGTGTGTGGGGCATGTGTGATGTGTGTTGGACATGTCTGTGGCATATGCATGGTGAGTGTGTGGTGAGCATGTGGTGTGTGTGATGTATGCATGTGTAGACGGTGTATGTGTCATGCAGGTGTGTATGTCGTAGGAAGGTGGCCAATGCGGCGTGCCAGGTGTGTGGAATGTGCAGGGTGTGTGTGTGTGTGTGTGTGTGTGTGTGTGTGTATGTGTGTTATATAAGTGTCTTGAGTGTATTGCACGGGTGGCCGTGTGTGGTGTGTTTTCCTTAAATGTTTTGGGTTTGTGTGTTGTGTGTTTGGGTACTGTGGTATGTGTGAGATATGTGTGGGTTTCCGTGTAATTCGTGTCTTGTGTAGGCTGCACGTTAGTTGAAAGTGCAGTTTGACAGAGTTGAGTATATGGCACTTTCCACCTAGTCCCCGCCGAGGTTTTCAAACACTTCTAACTCAGTGAAACAAGATGTTAGCCACACGATGGTTTTTCCCCCACAGTGTTACTTCACAGAGTTGAGTGTATGGCACGTTCGTCGTCGTTCCCAGCAGTTTTTCAAACGCTTCCAACATGGAGAAACAAGATGTTAGTTGAAAGACGGTTTCCCCAAAGTGCCGTTTTGACAGAGTTGAATATATGGCACTTTCTTTCTGCACAGTCCCTGAATAATTTTTCAAACCCTTCTAACTTAGTGAAACTAGATGTTAGTTCAAAGGATGCTTTCCCACCGTGTTGGTTCCCAGAGATGAGTATATGGCAGTGACCTTGGAGGCCCTGCATAGCTTCTCAAAACTTCCAACTTGGTGAAACATGTTAGTTGAAAGATGCTTTCTCCACAGGAGTCTTTTGCGATGGCTGGTATATGTGACTTTCCACATCATTCCCTGCATAGGTTGTCAAACTCTTCTCACGTAGTGAAACGACAGGCTAGTTACAAGATATTTTCCCCACAGTGTTGTATCACAGGGTTGAGTATATGGCACTTACCCTGTAGGCCCCGCGTAGGTTTTCAAACAGTTCTCACTGAGCGAAACCACACATTAGGTGAAAGCTGGTTACTCTCCAGGGTTGTTTCGCAGGATTGGGTATACGGCCCTTTCCGCATGGGCCCGCGTAAGTTTTTCAAACACTTCTAACTGACAGAAACCAGATGTGAGTTGAAAGATGGTTTCTCCACAGTATGTTTTCTCTGAATCGAGAATTCTGAGGAACTCGAGAATTCCGTTGAAGACGAATCTTCGTTCCCAGCAGTTTTTCAAACACTTCTAACATGGTGAAATAAGATGGTAGTGGAAAGATGGTTTCCCCAAAGGCTGCTTGACAGAGTGGAGGGTATGACACTTTCCGCCTAAGCCCCCACAGGTTTGCCAACACTTCTTCCTTAGTGAAACAAGATGTGAGTGGAAAGATGGTTTCCCCACAGTGTTGTTTCACAGGGTTGAGGGTATGGCACTTTCCTTCTAGGCCCCACATGGGTTTTCCAACACTTCCACGTTAGTGGAGCCAGAGGTTAGTGGAAAGATGGTTTCCGTAGAGTGCAGATTGACTGACTTGTGTACATGGCACTTCACTCTCCACATAGCCCCCCCCCCCCCGCCCCCCACATAGGTGTTCCAACACCTCCAACGTTGTGACACCGGATGTTAGGTGAGAGATGGTTGCTCCACAGGATTCTTTCACAGTGGCTGGTATATGTCACTTTCCACATCGTTCCCCACATAGGTTCTCAAACTCTTCTAACCTAGTGATTGATACAAGCTGTTAGTTGAGTGTTGGCTTCCCCAGAGTGAAGTCTGACGGAGTTGAGTACGTGGAACTTGACGCGCAGTCCCCGCGCAGGTTTTCAAGCCCTTGGAACTGAGTGAAACTAGGTGTTAGCTAAAAGGTCGTGTCCTCAGAGTGTGCCTTCACACGGGTGACTCTACGGCACCTACCTTGCAGGCCCCGCACAGTTGTCAGACAGCTCTCTTTTAGTGCAGCAAGATATTAGGAGAAAGACCGTTTCGCCACACCGTGTTTCACATGATGGAGTGTAAGGGCACTTTCTACGCAAGCCACCGTACGTAGGTTGGCAAACACTTGGAACGGAGTGAAACGAGATGCTAGCTGAAAGGTGGTCTCTCCACAGTACACCTTCACGGGGTGGAGGGTCACTTTCGACGTCGTTCTCCGCATAGGATTTCAAACAATGCCAACCTGGTGATACAAGATGTTCCTGGAAAGACGGTTTCCCCAAATGTGCAGCTGCACAAAGGTGAGTGTATGGCACTTTCACTATAGGCCTCCCATCACTGTTCCGCCTCTTCCCACTTAGGGAAAGGAGATGTTGGCTGAAAGGTGTTTCCTCACCCCCCCCCCCTTCCGCCCTCCACGGTTTTGTTTCACACAGTCGAGGACAGAGCACTTGCCGTGTACGTCTGCATACGCTTTCAAACTCTTGCAACTTAGTCAAACAAGATGTCAGCTGAGAGATGGTTTCTCTGCAGGATTCTTTCAGAGTATCGAGTACATATCACTTTCCACATCGTGCCCTGCATAGGTTTTCAAACGCTTCTGACTTAGTGATACAAGATGTCAGGTGAAGGATGGTTTCCCCGAAGGGCAAACCTTTGACAGAGTTGAGTGGCACGCGCCGCATAAAGCCCCCACAGGCTTCCTTCACACGCTTCTTACCTGGTGAAACCCAATGTAGTTGAAAGACGGTTTCCCCAACAGTGTTGTTTCACAGCGCTGAGGGTCTAGGCCCCACATGGGATTGCAAACACTTCCAAGTTAGTGGAACCAGAGGTGAGTGGAAAGCGTTCCTCCAAAGTGCAGTTTGCCCGAGTCGAGTATATGACACCTTCCACTGAGGCCCCACGATAGGCGTTTGTTCAAACTGCTGGTCTAACTTAGCGATACAAGATGTTCCTTCACAGAGCCGAGTTTGTGGCACTGACCTTACATGTGGGCGCCGCATAGGTTTTCAAACAGTTCTCCCTCAGTGAGCCAAGATGTTAGTTGCAAGATGGCTTCTCCACAGGACTTTCTCACAATGCCGAGTAAATGTCACTTGCCCCTTCTTTGCCCGCAGAGGATTTCCGGCAAATCTAACTTAGCGATACGGGATGTTATTTGAAAGGTGGTTTCCCCAAAGTGCCTCTCGACAGAGTCGCGTATATGGCACCTTCGTCATAGGCCCCGAATGGGTTTTCAGACACCTCTGCCCAGTGAAACGTGATGTCAGTCCACAGTATTCTCTCCCACAGTCGAGTATATGTCACTTTCCCCCTGGCTCCCCACAGAGGGTTTCAAACACTTCTACGTTAGTGATGCAAGCTGTTAGCCAGAAGATGGCTCCTGCAATGTGCAGTGGGACAGTGCTCTGTGTATATACATATATATATATATATATATACACACACACATATAGCACGTTGTGCTTAGGCCCCGACGGGTTTCTCAAACACTTCTAACTTAGTGAAACCACGTGTTAGTTGAAACGGTCTCCCCACAGTGTTGTTTCACAGAGTTGAGTGTATGGCACTTTCGCTGTAGGCCCCGCACGAACGGTTTGCAGCCACAGGTAACATAGTGAAGTAAGCTGTTAGTTGAAGGACGGCTTCTCCGCCCTCCCCCCTCCCCCCACACACACCGCAGGTGTTGTCTGACAGAGTGGGGTGTCTCATACTTTTGGTGTGAGCTCCGCATCGCTTTTCAAACACGTCTAACAAGGGAACCCAGATGCTATTTGAAGGATGGTTTCACCACAGTGTTGTTTTACAGAGTTGAGCACATGGCGCTTTCTGCGTAGGAAGCCCCTCGTTTCTGAAACTCTTCTCAGTAAGGGAAACGAGAGGTGTGTTGAAAGGTGGCGTCTCCACGGTGTTGTTTCACAGAGTTGACTCTACGGCACTTTCGTCGCAGGCCCCGCATGGGTCTTGAAGCCCTTGTCACTTTGGCAAACGAGCTGCCATTTGAAAAGTGGTCTCCCCCCCAGTGTCTCACAGAGTTGAGGGTAGGGCCCTTGCCGCGTAGACCCCCAACAGTTTCCGAACACTCTTAAGTTAGTGAAACCAGGTGCTAGTTGAGTGCTCGTTTCAGCACACCATCGTTTCTCACAGTTGAGTAGACGGCGCTCAACAGTTAGGCTTCTCGTAGGTTTTCAAACCCTTCTACCTTAGAGAAACCACATGGTAGTTGAAGGACGGTTTCCCCACAGTGTTGTTTCCTAGAGTTGAGAGCGTACGGTCCCGTGCGCTAGGCGCCTGCGAGCCTTATGAAACACGTGTGGCTTAGTGAAACCACATGCTAGGAGACAGATTGTGTCCCCACAGTGTCGTCTCACAGGGTTCAGTATATGGCACTCTCGTTGTAGGCCCCGCAACGTTTGGAGCTACGTGTACCTTAGCGAAGCGAGATGTCAGCGGAACGACGGCTTTCATTCACCAAGTGTTATCTGCCAGAGCGCAGTGGGAGATACTTTCGGGCTAGGCTCCGCGTAGCTTTCCAAACACTTCTAGCGAGGGAACCCAGATGCTGTCGGAAGGAGGGTTTCACCACAGTGTTGTTTTACATACAGAGTTGCGCACAGGGCCCTCTCTGCGTAGTACCCACGTAGGTTTTCGAGCCCTTCTCACTAAGCGAAACGAGCGGTTAGGTGAAACGTGGAGACCCACAGTGTTGTCTCACAGAGTTGAGTGTATGGCACTTTCCGCATAGGCCCTGCATAGGTTGTCAAACACTTCTAGCATTGTGAAACGAGATGTGATTGGAAAGATGGTTTTCCCCCACAGCGTCTCAGAGAGCTGAGTATACGGCAGTTTCGTTGTAGTCTCCGGATGCTTCTCAAACACTTCCAACTTAGTGAAACCACATGGTAGTTGGAAGATGCTTTCCCCGCAAGGTTGTGTCACAGAGTTGAGTGTACGTCCCTTTCTACATACGCCTCCATAGGTTTTCAAACACGTCTGCCTTAGTGAACTGAGATGTCAGTTGAAAGGTGTTTTCCCCACCGTGTTTTTCCCCATAGCCGAGTATATGGCACTCACCGTCCACGTCTGCATACGTTTTCAAACTCTTCTAACTTAGGCAAACAAGGGGTTAGTTGAAAAGACGGTTCTCTCCACAGTGTGTTTTCACAGAGTCGAGAACATGGCACTTTCCTCATTGTTCCTAGCAACGTTTTTCACGTACGTCTAACATGGTGAAACAAGATATTAGTTGGAAGACGGTTTCCCTAAAAAAAATTGACAGTGGAGCAGATGGCACTTTCCGCCTAAGCCCCCCCCCCCCCCAACCCCCACCCCCGGCAAGTTTCGAAACACTCCTACGAACTGAACCCGGATGTTATTTGAAAGACGGTTTCACCGCAGTCGTGTTGTGCAGAGTTGAGCATATGACACTTTCTTTGTAGAAATGGCATAGGTTTTCAACCACTTCTGAGTGAAGAGCAGTTAGCTGCAACATGGATTCACCACAGTGTTGTGTCACAGAGTTGAGTGCATGGTCTACGCGCCTAGGTCCCGTGGGTCTTCTCAGACACTTGTAACCTAGTGAAACCAGAGGCTAGAAGAAAGATCTTTCCCCCCGCAGTGCCGTTTCACAGAGTTGAGCATATGGCACTTTCGGACTAGGCCCCACATGGTTTGCATCTACATCTAACATAGTGAATTAAAATGTGAGTTGGAGGACGGCTTCCCCAGGTGTTGTTTGACAGAGTGGAGTGTATGATTCTTGCGGTGTCGGCGCTGCAGAAGTTTTCAAACACTTCTAACAGGGGAGCCCAGATGGTATTTGAAGGGTGGTTTCCCCACCGTGTTGTTTTACAGAGTTGAGCACATGGCACTTTCTACGTAGAACCGCATACGGTCCTCAAACACTTCTAAGTGAAACGAGAGTTTAGTTGAAAGGTGGAGTCCCCGCAGTGTTGTTTCACAGAGTTGACTAGGTGGCACTTTCGGCGCAGGCCCTACATGGGTTTTCAAACGCTTGTCACTTTGTGAAATGAGATGTCAGTTGAAAGATGGTTCCTCCACAGGGTCTCACAGAGATGAGTTGGTGGCGCTTTCGGTGTCATCTCCGCGTGGTTTCCAAACACTTCTAACTTACTGAAACAACGTGTTAGTTGGAAGAGGGTTTCCCCCGACTGTGTTGTGTCTCGGAGTTGAAACTATGGCACTTTCCTCATAGACCCTGGATAGTTTTCAAACAGGCTTGAAGCAGGGAAACCAGATGTTAGTTGAAAGATCGTTTTGCCACACCATTGTCTCTCACAGTTGAGTGCACGGCACTTAACCGTTAGGCTTCCCGTGGGTGTTCAAAGACTTCTACCCTAGGGAAACCAGATGGTAGTTGAACGATGGTTTCCCCAGTGTTGTTTCACAGACTTGACCGTATGGCACTCTCCGTGTGGCCCACACTTAGGTTTCCTAACCCTTGCAACCACGCTCAGTGAGAAGTTAATTGAAAGGTGGTTTCACCACAGTGTTGTTTGATTGAGTGGCGCGTATGGCGCTAGCCACATGGGCCCCGCATGTGTTTTCAAACACTTGTAACAGTGAAACCAGATAGTAGTGGAACGATCCTTTCACCACACTGGTATTCACACAGTTGAGTATAGGGCACCTTGCGATTAGGCAATCCTATGAGAGCACAGGATTTCCACACACTGCTCACTTAGAGAAACCAGCTGGTAGTCGAAGATCGTTTTCCCACAGTGTTGTTTCACAGAGTCGAGTATACGGCACGGTCTTCAGAGGCCCCCCCCCCCCCCAGGGGTTTCAAACACTTCTAACTTAGTGGCCCAGCTTTTAGTTCAAAGTCAGTTTCTCCCATGTTGTCTCACAGAGTTGAGCCTATGGTGCTATGCACCTAAGCCCCCTCCCCCCGTCTTTTCAAACCCTTGTAACCTCGCGAATCCAGATGCTCGGAGAAAGACTGTGTCACCATCGTGTCTGTTCTCGGAGTTGAGTATATGGCACTTTCGTTGTGGGCCCCGCATGGTTTTCAAACACATCAAACTTAGGGAAATAAGATGTGAGTTGGAGGACGGCTTCCTCCAAGTGTTGTTTGACACAGTGCAATGTAAGATACACTCGGTGTAGCGGCCGCATGGCATTTCAAACACGTCTGACAAGTGAACCCAGGTGATATTTGGAGGATGGTATCACCACGCTGTTGTTTTACAGAGTTGAGCTTATGGCACTCTCTGCGTAGTCCCTGCATAGGTCTTCAAACACTTCGAACTTAGTGCACCAAGATGTTAGTTGAAAGAGGGTGTCTCCACAGGATTCTCTACAGTGTCCTGTACGTGTCACTCTCCACATCGTTCCCCACATAGACCTTCACAGACTTCTACGCGACACGACAGGTCAATGGACAGACCATTTCCACAAAGTGCGTTGTGACAGAGTTGAGGATGCGGCGCTTTCACCATAGGCCCTGCATTGATTTTCCAACACTTGGAACCTAGCGAAACAAGATGGTAGTTGAACGATTGTTTTCATTACACTGCTGCTTCGCAGAATCGAGTATATGGCACTTTCGTGTATCCCAAGCACAGTTTTCCAAACACTTGAACCTTAGTGAAACCGGATGTTAATCGAACAGTGGTCTCCTCACAGAGTCGTGTATATGGCACCTTGCGGGGAGGCCACTCAAGTGTTTCTAAACACTTCAGACTTTGTGAAACCAGGTAGTAGCTGAAAGACAGTTGCCCCACAGTGTTGTTTCACAGGGAGATGGGTATTTGGCACCTTCCGCTTAGGCCCCTCACAGGTTTTCAAACGCTTCCACCTTAGCGTAATGGGCTGTTCCTTGAAAGATGGTTGCCCCCGCAACGTATCAGACAGGCGTGTATGTGGCACTCTGGATGTCGCCCCCCCGCACGGGTGTTCAAGCACACTAAGTTAGCGAAACCAGATGTTAACTGATAGACGTTTGCACCACACAAACGTTTCACAGGGTTGAGTACCGGGCACTTTGGCTGTAGTCCCCGCATGGGTTTTTAGCCACTTCTAGTGTCGTGAAACAAGACATTAGTTGAAAGATGTGTTGTCTGCCAGACTTGACTATGTGGCACTTTATGCATAGGTTTTGGAACACGCCTAGCAACGTGAAACCGTTAAGTTAGTTGAAAGATGGTTTCCCCACAAGCAGTCTTTAGAGTCGAGTATATGTCACTTTCCCCATAGTCCCTAGTGTGTGTTTTAAAGCATTTCTAACCGTGAAACAAGTTGTTAATGGAAAGATTTTTATCCCACAGTATTGTTTCACAGAGTGGAGTATATGGCACCTTCCTCTAGGTCCCTCTTCAGTTTTTAAGCTTTTCTAAATTTCTGAAATCAGATGGTAGTGGAAAGAGGTTTTCACCTCAGTGTTGTCTCGCAGAGTTGAGTAGACGGCACTTTCCTCATAGACCCGGCCTAGGGTTTCAAGTGCTTCTGTTAGTGAAACAAGATATTAGTTGAAAGACCGTTTTTCCGTAACACTCTTTCACACAATCAAGTCTATGTCACTTTCATCGTAATTCCCCGAAAATGGTTACAGAAACTTCCAACGGTGAAACGAGATGTTAGTTGAAGGATGGTTTCACCACACTGTTGTTTCACAGAGCTGAGTGATGGCGCTTTCCGTCTCGTTGCCCGCGTGGGTTTTCTAACACTTACAAATTAGTGACATCAGATGGTAGTTGAAAGATGGTTTCACCACAGTGTTGTCTCACAGAGTGGAGGATATGGCGCTTCTCTCATAGTTGCTCGCGTACGTTTTCCACCCCGTCCAAATTAGTGAAACCGAATGTTTCTTGAAGGAGGGTTCCCCAAAATGTTGTTGTTTCCCATATTTGAGTACAAGGCGCTTTCCCTGAAGGTGTCGCATAGGTTTTCAAACTGGTCCAACCTTGTGCAACAAGAGGTTAGTTGGCTGAGGGTTTGAGCAGACTCTTGTGCAGAGTTGAGTGTGTGGCACTTTCCGCATAGGCTCCGCATAGGTTTCAAAGATGGTTTTAACCGTAGGGATACCAGATGCCAGTTGAAAGATGTTTCATACAGTCGTGCATACGGCAGTTTCGGTGTTGGCCCCGCACGGGCCCTCCAACACTTCTAACTTGGTGAAACCCGACGTTGGTGGATAGATGGTTTCACCACACGGTTGTTTCCCAGGGTTGAGTGCATGGCACATTCGGTGTAGGCCCCACATGGGTCTTCAAGCTAAGAGGGGTCTAACGTACTGAAACAGGATGCTGGTTGGAAGATGGTTTCCGCACAGTGTTATTTGCCAGACTCGAGTATATGACACTTTATTCGTAGGCCCCACATACGTTGTCGAATACCTCTAACATAGTGAGACCTGATGGTAGTTGAAGGATGGTTTCTCCACGGTAAGATTTCAGCGTGGAGTGTATCTCGTTTTCCTCATAGGTTTTCAAACACTTCTCAGCGAAGCAAGATGTTAGTTGATAAATGGCTTATTTATGAAAAGTGTCACATACTTAACGCGGTGTAAAATCACTGTGCGGAAACATCTGTTTGTTTCACAAAGTTAGAAATGTTGGAATCCTAGGCATAGAAGCTAAAAAGCGGGGCGCCTGGGTGGCTTGGTCGGTTAAGCGTCTGACTTCGGCTCAGGTCATGATCTCGCGGTCCGTGGGTTCGAGCCCCGCGTCAGGCTCTGTGCTGACAGCTCAGAGCCTGGAGCCTGTTTCAGAGTCTGTGTCTCCTTCTCACCGTGACCCTCCCCCGTTCAGCTCTATCTCTCTCTGTCTCAAAAAATAAAGGAACTTTAAAAAAGAAGTTAAAAAGCAAAGCGCACTTTCCTCGCTGTGTCAAGGATCGTGGTAGACAAACCACTTTTCAAATAACATCTGGTTTAACTAAGTGGGAAGTGTTTGCAAACGCTTGCGGGGCCGCAAAGACACTGCCATGTCCTCGGCGCTGTGAAACACCAGTGTGGTGACGCCTTTTACCAACTAACATCTGCTTTCACCGCATAGGGTTTCAAGTGCTTGAAAACCCATGTGGGGACGAAACGGAAAGCGCCATAGGCTGAAGTGTATGAAACGCTGTGGGGGAACCACCTTCCAACTAAAATCCTGTTTCGGTAGGTTGGAAAGCGTTTGCAAACCTCTGCGGGGCTTAGGCGGAAACGCCTACACGCAGCTCTGTGAAACAACTACGGGGAAAGAGTCTTTCACCTAACATCCGGTTTCAGTAAGTGAGAACTCTTTGAAAACCTAGGCGGGGCCTACAGGGTAAGGGCCATAGCGTCACCTCCGTGAAACAACACCGTGGGGAAACCGACTTTCAAGTAACATACATCTATCTGATTTGACAAAGTGAGAAGTGTTTGAAAACCCATGGTATCCGGCTTGCAACTAACCTCTTGCTTCGCCAAGTAGAATTGGAAAGCCTACGTGGGCCCTACGGGGAAAGTGCCATGCACTCAACTCTGTGAAACAGAAAAGTGTGAGGGAAACATCTTGCCACTAACATCTTCTTTCACCAAGTTAAAAGTGTTTCAAAGCAAATGCAGCACCTACACCGAGTGTGCCTTATACGCAATACCATGAAACACCTTAGGGAAAGCTTTCTCCTATCGTCTTATTCACTAAGTTTGAAGCGCTTGGAGACCTATGCGGAGCCCAGGTGGAAAGCTCTATGTACTCAGCTCTACCAGGCAGCCCTTGAGGGAAACTATCTTTCAACTAACATCTTGTTTCACTAAGTCACAAGTGTTTGAAAAACCCCGTAGGCCTACCCCGACCAGTGCCTTGTACCTAACTTTAGGAAGTACCGTGGGGATACCATCATTCAACTAACGGCTACGTGTCACAACGTGAGAAACCTTAGTAAATACGTGCGGGGCCTACAGGGAAAGTGCCTTATACTCACCTCTGGAAAAAAAGAGTGAAGCGTCGGGTTTCGCTACGTTAAAATGGCTTGAAAACTAGGCGGGACCTAGAGGTAAGCGCCATAGAGTCAACTCTGTGACAGAACACTGTGGGGAACCCATCGTCCACCCAATTTCTTGTTACACTAAGTTAGAGGTGTTTGAACGCCATCCGGGGATCACACCGAAAGTGCCACATAGCCCTGGGCACCGTCACGGTCGAGAGACAGTCTCCCAACATCTGCTTTCACTCGGTTACAAGTGTTTAAAACACATGCGGGGCCTGGGTGGAGAGTACCAAACACGCAACTCCGTGAAACAACACGGTTGGGGAGACCACCTTTCAACCTCTATGTGGTTTCTTTGAGCTAGAAGTGTCTGAAAACCTATGAGAAGCCAACTGGTTAAGTGCCATACCTCTACGCTCAACGGTGAACAACGATGGTGTGCTAAAACAATAATTCAACTAACATCTGGTTGCACTAATTTAAAAGTGTTTGAAAACTATTCAGGGTCTGTGAGGAGAGTGCCATATGCTCCACTCTGTGACAGAACACAGTGGGGACACCATCTTCCGACTAACGTGTGTCAGTTTGAAAACCATGAGGAGCTACACCCCAAAGGGACTTACTCTATGAGACGCCCTAGGGAAACCGTCTTTGAAGTGACTTCTCGTTTCACAAACTTAACAAGTGTTTGAAAACCCATGCATGCAAGGCCTGCGCAGAAAGTGCCTATAGTCCACTCTGTGAAACAACACTGTGGGTCTCCACGTTTCAACCAACCGCTCGTTTCACTGAGTGAGAAGGGTTTGAAAACCTACGTGCGTTCTACGCAACGAGTGCCATATGCTCAACTCTGTAAAACAACACCGGTGACACCATCCTTCAAATAGCATCATGGTTCACTGTTAGAAGTGTTTGAAAACCTATGCGGAGCCTACCCCGAAAGTATCTTACACTGCACTCTGGCAAAGACTTTGGGGAAGCCGTCCTTCAACTGACATTTTACTTCACTATGTCACCATGGGGTTGCAAACCATGCGGCGCCTACAGCCAAAGTGCCATATGCTCAACTCTGTGAAACAACGCTGTGGGGAAACGGGTTCAACGAACACCTGGTTTCACTACGTTAGAAGTGTTTGAGAAACCCGTCGTGCCCTCTGTCAAACTGCACATTGCAGAAGCCATCTTTCAGCTAACATCTTACATCTCTAAAGTATGGATGGCACGTATGTTGTATATAACGTTTGTGTCTGTGCATGTTATTTGTGTGGTGAATGTGGTGTGTGTATGGTGTGTCAGTGTTTTGGAGGTGCTGTATGTGTCCTTCTGTGTTGTCTTCAAGGGTCATATATGTGTTGTGATTGTAGTATATCAGCTAGGTATGCGCCGCATAGAACGTATGTGCGTGTATGGTCTTTCTATGGCATGTGTGTTTTGTATGTGGTGCACGTGTGGTTTTGTGGTGTGGCATACGGGTGGAGTTTGGGCAGTAAAAGTGTGGTGTGTGTGTGGTGTGCGTGGTGTCCGTACTTCACAGATGTATGGATTCTCATGGTGTGTGCATTGTGGATGCGGTGTCTGTGTAGTGTAAGTGCGTTGTGTGCGGTATGAGTTTGGCATGTATGTGGTGTATATACGGGGTGTGTTTGTGGGCTATACGTAGTGTACGGTGGGTATATGTGTGGTCCGTGTATTAGGTGTAGTAAGTAGTGTGTGGAAGATGTCTGTGCGAGGTGTAAGTGGTTTGGTGTGTATGTGGTGACTGGGTGAGGTGTTTGTGTGGTATTCACGTGTCAAGCGAGGTATGTTGGTACCCTGTTGTGTGTTCGGTGTAGGAGTGATGTGGCTGTGTGGCATATGTGTCACATTTGTGTCTCTATGTGCAGTGTGTGTGGTGTCCTGGTAGTCGACGTGTAGAGGAGGGAGCATCTGTCTTCCGTATAAGTGGCGTGGGTTTGGGGTGTGGGGTGTGCATGTGGAGGGTGTATGCGTGGTATACGGGCAGTGGTTTGTTTGGAAACCGTGTGCTGTATATGTGTGGAGTGTGGTAATACTGTGCGAGGGGGGTAACTGTGGGTGTGTGGGGCATGTGTGATGTGTGTTGGACATGTCTGTGGCATATGCATGGTGAGTGTGTGGTGAGCATGTGGTGTGTGTGATGTATGCATGTGTAGACGGTGTATGTGTCATGCAGGTGTGTATGTCGTAGGAAGGTGGCCAATGCGGCGTGCCAGGTGTGTGGAATGTGCAGGGTGTGTGTGTGTGTGTGTGTGTGTGTGTGTGTGTGTGTATGTGTGTTATATAAGTGTCTTGAGTGTATTGCACGGGTGGCCGTGTGTGGTGTGTTTTCCTTAAATGTTTTGGGTTTGTGTGTTGTGTGTTTGGGTACTGTGGTATGTGTGAGATATGTGTGGGTTTCCGTGTAATTCGTGTCTTGTGTAGGCTGCACGTTAGTTGAAAGTGCAGTTTGACAGAGTTGAGTATATGGCACTTTCCACCTAGTCCCCGCCGAGGTTTTCAAACACTTCTAACTCAGTGAAACAAGATGTTAGCCACACGATGGTTTTTCCCCCACAGTGTTACTTCACAGAGTTGAGTGTATGGCACGTTCGTCGTCGTTCCCAGCAGTTTTTCAAACGCTTCCAACATGGAGAAACAAGATGTTAGTTGAAAGACGGTTTCCCCAAAGTGCCGTTTTGACAGAGTTGAATATATGGCACTTTCTTTCTGCACAGTCCCTGAATAATTTTTCAAACCCTTCTAACTTAGTGAAACTAGATGTTAGTTCAAAGGATGCTTTCCCACCGTGTTGGTTCCCAGAGATGAGTATATGGCAGTGACCTTGGAGGCCCTGCATAGCTTCTCAAAACTTCCAACTTGGTGAAACATGTTAGTTGAAAGATGCTTTCTCCACAGGAGTCTTTTGCGATGGCTGGTATATGTGACTTTCCACATCATTCCCTGCATAGGTTGTCAAACTCTTCTCACGTAGTGAAACGACAGGCTAGTTACAAGATATTTTCCCCACAGTGTTGTATCACAGGGTTGAGTATATGGCACTTACCCTGTAGGCCCCGCGTAGGTTTTCAAACAGTTCTCACTGAGCGAAACCACACATTAGGTGAAAGCTGGTTACTCTCCAGGGTTGTTTCGCAGGATTGGGTATACGGCCCTTTCCGCATGGGCCCGCGTAAGTTTTTCAAACACTTCTAACTGACAGAAACCAGATGTGAGTTGAAAGATGGTTTCTCCACAGTATGTTTTCTCTGAATCGAGAATTCTGAGGAACTCGAGAATTCCGTTGAAGACGAATCTTCGTTCCCAGCAGTTTTTCAAACACTTCTAACATGGTGAAATAAGATGGTAGTGGAAAGATGGTTTCCCCAAAGGCTGCTTGACAGAGTGGAGGGTATGACACTTTCCGCCTAAGCCCCCACAGGTTTGCCAACACTTCTTCCTTAGTGAAACAAGATGTGAGTGGAAAGATGGTTTCCCCACAGTGTTGTTTCACAGGGTTGAGGGTATGGCACTTTCCTTCTAGGCCCCACATGGGTTTTCCAACACTTCCACGTTAGTGGAGCCAGAGGTTAGTGGAAAGATGGTTTCCGTAGAGTGCAGATTGACTGACTTGTGTACATGGCACTTCACTCTCCACATAGCCCCCCCCCCCCCGCCCCCCACATAGGTGTTCCAACACCTCCAACGTTGTGACACCGGATGTTAGGTGAGAGATGGTTGCTCCACAGGATTCTTTCACAGTGGCTGGTATATGTCACTTTCCACATCGTTCCCCACATAGGTTCTCAAACTCTTCTAACCTAGTGATTGATACAAGCTGTTAGTTGAGTGTTGGCTTCCCCAGAGTGAAGTCTGACGGAGTTGAGTACGTGGAACTTGACGCGCAGTCCCCGCGCAGGTTTTCAAGCCCTTGGAACTGAGTGAAACTAGGTGTTAGCTAAAAGGTCGTGTCCTCAGAGTGTGCCTTCACACGGGTGACTCTACGGCACCTACCTTGCAGGCCCCGCACAGTTGTCAGACAGCTCTCTTTTAGTGCAGCAAGATATTAGGAGAAAGACCGTTTCGCCACACCGTGTTTCACATGATGGAGTGTAAGGGCACTTTCTACGCAAGCCACCGTACGTAGGTTGGCAAACACTTGGAACGGAGTGAAACGAGATGCTAGCTGAAAGGTGGTCTCTCCACAGTACACCTTCACGGGGTGGAGGGTCACTTTCGACGTCGTTCTCCGCATAGGATTTCAAACAATGCCAACCTGGTGATACAAGATGTTCCTGGAAAGACGGTTTCCCCAAATGTGCAGCTGCACAAAGGTGAGTGTATGGCACTTTCACTATAGGCCTCCCATCACTGTTCCGCCTCTTCCCACTTAGGGAAAGGAGATGTTGGCTGAAAGGTGTTTCCTCACCCCCCCCCCCTTCCGCCCTCCACGGTTTTGTTTCACACAGTCGAGGACAGAGCACTTGCCGTGTACGTCTGCATACGCTTTCAAACTCTTGCAACTTAGTCAAACAAGATGTCAGCTGAGAGATGGTTTCTCTGCAGGATTCTTTCAGAGTATCGAGTACATATCACTTTCCACATCGTGCCCTGCATAGGTTTTCAAACGCTTCTGACTTAGTGATACAAGATGTCAGGTGAAGGATGGTTTCCCCGAAGGGCAAACCTTTGACAGAGTTGAGTGGCACGCGCCGCATAAAGCCCCCACAGGCTTCCTTCACACGCTTCTTACCTGGTGAAACCCAATGTAGTTGAAAGACGGTTTCCCCAACAGTGTTGTTTCACAGCGCTGAGGGTCTAGGCCCCACATGGGATTGCAAACACTTCCAAGTTAGTGGAACCAGAGGTGAGTGGAAAGCGTTCCTCCAAAGTGCAGTTTGCCCGAGTCGAGTATATGACACCTTCCACTGAGGCCCCACGATAGGCGTTTGTTCAAACTGCTGGTCTAACTTAGCGATACAAGATGTTCCTTCACAGAGCCGAGTTTGTGGCACTGACCTTACATGTGGGCGCCGCATAGGTTTTCAAACAGTTCTCCCTCAGTGAGCCAAGATGTTAGTTGCAAGATGGCTTCTCCACAGGACTTTCTCACAATGCCGAGTAAATGTCACTTGCCCCTTCTTTGCCCGCAGAGGATTTCCGGCAAATCTAACTTAGCGATACGGGATGTTATTTGAAAGGTGGTTTCCCCAAAGTGCCTCTCGACAGAGTCGCGTATATGGCACCTTCGTCATAGGCCCCGAATGGGTTTTCAGACACCTCTGCCCAGTGAAACGTGATGTCAGTCCACAGTATTCTCTCCCACAGTCGAGTATATGTCACTTTCCCCCTGGCTCCCCACAGAGGGTTTCAAACACTTCTACGTTAGTGATGCAAGCTGTTAGCCAGAAGATGGCTCCTGCAATGTGCAGTGGGACAGTGCTCTGTGTATATACATATATATATATATATATATACACACACACATATAGCACGTTGTGCTTAGGCCCCGACGGGTTTCTCAAACACTTCTAACTTAGTGAAACCACGTGTTAGTTGAAACGGTCTCCCCACAGTGTTGTTTCACAGAGTTGAGTGTATGGCACTTTCGCTGTAGGCCCCGCACGAACGGTTTGCAGCCACAGGTAACATAGTGAAGTAAGCTGTTAGTTGAAGGACGGCTTCTCCGCCCTCCCCCCTCCCCCCACACACACCGCAGGTGTTGTCTGACAGAGTGGGGTGTCTCATACTTTTGGTGTGAGCTCCGCATCGCTTTTCAAACACGTCTAACAAGGGAACCCAGATGCTATTTGAAGGATGGTTTCACCACAGTGTTGTTTTACAGAGTTGAGCACATGGCGCTTTCTGCGTAGGAAGCCCCTCGTTTCTGAAACTCTTCTCAGTAAGGGAAACGAGAGGTGTGTTGAAAGGTGGCGTCTCCACGGTGTTGTTTCACAGAGTTGACTCTACGGCACTTTCGTCGCAGGCCCCGCATGGGTCTTGAAGCCCTTGTCACTTTGGCAAACGAGCTGCCATTTGAAAAGTGGTCTCCCCCCCAGTGTCTCACAGAGTTGAGGGTAGGGCCCTTGCCGCGTAGACCCCCAACAGTTTCCGAACACTCTTAAGTTAGTGAAACCAGGTGCTAGTTGAGTGCTCGTTTCAGCACACCATCGTTTCTCACAGTTGAGTAGACGGCGCTCAACAGTTAGGCTTCTCGTAGGTTTTCAAACCCTTCTACCTTAGAGAAACCACATGGTAGTTGAAGGACGGTTTCCCCACAGTGTTGTTTCCTAGAGTTGAGAGCGTACGGTCCCGTGCGCTAGGCGCCTGCGAGCCTTATGAAACACGTGTGGCTTAGTGAAACCACATGCTAGGAGACAGATTGTGTCCCCACAGTGTCGTCTCACAGGGTTCAGTATATGGCACTCTCGTTGTAGGCCCCGCAACGTTTGGAGCTACGTGTACCTTAGCGAAGCGAGATGTCAGCGGAACGACGGCTTTCATTCACCAAGTGTTATCTGCCAGAGCGCAGTGGGAGATACTTTCGGGCTAGGCTCCGCGTAGCTTTCCAAACACTTCTAGCGAGGGAACCCAGATGCTGTCGGAAGGAGGGTTTCACCACAGTGTTGTTTTACATACAGAGTTGCGCACAGGGCCCTCTCTGCGTAGTACCCACGTAGGTTTTCGAGCCCTTCTCACTAAGCGAAACGAGCGGTTAGGTGAAACGTGGAGACCCACAGTGTTGTCTCACAGAGTTGAGTGTATGGCACTTTCCGCATAGGCCCTGCATAGGTTGTCAAACACTTCTAGCATTGTGAAACGAGATGTGATTGGAAAGATGGTTTTCCCCCACAGCGTCTCAGAGAGCTGAGTATACGGCAGTTTCGTTGTAGTCTCCGGATGCTTCTCAAACACTTCCAACTTAGTGAAACCACATGGTAGTTGGAAGATGCTTTCCCCGCAAGGTTGTGTCACAGAGTTGAGTGTACGTCCCTTTCTACATACGCCTCCATAGGTTTTCAAACACGTCTGCCTTAGTGAACTGAGATGTCAGTTGAAAGGTGTTTTCCCCACCGTGTTTTTCCCCATAGCCGAGTATATGGCACTCACCGTCCACGTCTGCATACGTTTTCAAACTCTTCTAACTTAGGCAAACAAGGGGTTAGTTGAAAAGACGGTTCTCTCCACAGTGTGTTTTCACAGAGTCGAGAACATGGCACTTTCCTCATTGTTCCTAGCAACGTTTTTCACGTACGTCTAACATGGTGAAACAAGATATTAGTTGGAAGACGGTTTCCCTAAAAAAAATTGACAGTGGAGCAGATGGCACTTTCCGCCTAAGCCCCCCCCCCCCCCAACCCCCACCCCCGGCAAGTTTCGAAACACTCCTACGAACTGAACCCGGATGTTATTTGAAAGACGGTTTCACCGCAGTCGTGTTGTGCAGAGTTGAGCATATGACACTTTCTTTGTAGAAATGGCATAGGTTTTCAACCACTTCTGAGTGAAGAGCAGTTAGCTGCAACATGGATTCACCACAGTGTTGTGTCACAGAGTTGAGTGCATGGTCTACGCGCCTAGGTCCCGTGGGTCTTCTCAGACACTTGTAACCTAGTGAAACCAGAGGCTAGAAGAAAGATCTTTCCCCCCGCAGTGCCGTTTCACAGAGTTGAGCATATGGCACTTTCGGACTAGGCCCCACATGGTTTGCATCTACATCTAACATAGTGAATTAAAATGTGAGTTGGAGGACGGCTTCCCCAGGTGTTGTTTGACAGAGTGGAGTGTATGATTCTTGCGGTGTCGGCGCTGCAGAAGTTTTCAAACACTTCTAACAGGGGAGCCCAGATGGTATTTGAAGGGTGGTTTCCCCACCGTGTTGTTTTACAGAGTTGAGCACATGGCACTTTCTACGTAGAACCGCATACGGTCCTCAAACACTTCTAAGTGAAACGAGAGTTTAGTTGAAAGGTGGAGTCCCCGCAGTGTTGTTTCACAGAGTTGACTAGGTGGCACTTTCGGCGCAGGCCCTACATGGGTTTTCAAACGCTTGTCACTTTGTGAAATGAGATGTCAGTTGAAAGATGGTTCCTCCACAGGGTCTCACAGAGATGAGTTGGTGGCGCTTTCGGTGTCATCTCCGCGTGGTTTCCAAACACTTCTAACTTACTGAAACAACGTGTTAGTTGGAAGAGGGTTTCCCCCGACTGTGTTGTGTCTCGGAGTTGAAACTATGGCACTTTCCTCATAGACCCTGGATAGTTTTCAAACAGGCTTGAAGCAGGGAAACCAGATGTTAGTTGAAAGATCGTTTTGCCACACCATTGTCTCTCACAGTTGAGTGCACGGCACTTAACCGTTAGGCTTCCCGTGGGTGTTCAAAGACTTCTACCCTAGGGAAACCAGATGGTAGTTGAACGATGGTTTCCCCAGTGTTGTTTCACAGACTTGACCGTATGGCACTCTCCGTGTGGCCCACACTTAGGTTTCCTAACCCTTGCAACCACGCTCAGTGAGAAGTTAATTGAAAGGTGGTTTCACCACAGTGTTGTTTGATTGAGTGGCGCGTATGGCGCTAGCCACATGGGCCCCGCATGTGTTTTCAAACACTTGTAACAGTGAAACCAGATAGTAGTGGAACGATCCTTTCACCACACTGGTATTCACACAGTTGAGTATAGGGCACCTTGCGATTAGGCAATCCTATGAGAGCACAGGATTTCCACACACTGCTCACTTAGAGAAACCAGCTGGTAGTCGAAGATCGTTTTCCCACAGTGTTGTTTCACAGAGTCGAGTATACGGCACGGTCTTCAGAGGCCCCCCCCCCCCCCAGGGGTTTCAAACACTTCTAACTTAGTGGCCCAGCTTTTAGTTCAAAGTCAGTTTCTCCCATGTTGTCTCACAGAGTTGAGCCTATGGTGCTATGCACCTAAGCCCCCTCCCCCCGTCTTTTCAAACCCTTGTAACCTCGCGAATCCAGATGCTCGGAGAAAGACTGTGTCACCATCGTGTCTGTTCTCGGAGTTGAGTATATGGCACTTTCGTTGTGGGCCCCGCATGGTTTTCAAACACATCAAACTTAGGGAAATAAGATGTGAGTTGGAGGACGGCTTCCTCCAAGTGTTGTTTGACACAGTGCAATGTAAGATACACTCGGTGTAGCGGCCGCATGGCATTTCAAACACGTCTGACAAGTGAACCCAGGTGATATTTGGAGGATGGTATCACCACGCTGTTGTTTTACAGAGTTGAGCTTATGGCACTCTCTGCGTAGTCCCTGCATAGGTCTTCAAACACTTCGAACTTAGTGCACCAAGATGTTAGTTGAAAGAGGGTGTCTCCACAGGATTCTCTACAGTGTCCTGTACGTGTCACTCTCCACATCGTTCCCCACATAGACCTTCACAGACTTCTACGCGACACGACAGGTCAATGGACAGACCATTTCCACAAAGTGCGTTGTGACAGAGTTGAGGATGCGGCGCTTTCACCATAGGCCCTGCATTGATTTTCCAACACTTGGAACCTAGCGAAACAAGATGGTAGTTGAACGATTGTTTTCATTACACTGCTGCTTCGCAGAATCGAGTATATGGCACTTTCGTGTATCCCAAGCACAGTTTTCCAAACACTTGAACCTTAGTGAAACCGGATGTTAATCGAACAGTGGTCTCCTCACAGAGTCGTGTATATGGCACCTTGCGGGGAGGCCACTCAAGTGTTTCTAAACACTTCAGACTTTGTGAAACCAGGTAGTAGCTGAAAGACAGTTGCCCCACAGTGTTGTTTCACAGGGAGATGGGTATTTGGCACCTTCCGCTTAGGCCCCTCACAGGTTTTCAAACGCTTCCACCTTAGCGTAATGGGCTGTTCCTTGAAAGATGGTTGCCCCCGCAACGTATCAGACAGGCGTGTATGTGGCACTCTGGATGTCGCCCCCCCGCACGGGTGTTCAAGCACACTAAGTTAGCGAAACCAGATGTTAACTGATAGACGTTTGCACCACACAAACGTTTCACAGGGTTGAGTACCGGGCACTTTGGCTGTAGTCCCCGCATGGGTTTTTAGCCACTTCTAGTGTCGTGAAACAAGACATTAGTTGAAAGATGTGTTGTCTGCCAGACTTGACTATGTGGCACTTTATGCATAGGTTTTGGAACACGCCTAGCAACGTGAAACCGTTAAGTTAGTTGAAAGATGGTTTCCCCACAAGCAGTCTTTAGAGTCGAGTATATGTCACTTTCCCCATAGTCCCTAGTGTGTGTTTTAAAGCATTTCTAACCGTGAAACAAGTTGTTAATGGAAAGATTTTTATCCCACAGTATTGTTTCACAGAGTGGAGTATATGGCACCTTCCTCTAGGTCCCTCTTCAGTTTTTAAGCTTTTCTAAATTTCTGAAATCAGATGGTAGTGGAAAGAGGTTTTCACCTCAGTGTTGTCTCGCAGAGTTGAGTAGACGGCACTTTCCTCATAGACCCGGCCTAGGGTTTCAAGTGCTTCTGTTAGTGAAACAAGATATTAGTTGAAAGACCGTTTTTCCGTAACACTCTTTCACACAATCAAGTCTATGTCACTTTCATCGTAATTCCCCGAAAATGGTTACAGAAACTTCCAACGGTGAAACGAGATGTTAGTTGAAGGATGGTTTCACCACACTGTTGTTTCACAGAGCTGAGTGATGGCGCTTTCCGTCTCGTTGCCCGCGTGGGTTTTCTAACACTTACAAATTAGTGACATCAGATGGTAGTTGAAAGATGGTTTCACCACAGTGTTGTCTCACAGAGTGGAGGATATGGCGCTTCTCTCATAGTTGCTCGCGTACGTTTTCCACCCCGTCCAAATTAGTGAAACCGAATGTTTCTTGAAGGAGGGTTCCCCAAAATGTTGTTGTTTCCCATATTTGAGTACAAGGCGCTTTCCCTGAAGGTGTCGCATAGGTTTTCAAACTGGTCCAACCTTGTGCAACAAGAGGTTAGTTGGCTGAGGGTTTGAGCAGACTCTTGTGCAGAGTTGAGTGTGTGGCACTTTCCGCATAGGCTCCGCATAGGTTTCAAAGATGGTTTTAACCGTAGGGATACCAGATGCCAGTTGAAAGATGTTTCATACAGTCGTGCATACGGCAGTTTCGGTGTTGGCCCCGCACGGGCCCTCCAACACTTCTAACTTGGTGAAACCCGACGTTGGTGGATAGATGGTTTCACCACACGGTTGTTTCCCAGGGTTGAGTGCATGGCACATTCGGTGTAGGCCCCACATGGGTCTTCAAGCTAAGAGGGGTCTAACGTACTGAAACAGGATGCTGGTTGGAAGATGGTTTCCGCACAGTGTTATTTGCCAGACTCGAGTATATGACACTTTATTCGTAGGCCCCACATACGTTGTCGAATACCTCTAACATAGTGAGACCTGATGGTAGTTGAAGGATGGTTTCTCCACGGTAAGATTTCAGCGTGGAGTGTATCTCGTTTTCCTCATAGGTTTTCAAACACTTCTCAGCGAAGCAAGATGTTAGTTGATAAATGGCTTATTTATGAAAAGTGTCACATACTTAACGCGGTGTAAAATCACTGTGCGGAAACATCTGTTTGTTTCACAAAGTTAGAAATGTTGGAATCCTAGGCATAGAAGCTAAAAAGCGGGGCGCCTGGGTGGCTTGGTCGGTTAAGCGTCTGACTTCGGCTCAGGTCATGATCTCGCGGTCCGTGGGTTCGAGCCCCGCGTCAGGCTCTGTGCTGACAGCTCAGAGCCTGGAGCCTGTTTCAGAGTCTGTGTCTCCTTCTCACCGTGACCCTCCCCCGTTCAGCTCTATCTCTCTCTGTCTCAAAAAATAAAGGAACTTTAAAAAAGAAGTTAAAAAGCAAAGCGCACTTTCCTCGCTGTGTCAAGGATCGTGGTAGACAAACCACTTTTCAAATAACATCTGGTTTAACTAAGTGGGAAGTGTTTGCAAACGCTTGCGGGGCCGCAAAGACACTGCCATGTCCTCGGCGCTGTGAAACACCAGTGTGGTGACGCCTTTTACCAACTAACATCTGCTTTCACCGCATAGGGTTTCAAGTGCTTGAAAACCCATGTGGGGACGAAACGGAAAGCGCCATAGGCTGAAGTGTATGAAACGCTGTGGGGGAACCACCTTCCAACTAAAATCCTGTTTCGGTAGGTTGGAAAGCGTTTGCAAACCTCTGCGGGGCTTAGGCGGAAACGCCTACACGCAGCTCTGTGAAACAACTACGGGGAAAGAGTCTTTCACCTAACATCCGGTTTCAGTAAGTGAGAACTCTTTGAAAACCTAGGCGGGGCCTACAGGGTAAGGGCCATAGCGTCACCTCCGTGAAACAACACCGTGGGGAAACCGACTTTCAAGTAACATACATCTATCTGATTTGACAAAGTGAGAAGTGTTTGAAAACCCATGGTATCCGGCTTGCAACTAACCTCTTGCTTCGCCAAGTAGAATTGGAAAGCCTACGTGGGCCCTACGGGGAAAGTGCCATGCACTCAACTCTGTGAAACAGAAAAGTGTGAGGGAAACATCTTGCCACTAACATCTTCTTTCACCAAGTTAAAAGTGTTTCAAAGCAAATGCAGCACCTACACCGAGTGTGCCTTATACGCAATACCATGAAACACCTTAGGGAAAGCTTTCTCCTATCGTCTTATTCACTAAGTTTGAAGCGCTTGGAGACCTATGCGGAGCCCAGGTGGAAAGCTCTATGTACTCAGCTCTACCAGGCAGCCCTTGAGGGAAACTATCTTTCAACTAACATCTTGTTTCACTAAGTCACAAGTGTTTGAAAAACCCCGTAGGCCTACCCCGACCAGTGCCTTGTACCTAACTTTAGGAAGTACCGTGGGGATACCATCATTCAACTAACGGCTACGTGTCACAACGTGAGAAACCTTAGTAAATACGTGCGGGGCCTACAGGGAAAGTGCCTTATACTCACCTCTGGAAAAAAAGAGTGAAGCGTCGGGTTTCGCTACGTTAAAATGGCTTGAAAACTAGGCGGGACCTAGAGGTAAGCGCCATAGAGTCAACTCTGTGACAGAACACTGTGGGGAACCCATCGTCCACCCAATTTCTTGTTACACTAAGTTAGAGGTGTTTGAACGCCATCCGGGGATCACACCGAAAGTGCCACATAGCCCTGGGCACCGTCACGGTCGAGAGACAGTCTCCCAACATCTGCTTTCACTCGGTTACAAGTGTTTAAAACACATGCGGGGCCTGGGTGGAGAGTACCAAACACGCAACTCCGTGAAACAACACGGTTGGGGAGACCACCTTTCAACCTCTATGTGGTTTCTTTGAGCTAGAAGTGTCTGAAAACCTATGAGAAGCCAACTGGTTAAGTGCCATACCTCTACGCTCAACGGTGAACAACGATGGTGTGCTAAAACAATAATTCAACTAACATCTGGTTGCACTAATTTAAAAGTGTTTGAAAACTATTCAGGGTCTGTGAGGAGAGTGCCATATGCTCCACTCTGTGACAGAACACAGTGGGGACACCATCTTCCGACTAACGTGTGTCAGTTTGAAAACCATGAGGAGCTACACCCCAAAGGGACTTACTCTATGAGACGCCCTAGGGAAACCGTCTTTGAAGTGACTTCTCGTTTCACAAACTTAACAAGTGTTTGAAAACCCATGCATGCAAGGCCTGCGCAGAAAGTGCCTATAGTCCACTCTGTGAAACAACACTGTGGGTCTCCACGTTTCAACCAACCGCTCGTTTCACTGAGTGAGAAGGGTTTGAAAACCTACGTGCGTTCTACGCAACGAGTGCCATATGCTCAACTCTGTAAAACAACACCGGTGACACCATCCTTCAAATAGCATCATGGTTCACTGTTAGAAGTGTTTGAAAACCTATGCGGAGCCTACCCCGAAAGTATCTTACACTGCACTCTGGCAAAGACTTTGGGGAAGCCGTCCTTCAACTGACATTTTACTTCACTATGTCACCATGGGGTTGCAAACCATGCGGCGCCTACAGCCAAAGTGCCATATGCTCAACTCTGTGAAACAACGCTGTGGGGAAACGGGTTCAACGAACACCTGGTTTCACTACGTTAGAAGTGTTTGAGAAACCCGTCGTGCCCTCTGTCAAACTGCACATTGCAGAAGCCATCTTTCAGCTAACATCTTACATCTCTAAAGTATGGATGGCACGTATGTTGTATATAACGTTTGTGTCTGTGCATGTTATTTGTGTGGTGAATGTGGTGTGTGTATGGTGTGTCAGTGTTTTGGAGGTGCTGTATGTGTCCTTCTGTGTTGTCTTCAAGGGTCATATATGTGTTGTGATTGTAGTATATCAGCTAGGTATGCGCCGCATAGAACGTATGTGCGTGTATGGTCTTTCTATGGCATGTGTGTTTTGTATGTGGTGCACGTGTGGTTTTGTGGTGTGGCATACGGGTGGAGTTTGGGCAGTAAAAGTGTGGTGTGTGTGTGGTGTGCGTGGTGTCCGTACTTCATAGATGTATGGATTCTCATGGTGTGTGCATTGTGGATGCGGTGTCTGTGTAGTGTAAGTGCGTTGTGTGCGGTATGAGTTTGGCATGTATGTGGTGTATATACGGGGTGTGTTTGTGGGCTATACGTAGTGTACGGTGGGTATATGTGTGGTCCGTGTATTAGGTGTAGTAAGTAGTGTGTGGAAGATGTCTGTGCGAGGTGTAAGTGGTTTGGTGTGTATGTGGTGACTGGGTGAGGTGTTTGTGTGGTATTCACGTGTCAAGCGAGGTATGTTGGTACCCTGTTGTGTGTTCGGTGTAGGAGTGATGTGGCTGTGTGGCATATGTGTCACATTTGTGTCTCTATGTGCAGTGTGTGTGGTGTCCTGGTAGTCGACGTGTAGAGGAGGGAGCATCTGTCTTCCGTATAAGTGGCGTGGGTTTGGGGTGTGGGGTGTGCATGTGGAGGGTGTATGCGTGGTATACGGGCAGTGGTTTGTTTGGAAACCGTGTGCTGTATATGTGTGGAGTGTGGTAATACTGTGCGAGGGGGGTAACTGTGGGTGTGTGGGGCATGTGTGATGTGTGTTGGACATGTCTGTGGCATATGCATGGTGAGTGTGTGGTGAGCATGTGGTGTGTGTGATGTATGCATGTGTAGACGGTGTATGTGTCATGCAGGTGTGTATGTCGTAGGAAGGTGGCCAATGCGGCGTGCCAGGTGTGTGGAATGTGCAGGGTGTGTGTGTGTGTGTGTGTGTGTGTGTGTGTGTATGTGTGTTATATAAGTGTCTTGAGTGTATTGCACGGGTGGCCGTGTGTGGTGTGTTTTCCTTAAATGTTTTGGGTTTGTGTGTTGTGTGTTTGGGTACTGTGGTATGTGTGAGATATGTGTGGGTTTCCGTGTAATTCGTGTCTTGTGTAGGCTGCACGTTAGTTGAAAGTGCAGTTTGACAGAGTTGAGTATATGGCACTTTCCACCTAGTCCCCGCCGAGGTTTTCAAACACTTCTAACTCAGTGAAACAAGATGTTAGCCACACGATGGTTTTTCCCCCACAGTGTTACTTCACAGAGTTGAGTGTATGGCACGTTCGTCGTCGTTCCCAGCAGTTTTTCAAACGCTTCCAACATGGAGAAACAAGATGTTAGTTGAAAGACGGTTTCCCCAAAGTGCCGTTTTGACAGAGTTGAATATATGGCACTTTCTTTCTGCACAGTCCCTGAATAATTTTTCAAACCCTTCTAACTTAGTGAAACTAGATGTTAGTTCAAAGGATGCTTTCCCACCGTGTTGGTTCCCAGAGATGAGTATATGGCAGTGACCTTGGAGGCCCTGCATAGCTTCTCAAAACTTCCAACTTGGTGAAACATGTTAGTTGAAAGATGCTTTCTCCACAGGAGTCTTTTGCGATGGCTGGTATATGTGACTTTCCACATCATTCCCTGCATAGGTTGTCAAACTCTTCTCACGTAGTGAAACGACAGGCTAGTTACAAGATATTTTCCCCACAGTGTTGTATCACAGGGTTGAGTATATGGCACTTACCCTGTAGGCCCCGCGTAGGTTTTCAAACAGTTCTCACTGAGCGAAACCACACATTAGGTGAAAGCTGGTTACTCTCCAGGGTTGTTTCGCAGGATTGGGTATACGGCCCTTTCCGCATGGGCCCGCGTAAGTTTTTCAAACACTTCTAACTGACAGAAACCAGATGTGAGTTGAAAGATGGTTTCTCCACAGTATGTTTTCTCTGAATCGAGAATTCTGAGGAACTCGAGAATTCCGTTGAAGACGAATCTTCGTTCCCAGCAGTTTTTCAAACACTTCTAACATGGTGAAATAAGATGGTAGTGGAAAGATGGTTTCCCCAAAGGCTGCTTGACAGAGTGGAGGGTATGACACTTTCCGCCTAAGCCCCCACAGGTTTGCCAACACTTCTTCCTTAGTGAAACAAGATGTGAGTGGAAAGATGGTTTCCCCACAGTGTTGTTTCACAGGGTTGAGGGTATGGCACTTTCCTTCTAGGCCCCACATGGGTTTTCCAACACTTCCACGTTAGTGGAGCCAGAGGTTAGTGGAAAGATGGTTTCCGTAGAGTGCAGATTGACTGACTTGTGTACATGGCACTTCACTCTCCACATAGCCCCCCCCCCCCCGCCCCCCACATAGGTGTTCCAACACCTCCAACGTTGTGACACCGGATGTTAGGTGAGAGATGGTTGCTCCACAGGATTCTTTCACAGTGGCTGGTATATGTCACTTTCCACATCGTTCCCCACATAGGTTCTCAAACTCTTCTAACCTAGTGATTGATACAAGCTGTTAGTTGAGTGTTGGCTTCCCCAGAGTGAAGTCTGACGGAGTTGAGTACGTGGAACTTGACGCGCAGTCCCCGCGCAGGTTTTCAAGCCCTTGGAACTGAGTGAAACTAGGTGTTAGCTAAAAGGTCGTGTCCTCAGAGTGTGCCTTCACACGGGTGACTCTACGGCACCTACCTTGCAGGCCCCGCACAGTTGTCAGACAGCTCTCTTTTAGTGCAGCAAGATATTAGGAGAAAGACCGTTTCGCCACACCGTGTTTCACATGATGGAGTGTAAGGGCACTTTCTACGCAAGCCACCGTACGTAGGTTGGCAAACACTTGGAACGGAGTGAAACGAGATGCTAGCTGAAAGGTGGTCTCTCCACAGTACACCTTCACGGGGTGGAGGGTCACTTTCGACGTCGTTCTCCGCATAGGATTTCAAACAATGCCAACCTGGTGATACAAGATGTTCCTGGAAAGACGGTTTCCCCAAATGTGCAGCTGCACAAAGGTGAGTGTATGGCACTTTCACTATAGGCCTCCCATCACTGTTCCGCCTCTTCCCACTTAGGGAAAGGAGATGTTGGCTGAAAGGTGTTTCCTCACCCCCCCCCCCTTCCGCCCTCCACGGTTTTGTTTCACACAGTCGAGGACAGAGCACTTGCCGTGTACGTCTGCATACGCTTTCAAACTCTTGCAACTTAGTCAAACAAGATGTCAGCTGAGAGATGGTTTCTCTGCAGGATTCTTTCAGAGTATCGAGTACATATCACTTTCCACATCGTGCCCTGCATAGGTTTTCAAACGCTTCTGACTTAGTGATACAAGATGTCAGGTGAAGGATGGTTTCCCCGAAGGGCAAACCTTTGACAGAGTTGAGTGGCACGCGCCGCATAAAGCCCCCACAGGCTTCCTTCACACGCTTCTTACCTGGTGAAACCCAATGTAGTTGAAAGACGGTTTCCCCAACAGTGTTGTTTCACAGCGCTGAGGGTCTAGGCCCCACATGGGATTGCAAACACTTCCAAGTTAGTGGAACCAGAGGTGAGTGGAAAGCGTTCCTCCAAAGTGCAGTTTGCCCGAGTCGAGTATATGACACCTTCCACTGAGGCCCCACGATAGGCGTTTGTTCAAACTGCTGGTCTAACTTAGCGATACAAGATGTTCCTTCACAGAGCCGAGTTTGTGGCACTGACCTTACATGTGGGCGCCGCATAGGTTTTCAAACAGTTCTCCCTCAGTGAGCCAAGATGTTAGTTGCAAGATGGCTTCTCCACAGGACTTTCTCACAATGCCGAGTAAATGTCACTTGCCCCTTCTTTGCCCGCAGAGGATTTCCGGCAAATCTAACTTAGCGATACGGGATGTTATTTGAAAGGTGGTTTCCCCAAAGTGCCTCTCGACAGAGTCGCGTATATGGCACCTTCGTCATAGGCCCCGAATGGGTTTTCAGACACCTCTGCCCAGTGAAACGTGATGTCAGTCCACAGTATTCTCTCCCACAGTCGAGTATATGTCACTTTCCCCCTGGCTCCCCACAGAGGGTTTCAAACACTTCTACGTTAGTGATGCAAGCTGTTAGCCAGAAGATGGCTCCTGCAATGTGCAGTGGGACAGTGCTCTGTGTATATACATATATATATATATATATACACACACATATAGCACGTTGTGCTTAGGCCCCGACGGGTTTCTCAAACACTTCTAACTTAGTGAAACCACGTGTTAGTTGAAACGGTCTCCCCACAGTGTTGTTTCACAGAGTTGAGTGTATGGCACTTTCGCTGTAGGCCCCGCACGAACGGTTTGCAGCCACAGGTAACATAGTGAAGTAAGCTGTTAGTTGAAGGACGGCTTCTCCGCCCTCCCCCCTCCCCCCACACACACCGCAGGTGTTGTCTGACAGAGTGGGGTGTCTCATACTTTTGGTGTGAGCTCCGCATCGCTTTTCAAACACGTCTAACAAGGGAACCCAGATGCTATTTGAAGGATGGTTTCACCACAGTGTTGTTTTACAGAGTTGAGCACATGGCGCTTTCTGCGTAGGAAGCCCCTCGTTTCTGAAACTCTTCTCAGTAAGGGAAACGAGAGGTGTGTTGAAAGGTGGCGTCTCCACGGTGTTGTTTCACAGAGTTGACTCTACGGCACTTTCGTCGCAGGCCCCGCATGGGTCTTGAAGCCCTTGACACTTTGGCAAACGAGCTGCCATTTGAAAAGTGGTCTCCCCCCAGTGTCTCACAGAGTTGAGGGTAGGGCCCTTGCCGCGTAGACCCCCAACAGTTTCCGAACACTCTTAAGTTAGTGAAACCAGGTGCTAGTTGAGTGCTCGTTTCAGCACACCATCGTTTCTCACAGTTGAGTAGACGGCGCTCAACAGTTAGGCTTCTCGTAGGTTTTCAAACCCTTCTACCTTAGAGAAACCACATGGTAGTTGAAGGACGGTTTCCCCACAGTGTTGTTTCCTAGAGTTGAGAGCGTACGGTCCCGTGCGCTAGGCGCCTGCGAGCCTTATGAAACACGTGTGGCTTAGTGAAACCACATGCTAGGAGACAGATTGTGTCCCCACAGTGTCGTCTCACAGGGTTCAGTATATGGCACTCTCGTTGTAGGCCCCGCAACGTTTGGAGCTACGTGTACCTTAGCGAAGCGAGATGTCAGCGGAACGACGGCTTTCATTCACCAAGTGTTATCTGCCAGAGCGCAGTGGGAGATACTTTCGGGCTAGGCTCCGCGTAGCTTTCCAAACACTTCTAGCGAGGGAACCCAGATGCTGTCGGAAGGAGGGTTTCACCACAGTGTTGTTTTACATACAGAGTTGCGCACAGGGCCCTCTCTGCGTAGTACCCACGTAGGTTTTCGAGCCCTTCTCACTAAGCGAAACGAGCGGTTAGGTGAAACGTGGAGACCCACAGTGTTGTCTCACAGAGTTGAGTGTATGGCACTTTCCGCATAGGCCCTGCATAGGTTGTCAAACACTTCTAGCATTGTGAAACGAGATGTGATTGGAAAGATGGTTTTCCCCCACAGCGTCTCAGAGAGCTGAGTATACGGCAGTTTCGTTGTAGTCTCCGGATGCTTCTCAAACACTTCCAACTTAGTGAAACCACATGGTAGTTGGAAGATGCTTTCCCCGCAAGGTTGTGTCACAGAGTTGAGTGTACGTCCCTTTCTACATACGCCTCCATAGGTTTTCAAACACGTCTGCCTTAGTGAACTGAGATGTCAGTTGAAAGGTGTTTTCCCCACCGTGTTTTTCCCCATAGCCGAGTATATGGCACTCACCGTCCACGTCTGCATACGTTTTCAAACTCTTCTAACTTAGGCAAACAAGGGGTTAGTTGAAAAGACGGTTCTCTCCACAGTGTGTTTTCACAGAGTCGAGAACATGGCACTTTCCTCATTGTTCCTAGCAACGTTTTTCACGTACGTCTAACATGGTGAAACAAGATATTAGTTGGAAGACGGTTTCCCTAAAAAAAATTGACAGTGGAGCAGATGGCACTTTCCGCCTAAGCCCCCCCCCCCCAACCCCCACCCCCGGCAAGTTTCGAAACACTCCTACGAACTGAACCCGGATGTTATTTGAAAGACGGTTTCACCGCAGTCGTGTTGTGCAGAGTTGAGCATATGACACTTTCTTTGTAGAAATGGCATAGGTTTTCAACCACTTCTGAGTGAAGAGCAGTTAGCTGCAACATGGATTCACCACAGTGTTGTGTCACAGAGTTGAGTGCATGGTCTACGCGCCTAGGTCCCGTGGGTCTTCTCAGACACTTGTAACCTAGTGAAACCAGAGGCTAGAAGAAAGATCTTTCCCCCCGCAGTGCCGTTTCACAGAGTTGAGCATATGGCACTTTCGGACTAGGCCCCACATGGTTTGCATCTACATCTAACATAGTGAATTAAAATGTGAGTTGGAGGACGGCTTCCCCAGGTGTTGTTTGACAGAGTGGAGTGTATGATTCTTGCGGTGTCGGCGCTGCAGAAGTTTTCAAACACTTCTAACAGGGGAGCCCAGATGGTATTTGAAGGGTGGTTTCCCCACCGTGTTGTTTTACAGAGTTGAGCACATGGCACTTTCTACGTAGAACCGCATACGGTCCTCAAACACTTCTAAGTGAAACGAGAGTTTAGTTGAAAGGTGGAGTCCCCGCAGTGTTGTTTCACAGAGTTGACTAGGTGGCACTTTCGGCGCAGGCCCTACATGGGTTTTCAAACGCCTGTCACTTTGTGAAATGAGATGTCAGTTGAAAGATGGTTCCTCCACAGGGTCTCACAGAGATGAGTTGGTGGCGCTTTCGGTGTCATCTCCGCGTGGTTTCCAAACACTTCTAACTTACTGAAACAACGTGTTAGTTGGAAGAGGGTTTCCCCCGACTGTGTTGTGTCTCGGAGTTGAAACTATGGCACTTTCCTCATAGACCCTGGATAGTTTTCAAACAGGCTTGAAGCAGGGAAACCAGATGTTAGTTGAAAGATCGTTTTGCCACACCATTGTCTCTCACAGTTGAGTGCACGGCACTTAACCGTTAGGCTTCCCGTGGGTGTTCAAAGACTTCTACCCTAGGGAAACCAGATGGTAGTTGAACGATGGTTTCCCCAGTGTTGTTTCACAGACTTGACCGTATGGCACTCTCCGTGTGGCCCACACTTAGGTTTCCTAACCCTTGCAACCACGCTCAGTGAGAAGTTAATTGAAAGGTGGTTTCACCACAGTGTTGTTTGATTGAGTGGCGCGTATGGCGCTAGCCACATGGGCCCCGCATGTGTTTTCAAACACTTGTAACAGTGAAACCAGATAGTAGTGGAACGATCCTTTCACCACACTGGTATTCACACAGTTGAGTATAGGGCACCTTGCGATTAGGCAATCCTATGAGAGCACAGGATTTCCACACACTGCTCACTTAGAGAAACCAGCTGGTAGTCGAAGATCGTTTTCCCACAGTGTTGTTTCACAGAGTCGAGTATACGGCACGGTCTTCAGAGGCCCCCCCCCCCCCCAGGGGTTTCAAACACTTCTAACTTAGTGGCCCAGCTTTTAGTTCAAAGTCAGTTTCTCCCATGTTGTCTCACAGAGTTGAGCCTATGGTGCTATGCACCTAAGCCCCCTCCCCCCGTCTTTTCAAACCCTTGTAACCTCGCGAATCCAGATGCTCGGAGAAAGACTGTGTCACCATCGTGTCTGTTCTCGGAGTTGAGTATATGGCACTTTCGTTGTGGGCCCCGCATGGTTTTCAAACACATCAAACTTAGGGAAATAAGATGTGAGTTGGAGGACGGCTTCCTCCAAGTGTTGTTTGACACAGTGCAATGTAAGATACACTCGGTGTAGCGGCCGCATGGCATTTCAAACACGTCTGACAAGTGAACCCAGGTGATATTTGGAGGATGGTATCACCACGCTGTTGTTTTACAGAGTTGAGCTTATGGCACTCTCTGCGTAGTCCCTGCATAGGTCTTCAAACACTTCGAACTTAGTGCACCAAGATGTTAGTTGAAAGAGGGTGTCTCCACAGGATTCTCTACAGTGTCCTGTACGTGTCACTCTCCACATCGTTCCCCACATAGACCTTCACAGACTTCTACGCGACACGACAGGTCAATGGACAGACCATTTCCACAAAGTGCGTTGTGACAGAGTTGAGGATGCGGCGCTTTCACCATAGGCCCTGCATTGATTTTCCAACACTTGGAACCTAGCGAAACAAGATGGTAGTTGAACGATTGTTTTCATTACACTGCTGCTTCGCAGAATCGAGTATATGGCACTTTCGTGTATCCCAAGCACAGTTTTCCAAACACTTGAACCTTAGTGAAACCGGATGTTAATCGAACAGTGGTCTCCTCACAGAGTCGTGTATATGGCACCTTGCGGGGAGGCCACTCAAGTGTTTCTAAACACTTCAGACTTTGTGAAACCAGGTAGTAGCTGAAAGACAGTTGCCCCACAGTGTTGTTTCACAGGGAGATGGGTATTTGGCACCTTCCGCTTAGGCCCCTCACAGGTTTTCAAACGCTTCCACCTTAGCGTAATGGGCTGTTCCTTGAAAGATGGTTGCCCCCGCAACGTATCAGACAGGCGTGTATGTGGCACTCTGGATGTCGCCCCCCCGCACGGGTGTTCAAGCACACTAAGTTAGCGAAACCAGATGTTAACTGATAGACGTTTGCACCACACAAACGTTTCACAGGGTTGAGTACCGGGCACTTTGGCTGTAGTCCCCGCATGGGTTTTTAGCCACTTCTAGTGTCGTGAAACAAGACATTAGTTGAAAGATGTGTTGTCTGCCAGACTTGACTATGTGGCACTTTATGCATAGGTTTTGGAACACGCCTAGCAACGTGAAACCGTTAAGTTAGTTGAAAGATGGTTTCCCCACAAGCAGTCTTTAGAGTCGAGTATATGTCACTTTCCCCATAGTCCCTAGTGTGTGTTTTAAAGCATTTCTAACCGTGAAACAAGTTGTTAATGGAAAGATTTTTATCCCACAGTATTGTTTCACAGAGTGGAGTATATGGCACCTTCCTCTAGGTCCCTCTTCAGTTTTTAAGCTTTTCTAAATTTCTGAAATCAGATGGTAGTGGAAAGAGGTTTTCACCTCAGTGTTGTCTCGCAGAGTTGAGTAGACGGCACTTTCCTCATAGACCCGGCCTAGGGTTTCAAGTGCTTCTGTTAGTGAAACAAGATATTAGTTGAAAGACCGTTTTTCCGTAACACTCTTTCACACAATCAAGTCTATGTCACTTTCATCGTAATTCCCCGAAAATGGTTACAGAAACTTCCAACGGTGAAACGAGATGTTAGTTGAAGGATGGTTTCACCACACTGTTGTTTCACAGAGCTGAGTGATGGCGCTTTCCGTCTCGTTGCCCGCGTGGGTTTTCTAACACTTACAAATTAGTGACATCAGATGGTAGTTGAAAGATGGTTTCACCACAGTGTTGTCTCACAGAGTGGAGGATATGGCGCTTCTCTCATAGTTGCTCGCGTACGTTTTCCACCCCGTCCAAATTAGTGAAACCGAATGTTTCTTGAAGGAGGGTTCCCCAAAATGTTGTTGTTTCCCATATTTGAGTACAAGGCGCTTTCCCTGAAGGTGTCGCATAGGTTTTCAAACTGGTCCAACCTTGTGCAACAAGAGGTTAGTTGGCTGAGGGTTTGAGCAGACTCTTGTGCAGAGTTGAGTGTGTGGCACTTTCCGCATAGGCTCCGCATAGGTTTCAAAGATGGTTTTAACCGTAGGGATACCAGATGCCAGTTGAAAGATGTTTCATACAGTCGTGCATACGGCAGTTTCGGTGTTGGCCCCGCACGGGCCCTCCAACACTTCTAACTTGGTGAAACCCGACGTTGGTGGATAGATGGTTTCACCACACGGTTGTTTCCCAGGGTTGAGTGCATGGCACATTCGGTGTAGGCCCCACATGGGTCTTCAAGCTAAGAGGGGTCTAACGTACTGAAACAGGATGCTGGTTGGAAGATGGTTTCCGCACAGTGTTATTTGCCAGACTCGAGTATATGACACTTTATTCGTAGGCCCCACATACGTTGTCGAATACCTCTAACATAGTGAGACCTGATGGTAGTTGAAGGATGGTTTCTCCACGGTAAGATTTCAGCGTGGAGTGTATCTCGTTTTCCTCATAGGTTTTCAAACACTTCTCAGCGAAGCAAGATGTTAGTTGATAAATGGCTTATTTATGAAAAGTGTCACATACTTAACGCGGTGTAAAATCACTGTGCGGAAACATCTGTTTGTTTCACAAAGTTAGAAATGTTGGAATCCTAGGCATAGAAGCTAAAAAGCGGGGCGCCTGGGTGGCTTGGTCGGTTAAGCGTCTGACTTCGGCTCAGGTCATGATCTCGCGGTCCGTGGGTTCGAGCCCCGCGTCAGGCTCTGTGCTGACAGCTCAGAGCCTGGAGCCTGTTTCAGAGTCTGTGTCTCCTTCTCACCGTGACCCTCCCCCGTTCAGCTCTATCTCTCTCTGTCTCAAAAAATAAAGGAACTTTAAAAAAGAAGTTAAAAAGCAAAGCGCACTTTCCTCGCTGTGTCAAGGATCGTTGTAGACAAACCACTTTTCAAATAACATCTGGTTTAACTAAGTGGGAAGTGTTTGCAAACGCTTGCGGGGCCGCAAAGACACTGCCATGTCCTCGGCGCTGTGAAACCCCAGTGTGGTGACGCCTTTTACCAACTAACATCTGCTTTCACCGCATAGGGTTTCAAGTGCTTGAAAACCCATGTGGGGACGAAACGGAAAGCGCCATAGGCTGAAGTGTATGAAACGCTGTGGGGGAACCACCTTCCAACTAAAATCCTGTTTCGGTAGGTTGGAAGCGTTTGCAAACCTCTGCGGGGCTTAGGCGGAAACGCCTACACGCAGCTCTGTGAAACAACTACGGGGAAAGAGTCTTTCACCTAACATCCGGTTTCAGTAAGTGAGAACTCTTTGAAAACCTAGGCGGGGCCTACAGGGTAAGGGCCATAGCGTCACCTCCGTGAAACAACACCGTGGGGAAACCGACTTTCAAGTAACATACATCTATCTGATTTGACAAAGTGAGAAGTGTTTGAAAACCCATGGTATCCGGCTTGCAACTAACCTCTTGCTTCGCCAAGTAGAATTGGAAAGCTTACGTGGGCCCTACGGGGAAAGTGCCATGCACTCAACTCTGTGAAACAGAAAAGTGTGAGGGAAACATCTTGCCACTAACATCTTCTTTCACCAAGTTAAAAGTGTTTCAAAGCAAATGCAGCACCTACACCGAGTGTGCCTCATACGCAATACCATGAAACACCTTAGGGAAAGCTTTCTCCTATCGTCTTATTCACTAAGTTTGAAGCGCTTGGAGACCTATGCGGAGCCCAGGTGGAAAGCTCTATGTACTCAGCTCTACCAGGCAGCCCTTGAGGGAAACTATCTTTCAACTAACATCTTGTTTCACTAAGTCACAAGTGTTTGAAAAACCCCGTAGGCCTACCCCGACCAGTGCCTTGTACCTAACTTTAGGAAGTACCGTGGGGATACCATCATTCAACTAACGGCTACGTGTCACAACGTGAGAAACCTTAGTAAATACGTGCGGGGCCTACAGGGAAAGTGCCTTATACTCACCTCTGGAAAAAAAGAGTGAAGCGTCGGGTTTCGCTACGTTAAAATGGCTTGAAAACTAGGCGGGACCTAGAGGTAAGCGCCATAGAGTCAACTCTGTGACAGAACACTGTGGGGAACCCATCGTCCACCCAATTTCTTGTTACACTAAGTTAGAGGTGTTTGAACGCCATCCGGGGATCACACCGAAAGTGCCACATAGCCCTGGGCACCGTCACGGTCGAGAGACAGTCTCCCAACATCTGCTTTCACTCGGTTACAAGTGTTTAAAACACATGCGGGGCCTGGGTGGAGAGTACCAAACACGCAACTCCGTGAAACAACACGGTTGGGGAGACCACCTTTCAACCTCTATGTGGTTTCTTTGAGCTAGAAGTGTCTGAAAACCTATGAGAAGCCAACTGGTTAAGTGCCATACCTCTACGCTCAACGGTGAACAACGATGGTGTGCTAAAACAATATTTCAACTAACATCTGGTTGCACTAATTTAAAAGTGTTTGAAAACTATTCAGGGTCTGTGAGGAGAGTGCCATATGCTCCACTCTGTGACAGAACACAGTGGGGACACCATCTTCCGACTAACGTGTGTCAGTTTGAAAACCATGAGGAGCTACACCCCAAAGGGACTTACTCTATGAGACGCCCTAGGGAAACCGTCTTTGAAGTGACTTCTCGTTTCACAAACTTACAAGTGTTTGAAAACCCATGCATGCAAGGCCTGCGCAGAAAGTGCCTATAGTCCACTCTGTGAAACAACACTGTGGGTCTCCACGTTTCAACCAACCGCTCGTTTCACTGAGTGAGAAGGGTTTGAAAACCTACGTGCGTTCTACGCAACGAGTGCCATATGCTCAACTCTGTAAAACAACACCGGTGACACCATCCTTCAAATAGCATCATGGTTCACTGTTAGAAGTGTTTGAAAACCTATGCGGAGCCTACCCCGAAAGTATCTTACACTGCACTCTGGCAAAGACTTTGGGGAAGCCGTCCTTCAACTGACATTTTACTTCACTATGTCACCATGGGGTTGCAAACCATGCGGCGCCTACAGCCAAAGTGCCATATGCTCAACTCTGTGAAACAACGCTGTGGGGAAACGGGTTCAACGAACACCTGGTTTCACTACGTTAGAAGTGTTTGAGAAACCCGTCGTGCCCTCTGTCAAACTGCACATTGCAGAAGCCATCTTTCAGCTAACATCTTACATCTCTAAAGTATGGATGGCACGTATGTTGTATATAACGTTTGTGTCTGTGCATGTTATTTGTGTGGTGAATGTGGTGTGTGTATGGTGTGTCAGTGTTTTGGAGGTGCTGTATGTGTCCTTCTGTGTTGTCTTCAAGGGTCATATATGTGTTGTGATTGTAGTATATCAGCTAGGTATGCGCCGCATAGAACGTATGTGCGTGTATGGTCTTTCTATGGCATGTGTGTTTTGTATGTGGTGCACGTGTGGTTTTGTGGTGTGGCATACGGGTGGAGTTTGGGCAGTAAAAGTGTGGTGTGTGTGTGGTGTGCGTGGTGTCCGTACTTCATAGATGTATGGATTCTCATGGTGTGTGTATTGTGGATGCGGTGTCTGTGTAGTGTAAGTGCGTTGTGTGCGGTATGAGTTTGGCATGTATGTGGTGTATATACGGGGTGTGTTTGTGGGCTATACGTAGTGTACGGTGGGTATATGTGTGGTCCGTGTATTAGGTGTAGTAAGTAGTGTGTGGAAGATGTCTGTGCGAGGTGTAAGTGGTTTGGTGTGTATGTGGTGACTGGGTGAGGTGTTTGTGTGGTATTCACGTGTCAAGCGAGGTATGTTGGTACCCTGTTGTGTGTTCGGTGTAGGAGTGATGTGGCTGTGTGGCATATGTGTCACATTTGTGTCTCTATGTGCAGTGTGTGTGGTGTCCTGGTAGTCGACGTGTAGAGGAGGGAGCATCTGTCTTCCGTATAAGTGGCGTGGGTTTGGGGTGTGGGGTGTGCATGTGGAGGGTGTATGCGTGGTATACGGGCAGTGGTTTGTTTGGAAACCGTGTGCTGTATATGTGTGGAGTGTGGTAATACTGTGCGAGGGGGGTAACTGTGGGTGTGTGGGGCATGTGTGATGTGTGTTGGACATGTCTGTGGCATATGCATGGTGAGTGTGTGGTGAGCATGTGGTGTGTGTGATGTATGCATGTGTAGACGGTGTATGTGTCATGCAGGTGTGTATGTCGTAGGAAGGTGGCCAATGCGGCGTGCCAGGTGTGTGGAATGTGCAGGGTGTGTGTGTGTGTGTGTGTGTGTGTGTGTGTGTATGTGTGTTATATAAGTGTCTTGAGTGTATTGCACGGGTGGCCGTGTGTGGTGTGTTTTCCTTAAATGTTTTGGGTTTGTGTGTTGTGTGTTTGGGTACTGTGGTATGTGTGAGATATGTGTGGGTTTCCGTGTAATTCTTGTCTTGTGTAGGCTGCACGTTAGTTGAAAGTGCAGTTTGACAGAGTTGAGTATATGGCACTTTCCACCTAGTCCCCGCCGAGGTTTTCAAACACTTCTAACTCAGTGAAACAAGATGTTAGCCACACGATGGTTTTTCCCCCACAGTGTTACTTCACAGAGTTGAGTGTATGGCACGTTCGTCGTCGTTCCCAGCAGTTTTTCAAACGCTTCCAACATGGAGAAACAAGATGTTAGTTGAAAGACGGTTTCCCCAAAGTGCCGTTTTGACAGAGTTGAATATATGGCACTTTCTTTCTGCACAGTCCCTGAATAATTTTTCAAACCCTTCTAACTTAGTGAAACTAGATGTTAGTTCAAAGGATGCTTTCCCACCGTGTTGGTTCCCAGAGATGAGTATATGGCAGTGACCTTGGAGGCCCTGCATAGCTTCTCAAAACTTCCAACTTGGTGAAACATGTTAGTTGAAAGATGCTTTCTCCACAGGAGTCTTTTGCGATGGCTGGTATATGTGACTTTCCACATCATTCCCTGCATAGGTTGTCAAACTCTTCTCACGTAGTGAAACGACAGGCTAGTTACAAGATATTTTCCCCACAGTGTTGTATCACAGGGTTGAGTATATGGCACTTACCCTGTAGGCCCCGCGTAGGTTTTCAAACAGTTCTCACTGAGCGAAACCACACATTAGGTGAAAGCTGGTTACTCTCCAGGGTTGTTTCGCAGGATTGGGTATACGGCCCTTTCCGCATGGGCCCGCGTAAGTTTTTCAAACACTTCTAACTGACAGAAACCAGATGTGAGTTGAAAGATGGTTTCTCCACAGTATGTTTTCTCTGAATCGAGAATTCTGAGGAACTCGAGAATTCCGTTGAAGACGAATCTTCGTTCCCAGCAGTTTTTCAAACACTTCTAACATGGTGAAATAAGATGGTAGTGGAAAGATGGTTTCCCCAAAGGCTGCTTGACAGAGTGGAGGGTATGACACTTTCCGCCTAAGCCCCCACAGGTTTGCCAACACTTCTTCCTTAGTGAAACAAGATGTGAGTGGAAAGATGGTTTCCCCACAGTGTTGTTTCACAGGGTTGAGGGTATGGCACTTTCCTTCTAGGCCCCACATGGGTTTTCCAACACTTCCACGTTAGTGGAGCCAGAGGTTAGTGGAAAGATGGTTTCCGTAGAGTGCAGATTGACTGACTTGTGTACATGGCACTTCACTCTCCACATAGCCCCCCCCCCCCCGCCCCCCACATAGGTGTTCCAACACCTCCAACGTTGTGACACCGGATGTTAGGTGAGAGATGGTTGCTCCACAGGATTCTTTCACAGTGGCTGGTATATGTCACTTTCCACATCGTTCCCCACATAGGTTCTCAAACTCTTCTAACCTAGTGATTGATACAAGCTGTTAGTTGAGTGTTGGCTTCCCCAGAGTGAAGTCTGACGGAGTTGAGTACGTGGAACTTGACGCGCAGTCCCCGCGCAGGTTTTCAAGCCCTTGGAACTGAGTGAAACTAGGTGTTAGCTAAAAGGTCGTGTCCTCAGAGTGTGCCTTCACACGGGTGACTCTACGGCACCTACCTTGCAGGCCCCGCACAGTTGTCAGACAGCTCTCTTTTAGTGCAGCAAGATATTAGGAGAAAGACCGTTTCGCCACACCGTGTTTCACATGATGGAGTGTAAGGGCACTTTCTACGCAAGCCACCGTACGTAGGTTGGCAAACACTTGGAACGGAGTGAAACGAGATGCTAGCTGAAAGGTGGTCTCTCCACAGTACACCTTCACGGGGTGGAGGGTCACTTTCGACGTCGTTCTCCGCATAGGATTTCAAACAATGCCAACCTGGTGATACAAGATGTTCCTGGAAAGACGGTTTCCCCAAATGTGCAGCTGCACAAAGGTGAGTGTATGGCACTTTCACTATAGGCCTCCCATCACTGTTCCGCCTCTTCCCACTTAGGGAAAGGAGATGTTGGCTGAAAGGTGTTTCCTCACCCCCCCCCCCTTCCGCCCTCCACGGTTTTGTTTCACACAGTCGAGGACAGAGCACTTGCCGTGTACGTCTGCATACGCTTTCAAACTCTTGCAACTTAGTCAAACAAGATGTCAGCTGAGAGATGGTTTCTCTGCAGGATTCTTTCAGAGTATCGAGTACATATCACTTTCCACATCGTGCCCTGCATAGGTTTTCAAACGCTTCTGACTTAGTGATACAAGATGTCAGGTGAAGGATGGTTTCCCCGAAGGGCAAACCTTTGACAGAGTTGAGTGGCACGCGCCGCATAAAGCCCCCACAGGCTTCCTTCACACGCTTCTTACCTGGTGAAACCCAATGTAGTTGAAAGACGGTTTCCCCAACAGTGTTGTTTCACAGCGCTGAGGGTCTAGGCCCCACATGGGATTGCAAACACTTCCAAGTTAGTGGAACCAGAGGTGAGTGGAAAGCGTTCCTCCAAAGTGCAGTTTGCCCGAGTCGAGTATATGACACCTTCCACTGAGGCCCCACGATAGGCGTTTGTTCAAACTGCTGGTCTAACTTAGCGATACAAGATGTTCCTTCACAGAGCCGAGTTTGTGGCACTGACCTTACATGTGGGCGCCGCATAGGTTTTCAAACAGTTCTCCCTCAGTGAGCCAAGATGTTAGTTGCAAGATGGCTTCTCCACAGGACTTTCTCACAATGCCGAGTAAATGTCACTTGCCCCTTCTTTGCCCGCAGAGGATTTCCGGCAAATCTAACTTAGCGATACGGGATGTTATTTGAAAGGTGGTTTCCCCAAAGTGCCTCTCGACAGAGTCGCGTATATGGCACCTTCGTCATAGGCCCCGAATGGGTTTTCAGACACCTCTGCCCAGTGAAACGTGATGTCAGTCCACAGTATTCTCTCCCACAGTCGAGTATATGTCACTTTCCCCCTGGCTCCCCACAGAGGGTTTCAAACACTTCTACGTTAGTGATGCAAGCTGTTAGCCAGAAGATGGCTCCTGCAATGTGCAGTGGGACAGTGCTCTGTGTATATACATATATATATATATATATATATACACACACATATAGCACGTTGTGCTTAGGCCCCGACGGGTTTCTCAAACACTTCTAACTTAGTGAAACCACGTGTTAGTTGAAACGGTCTCCCCACAGTGTTGTTTCACAGAGTTGAGTGTATGGCACTTTCGCTGTAGGCCCCGCACGAACGGTTTGCAGCCACAGGTAACATAGTGAAGTAAGCTGTTAGTTGAAGGACGGCTTCTCCGCCCTCCCCCCTCCCCCCACACACACCGCAGGTGTTGTCTGACAGAGTGGGGTGTCTCATACTTTTGGTGTGAGCTCCGCATCGCTTTTCAAACACGTCTAACAAGGGAACCCAGATGCTATTTGAAGGATGGTTTCACCACAGTGTTGTTTTACAGAGTTGAGCACATGGCGCTTTCTGCGTAGGAAGCCCCTCGTTTCTGAAACTCTTCTCAGTAAGGGAAACGAGAGGTGTGTTGAAAGGTGGCGTCTCCACGGTGTTGTTTCACAGAGTTGACTCTACGGCACTTTCGTCGCAGGCCCCGCATGGGTCTTGAAGCCCTTGACACTTTGGCAAACGAGCTGCCATTTGAAAAGTGGTCTCCCCCCAGTGTCTCACAGAGTTGAGGGTAGGGCCCTTGCCGCGTAGACCCCCAACAGTTTCCGAACACTCTTAAGTTAGTGAAACCAGGTGCTAGTTGAGTGCTCGTTTCAGCACACCATCGTTTCTCACAGTTGAGTAGACGGCGCTCAACAGTTAGGCTTCTCGTAGGTTTTCAAACCCTTCTACCTTAGAGAAACCACATGGTAGTTGAAGGACGGTTTCCCCACAGTGTTGTTTCCTAGAGTTGAGAGCGTACGGTCCCGTGCGCTAGGCGCCTGCGAGCCTTATGAAACACGTGTGGCTTAGTGAAACCACATGCTAGGAGACAGATTGTGTCCCCACAGTGTCGTCTCACAGGGTTCAGTATATGGCACTCTCGTTGTAGGCCCCGCAACGTTTGGAGCTACGTGTACCTTAGCGAAGCGAGATGTCAGCGGAACGACGGCTTTCATTCACCAAGTGTTATCTGCCAGAGCGCAGTGGGAGATACTTTCGGGCTAGGCTCCGCGTAGCTTTCCAAACACTTCTAGCGAGGGAACCCAGATGCTGTCGGAAGGAGGGTTTCACCACAGTGTTGTTTTACATACAGAGTTGCGCACAGGGCCCTCTCTGCGTAGTACCCACGTAGGTTTTCGAGCCCTTCTCACTAAGCGAAACGAGCGGTTAGGTGAAACGTGGAGACCCACAGTGTTGTCTCACAGAGTTGAGTGTATGGCACTTTCCGCATAGGCCCTGCATAGGTTGTCAAACACTTCTAGCATTGTGAAACGAGATGTGATTGGAAAGATGGTTTTCCCCCACAGCGTCTCAGAGAGCTGAGTATACGGCAGTTTCGTTGTAGTCTCCGGATGCTTCTCAAACACTTCCAACTTAGTGAAACCACATGGTAGTTGGAAGATGCTTTCCCCGCAAGGTTGTGTCACAGAGTTGAGTGTACGTCCCTTTCTACATACGCCTCCATAGGTTTTCAAACACGTCTGCCTTAGTGAACTGAGATGTCAGTTGAAAGGTGTTTTCCCCACCGTGTTTTTCCCCATAGCCGAGTATATGGCACTCACCGTCCACGTCTGCATACGTTTTCAAACTCTTCTAACTTAGGCAAACAAGGGGTTAGTTGAAAAGACGGTTCTCTCCACAGTGTGTTTTCACAGAGTCGAGAACATGGCACTTTCCTCATTGTTCCTAGCAACGTTTTTCACGTACGTCTAACATGGTGAAACAAGATATTAGTTGGAAGACGGTTTCCCTAAAAAAAATTGACAGTGGAGCAGATGGCACTTTCCGCCTAAGCCCCCCCCCCCCCAACCCCCACCCCCGGCAAGTTTCGAAACACTCCTACGAACTGAACCCGGATGTTATTTGAAAGACGGTTTCACCGCAGTCGTGTTGTGCAGAGTTGAGCATATGACACTTTCTTTGTAGAAATGGCATAGGTTTTCAACCACTTCTGAGTGAAGAGCAGTTAGCTGCAACATGGATTCACCACAGTGTTGTGTCACAGAGTTGAGTGCATGGTCTACGCGCCTAGGTCCCGTGGGTCTTCTCAGACACTTGTAACCTAGTGAAACCAGAGGCTAGAAGAAAGATCTTTCCCCCCGCAGTGCCGTTTCACAGAGTTGAGCATATGGCACTTTCGGACTAGGCCCCACATGGTTTGCATCTACATCTAACATAGTGAATTAAAATGTGAGTTGGAGGACGGCTTCCCCAGGTGTTGTTTGACAGAGTGGAGTGTATGATTCTTGCGGTGTCGGCGCTGCAGAAGTTTTCAAACACTTCTAACAGGGGAGCCCAGATGGTATTTGAAGGGTGGTTTCCCCACCGTGTTGTTTTACAGAGTTGAGCACATGGCACTTTCTACGTAGAACCGCATACGGTCCTCAAACACTTCTAAGTGAAACGAGAGTTTAGTTGAAAGGTGGAGTCCCCGCAGTGTTGTTTCACAGAGTTGACTAGGTGGCACTTTCGGCGCAGGCCCTACATGGGTTTTCAAACGCCTGTCACTTTGTGAAATGAGATGTCAGTTGAAAGATGGTTCCTCCACAGGGTCTCACAGAGATGAGTTGGTGGCGCTTTCGGTGTCATCTCCGCGTGGTTTCCAAACACTTCTAACTTACTGAAACAACGTGTTAGTTGGAAGAGGGTTTCCCCCGACTGTGTTGTGTCTCGGAGTTGAAACTATGGCACTTTCCTCATAGACCCTGGATAGTTTTCAAACAGGCTTGAAGCAGGGAAACCAGATGTTAGTTGAAAGATCGTTTTGCCACACCATTGTCTCTCACAGTTGAGTGCACGGCACTTAACCGTTAGGCTTCCCGTGGGTGTTCAAAGACTTCTACCCTAGGGAAACCAGATGGTAGTTGAACGATGGTTTCCCCAGTGTTGTTTCACAGACTTGACCGTATGGCACTCTCCGTGTGGCCCACACTTAGGTTTCCTAACCCTTGCAACCACGCTCAGTGAGAAGTTAATTGAAAGGTGGTTTCACCACAGTGTTGTTTGATTGAGTGGCGCGTATGGCGCTAGCCACATGGGCCCCGCATGTGTTTTCAAACACTTGTAACAGTGAAACCAGATAGTAGTGGAACGATCCTTTCACCACACTGGTATTCACACAGTTGAGTATAGGGCACCTTGCGATTAGGCAATCCTATGAGAGCACAGGATTTCCACACACTGCTCACTTAGAGAAACCAGCTGGTAGTCGAAGATCGTTTTCCCACAGTGTTGTTTCACAGAGTCGAGTATACGGCACGGTCTTCAGAGGCCCCCCCCCCCCCCAGGGGTTTCAAACACTTCTAACTTAGTGGCCCAGCTTTTAGTTCAAAGTCAGTTTCTCCCATGTTGTCTCACAGAGTTGAGCCTATGGTGCTATGCACCTAAGCCCCCTCCCCCCGTCTTTTCAAACCCTTGTAACCTCGCGAATCCAGATGCTCGGAGAAAGACTGTGTCACCATCGTGTCTGTTCTCGGAGTTGAGTATATGGCACTTTCGTTGTGGGCCCCGCATGGTTTTCAAACACATCAAACTTAGGGAAATAAGATGTGAGTTGGAGGACGGCTTCCTCCAAGTGTTGTTTGACACAGTGCAATGTAAGATACACTCGGTGTAGCGGCCGCATGGCATTTCAAACACGTCTGACAAGTGAACCCAGGTGATATTTGGAGGATGGTATCACCACGCTGTTGTTTTACAGAGTTGAGCTTATGGCACTCTCTGCGTAGTCCCTGCATAGGTCTTCAAACACTTCGAACTTAGTGCACCAAGATGTTAGTTGAAAGAGGGTGTCTCCACAGGATTCTCTACAGTGTCCTGTACGTGTCACTCTCCACATCGTTCCCCACATAGACCTTCACAGACTTCTACGCGACACGACAGGTCAATGGACAGACCATTTCCACAAAGTGCGTTGTGACAGAGTTGAGGATGCGGCGCTTTCACCATAGGCCCTGCATTGATTTTCCAACACTTGGAACCTAGCGAAACAAGATGGTAGTTGAACGATTGTTTTCATTACACTGCTGCTTCGCAGAATCGAGTATATGGCACTTTCGTGTATCCCAAGCACAGTTTTCCAAACACTTGAACCTTAGTGAAACCGGATGTTAATCGAACAGTGGTCTCCTCACAGAGTCGTGTATATGGCACCTTGCGGGGAGGCCACTCAAGTGTTTCTAAACACTTCAGACTTTGTGAAACCAGGTAGTAGCTGAAAGACAGTTGCCCCACAGTGTTGTTTCACAGGGAGATGGGTATTTGGCACCTTCCGCTTAGGCCCCTCACAGGTTTTCAAACGCTTCCACCTTAGCGTAATGGGCTGTTCCTTGAAAGATGGTTGCCCCCGCAACGTATCAGACAGGCGTGTATGTGGCACTCTGGATGTCGCCCCCCCGCACGGGTGTTCAAGCACACTAAGTTAGCGAAACCAGATGTTAACTGATAGACGTTTGCACCACACAAACGTTTCACAGGGTTGAGTACCGGGCACTTTGGCTGTAGTCCCCGCATGGGTTTTTAGCCACTTCTAGTGTCGTGAAACAAGACATTAGTTGAAAGATGTGTTGTCTGCCAGACTTGACTATGTGGCACTTTATGCATAGGTTTTGGAACACGCCTAGCAACGTGAAACCGTTAAGTTAGTTGAAAGATGGTTTCCCCACAAGCAGTCTTTAGAGTCGAGTATATGTCACTTTCCCCATAGTCCCTAGTGTGTGTTTTAAAGCATTTCTAACCGTGAAACAAGTTGTTAATGGAAAGATTTTTATCCCACAGTATTGTTTCACAGAGTGGAGTATATGGCACCTTCCTCTAGGTCCCTCTTCAGTTTTTAAGCTTTTCTAAATTTCTGAAATCAGATGGTAGTGGAAAGAGGTTTTCACCTCAGTGTTGTCTCGCAGAGTTGAGTAGACGGCACTTTCCTCATAGACCCGGCCTAGGGTTTCAAGTGCTTCTGTTAGTGAAACAAGATATTAGTTGAAAGACCGTTTTTCCGTAACACTCTTTCACACAATCAAGTCTATGTCACTTTCATCGTAATTCCCCGAAAATGGTTACAGAAACTTCCAACGGTGAAACGAGATGTTAGTTGAAGGATGGTTTCACCACACTGTTGTTTCACAGAGCTGAGTGATGGCGCTTTCCGTCTCGTTGCCCGCGTGGGTTTTCTAACACTTACAAATTAGTGACATCAGATGGTAGTTGAAAGATGGTTTCACCACAGTGTTGTCTCACAGAGTGGAGGATATGGCGCTTCTCTCATAGTTGCTCGCGTACGTTTTCCACCCCGTCCAAATTAGTGAAACCGAATGTTTCTTGAAGGAGGGTTCCCCAAAATGTTGTTGTTTCCCATATTTGAGTACAAGGCGCTTTCCCTGAAGGTGTCGCATAGGTTTTCAAACTGGTCCAACCTTGTGCAACAAGAGGTTAGTTGGCTGAGGGTTTGAGCAGACTCTTGTGCAGAGTTGAGTGTGTGGCACTTTCCGCATAGGCTCCGCATAGGTTTCAAAGATGGTTTTAACCGTAGGGATACCAGATGCCAGTTGAAAGATGTTTCATACAGTCGTGCATACGGCAGTTTCGGTGTTGGCCCCGCACGGGCCCTCCAACACTTCTAACTTGGTGAAACCCGACGTTGGTGGATAGATGGTTTCACCACACGGTTGTTTCCCAGGGTTGAGTGCATGGCACATTCGGTGTAGGCCCCACATGGGTCTTCAAGCTAAGAGGGGTCTAACGTACTGAAACAGGATGCTGGTTGGAAGATGGTTTCCGCACAGTGTTATTTGCCAGACTCGAGTATATGACACTTTATTCGTAGGCCCCACATACGTTGTCGAATACCTCTAACATAGTGAGACCTGATGGTAGTTGAAGGATGGTTTCTCCACGGTAAGATTTCAGCGTGGAGTGTATCTCGTTTTCCTCATAGGTTTTCAAACACTTCTCAGCGAAGCAAGATGTTAGTTGATAAATGGCTTATTTATGAAAAGTGTCACATACTTAACGCGGTGTAAAATCACTGTGCGGAAACATCTGTTTGTTTCACAAAGTTAGAAATGTTGGAATCCTAGGCATAGAAGCTAAAAAGCGGGGCGCCTGGGTGGCTTGGTCGGTTAAGCGTCTGACTTCGGCTCAGGTCATGATCTCGCGGTCCGTGGGTTCGAGCCCCGCGTCAGGCTCTGTGCTGACAGCTCAGAGCCTGGAGCCTGTTTCAGAGTCTGTGTCTCCTTCTCACCGTGACCCTCCCCCGTTCAGCTCTATCTCTCTCTGTCTCAAAAAATAAAGGAACTTTAAAAAAGAAGTTAAAAAGCAAAGCGCACTTTCCTCGCTGTGTCAAGGATCGTTGTAGACAAACCACTTTTCAAATAACATCTGGTTTAACTAAGTGGGAAGTGTTTGCAAACGCTTGCGGGGCCGCAAAGACACTGCCATGTCCTCGGCGCTGTGAAACCCCAGTGTGGTGACGCCTTTTACCAACTAACATCTGCTTTCACCGCATAGGGTTTCAAGTGCTTGAAAACCCATGTGGGGACGAAACGGAAAGCGCCATAGGCTGAAGTGTATGAAACGCTGTGGGGGAACCACCTTCCAACTAAAATCCTGTTTCGGTAGGTTGGAAGCGTTTGCAAACCTCTGCGGGGCTTAGGCGGAAACGCCTACACGCAGCTCTGTGAAACAACTACGGGGAAAGAGTCTTTCACCTAACATCCGGTTTCAGTAAGTGAGAACTCTTTGAAAACCTAGGCGGGGCCTACAGGGTAAGGGCCATAGCGTCACCTCCGTGAAACAACACCGTGGGGAAACCGACTTTCAAATAACATACATCTATCTGATTTGACAAAGTGAGAAGTGTTTGAAAACCCATGGTATCCGGCTTGCAACTAACCTCTTGCTTCGCCAAGTAGAATTGGAAAGCTTACGTGGGCCCTACGGGGAAAGTGCCATGCACTCAACTCTGTGAAACAGAAAAGTGTGAGGGAAACATCTTGCCACTAACATCTTCTTTCACCAAGTTAAAAGTGTTTCAAAGCAAATGCAGCACCTACACCGAGTGTGCCTCATACGCAATACCATGAAACACCTTAGGGAAAGCTTTCTCCTATCGTCTTATTCACTAAGTTTGAAGCGCTTGGAGACCTATGCGGAGCCCAGGTGGAAAGCTCTATGTACTCAGCTCTACCAGGCAGCCCTTGAGGGAAACTATCTTTCAACTAACATCTTGTTTCACTAAGTCACAAGTGTTTGAAAAACCCCGTAGGCCTACCCCGACCAGTGCCTTGTACCTAACTTTAGGAAGTACCGTGGGGATACCATCATTCAACTAACGGCTACGTGTCACAACGTGAGAAACCTTAGTAAATACGTGCGGGGCCTACAGGGAAAGTGCCTTATACTCACCTCTGGAAAAAAAGAGTGAAGCGTCGGGTTTCGCTACGTTAAAATGGCTTGAAAACTAGGCGGGACCTAGAGGTAAGCGCCATAGAGTCAACTCTGTGACAGAACACTGTGGGGAACCCATCGTCCACCCAATTTCTTGTTACACTAAGTTAGAGGTGTTTGAACGCCATCCGGGGATCACACCGAAAGTGCCACATAGCCCTGGGCACCGTCACGGTCGAGAGACAGTCTCCCAACATCTGCTTTCACTCGGTTACAAGTGTTTAAAACACATGCGGGGCCTGGGTGGAGAGTACCAAACACGCAACTCCGTGAAACAACACGGTTGGGGAGACCACCTTTCAACCTCTATGTGGTTTCTTTGAGCTAGAAGTGTCTGAAAACCTATGAGAAGCCAACTGGTTAAGTGCCATACCTCTACGCTCAACGGTGAACAACGATGGTGTGCTAAAACAATATTTCAACTAACATCTGGTTGCACTAATTTAAAAGTGTTTGAAAACTATTCAGGGTCTGTGAGGAGAGTGCCATATGCTCCACTCTGTGACAGAACACAGTGGGGACACCATCTTCCGACTAACGTGTGTCAGTTTGAAAACCATGAGGAGCTACACCCCAAAGGGACTTACTCTATGAGACGCCCTAGGGAAACCGTCTTTGAAGTGACTTCTCGTTTCACAAACTTACAAGTGTTTGAAAACCCATGCATGCAAGGCCTGCGCAGAAAGTGCCTATAGTCCACTCTGTGAAACAACACTGTGGGTCTCCACGTTTCAACCAACCGCTCGTTTCACTGAGTGAGAAGGGTTTGAAAACCTACGTGCGTTCTACGCAACGAGTGCCATATGCTCAACTCTGTAAAACAACACCGGTGACACCATCCTTCAAATAGCATCATGGTTCACTGTTAGAAGTGTTTGAAAACCTATGCGGAGCCTACCCCGAAAGTATCTTACACTGCACTCTGGCAAAGACTTTGGGGAAGCCGTCCTTCAACTGACATTTTACTTCACTATGTCACCATGGGGTTGCAAACCATGCGGCGCCTACAGCCAAAGTGCCATATGCTCAACTCTGTGAAACAACGCTGTGGGGAAACGGGTTCAACGAACACCTGGTTTCACTACGTTAGAAGTGTTTGAGAAACCCGTCGTGCCCTCTGTCAAACTGCACATTGCAGAAGCCATCTTTCAGCTAACATCTTACATCTCTAAAGTATGGATGGCACGTATGTTGTATATAACGTTTGTGTCTGTGCATGTTATTTGTGTGGTGAATGTGGTGTGTGTATGGTGTGTCAGTGTTTTGGAGGTGCTGTATGTGTCCTTCTGTGTTGTCTTCAAGGGTCATATATGTGTTGTGATTGTAGTATATCAGCTAGGTATGCGCCGCATAGAACGTATGTGCGTGTATGGTCTTTCTATGGCATGTGTGTTTTGTATGTGGTGCACGTGTGGTTTTGTGGTGTGGCATACGGGTGGAGTTTGGGCAGTAAAAGTGTGGTGTGTGTGTGGTGTGCGTGGTGTCCGTACTTCATAGATGTATGGATTCTCATGGTGTGTGTATTGTGGATGCGGTGTCTGTGTAGTGTAAGTGCGTTGTGTGCGGTATGAGTTTGGCATGTATGTGGTGTATATACGGGGTGTGTTTGTGGGCTATACGTAGTGTACGGTGGGTATATGTGTGGTCCGTGTATTAGGTGTAGTAAGTAGTGTGTGGAAGATGTCTGTGCGAGGTGTAAGTGGTTTGGTGTGTATGTGGTGACTGGGTGAGGTGTTTGTGTGGTATTCACGTGTCAAGCGAGGTATGTTGGTACCCTGTTGTGTGTTCGGTGTAGGAGTGATGTGGCTGTGTGGCATATGTGTCACATTTGTGTCTCTATGTGCAGTGTGTGTGGTGTCCTGGTAGTCGACGTGTAGAGGAGGGAGCATCTGTCTTCCGTATAAGTGGCGTGGGTTTGGGGTGTGGGGTGTGCATGTGGAGGGTGTATGCGTGGTATACGGGCAGTGGTTTGTTTGGAAACCGTGTGCTGTATATGTGTGGAGTGTGGTAATACTGTGCGAGGGGGGTAACTGTGGGTGTGTGGGGCATGTGTGATGTGTGTTGGACATGTCTGTGGCATATGCATGGTGAGTGTGTGGTGAGCATGTGGTGTGTGTGATGTATGCATGTGTAGACGGTGTATGTGTCATGCAGGTGTGTATGTCGTAGGAAGGTGGCCAATGCGGCGTGCCAGGTGTGTGGAATGTGCAGGGTGTGTGTGTGTGTGTGTGTGTGTGTGTGTGTGTATGTGTGTTATATAAGTGTCTTGAGTGTATTGCACGGGTGGCCGTGTGTGGTGTGTTTTCCTTAAATGTTTTGGGTTTGTGTGTTGTGTGTTTGGGTACTGTGGTATGTGTGAGATATGTGTGGGTTTCCGTGTAATTCGTGTCTTGTGTAGGCTGCACGTTAGTTGAAAGTGCAGTTTGACAGAGTTGAGTATATGGCACTTTCCACCTAGTCCCCGCCGAGGTTTTCAAACACTTCTAACTCAGTGAAACAAGATGTTAGCCACACGATGGTTTTTCCCCCACAGTGTTACTTCACAGAGTTGAGTGTATGGCACGTTCGTCGTCGTTCCCAGCAGTTTTTCAAACGCTTCCAACATGGAGAAACAAGATGTTAGTTGAAAGACGGTTTCCCCAAAGTGCCGTTTTGACAGAGTTGAATATATGGCACTTTCTTTCTGCACAGTCCCTGAATAATTTTTCAAACCCTTCTAACTTAGTGAAACTAGATGTTAGTTCAAAGGATGCTTTCCCACCGTGTTGGTTCCCAGAGATGAGTATATGGCAGTGACCTTGGAGGCCCTGCATAGCTTCTCAAAACTTCCAACTTGGTGAAACATGTTAGTTGAAAGATGCTTTCTCCACAGGAGTCTTTTGCGATGGCTGGTATATGTGACTTTCCACATCATTCCCTGCATAGGTTGTCAAACTCTTCTCACGTAGTGAAACGACAGGCTAGTTACAAGATATTTTCCCCACAGTGTTGTATCACAGGGTTGAGTATATGGCACTTACCCTGTAGGCCCCGCGTAGGTTTTCAAACAGTTCTCACTGAGCGAAACCACACATTAGGTGAAAGCTGGTTACTCTCCAGGGTTGTTTCGCAGGATTGGGTATACGGCCCTTTCCGCATGGGCCCGCGTAAGTTTTTCAAACACTTCTAACTGACAGAAACCAGATGTGAGTTGAAAGATGGTTTCTCCACAGTATGTTTTCTCTGAATCGAGAATTCTGAGGAACTCGAGAATTCCGTTGAAGACGAATCTTCGTTCCCAGCAGTTTTTCAAACACTTCTAACATGGTGAAATAAGATGGTAGTGGAAAGATGGTTTCCCCAAAGGCTGCTTGACAGAGTGGAGGGTATGACACTTTCCGCCTAAGCCCCCACAGGTTTGCCAACACTTCTTCCTTAGTGAAACAAGATGTGAGTGGAAAGATGGTTTCCCCACAGTGTTGTTTCACAGGGTTGAGGGTATGGCACTTTCCTTCTAGGCCCCACATGGGTTTTCCAACACTTCCACGTTAGTGGAGCCAGAGGTTAGTGGAAAGATGGTTTCCGTAGAGTGCAGATTGACTGACTTGTGTACATGGCACTTCACTCTCCACATAGCCCCCCCCCCCCCGCCCCCCACATAGGTGTTCCAACACCTCCAACGTTGTGACACCGGATGTTAGGTGAGAGATGGTTGCTCCACAGGATTCTTTCACAGTGGCTGGTATATGTCACTTTCCACATCGTTCCCCACATAGGTTCTCAAACTCTTCTAACCTAGTGATTGATACAAGCTGTTAGTTGAGTGTTGGCTTCCCCAGAGTGAAGTCTGACGGAGTTGAGTACGTGGAACTTGACGCGCAGTCCCCGCGCAGGTTTTCAAGCCCTTGGAACTGAGTGAAACTAGGTGTTAGCTAAAAGGTCGTGTCCTCAGAGTGTGCCTTCACACGGGTGACTCTACGGCACCTACCTTGCAGGCCCCGCACAGTTGTCAGACAGCTCTCTTTTAGTGCAGCAAGATATTAGGAGAAAGACCGTTTCGCCACACCGTGTTTCACATGATGGAGTGTAAGGGCACTTTCTACGCAAGCCACCGTACGTAGGTTGGCAAACACTTGGAACGGAGTGAAACGAGATGCTAGCTGAAAGGTGGTCTCTCCACAGTACACCTTCACGGGGTGGAGGGTCACTTTCGACGTCGTTCTCCGCATAGGATTTCAAACAATGCCAACCTGGTGATACAAGATGTTCCTGGAAAGACGGTTTCCCCAAATGTGCAGCTGCACAAAGGTGAGTGTATGGCACTTTCACTATAGGCCTCCCATCACTGTTCCGCCTCTTCCCACTTAGGGAAAGGAGATGTTGGCTGAAAGGTGTTTCCTCACCCCCCCCCCTTCCGCCATCCACGGTTTTGTTTCACACAGTCGAGGACAGAGCACTTGCCGTGTACGTCTGCATACGCTTTCAAACTCTTGCAACTTAGTCAAACAAGATGTCAGCTGAGAGATGGTTTCTCTGCAGGATTCTTTCAGAGTATCGAGTACATATCACTTTCCACATCGTGCCCTGCATAGGTTTTCAAACGCTTCTGACTTAGTGATACAAGATGTCAGGTGAAGGATGGTTTCCCCGAAGGGCAAACCTTTGACAGAGTTGAGTGGCACGCGCCGCATAAAGCCCCCACAGGCTTCCTTCACACGCTTCTTACCTGGTGAAACCCAATGTAGTTGAAAGACGGTTTCCCCAACAGTGTTGTTTCACAGCGCTGAGGGTCTAGGCCCCACATGGGATTGCAAACACTTCCAAGTTAGTGGAACCAGAGGTGAGTGGAAAGCGTTCCTCCAAAGTGCAGTTTGCCCGAGTCGAGTATATGACACCTTCCACTGAGGCCCCACGATAGGCGTTTGTTCAAACTGCTGGTCTAACTTAGCGATACAAGATGTTCCTTCACAGAGCCGAGTTTGTGGCACTGACCTTACATGTGGGCGCCGCATAGGTTTTCAAACAGTTCTCCCTCAGTGAGCCAAGATGTTAGTTGCAAGATGGCTTCTCCACAGGACTTTCTCACAATGCCGAGTAAATGTCACTTGCCCCTTCTTTGCCCGCAGAGGATTTCCGGCAAATCTAACTTAGCGATACGGGATGTTATTTGAAAGGTGGTTTCCCCAAAGTGCCTCTCGACAGAGTCGCGTATATGGCACCTTCGTCATAGGCCCCGAATGGGTTTTCAGACACCTGTGCCCAGTGAAACGTGATGTCAGTCCACAGTATTCTCTCCCACAGTCGAGTATATGTCACTTTCCCCCTGGCTCCCCACAGAGGGTTTCAAACACTTCTACGTTAGTGATGCAAGCTGTTAGCCAGAAGATGGCTCCTGCAATGTGCAGTGGGACAGTGCTCTGTGTATATACATATATATATATATATATATACACACACATATAGCACGTTGTGCTTAGGCCCCGACGGGTTTCTCAAACACTTCTAACTTAGTGAAACCACGTGTTAGTTGAAACGGTCTCCCCACAGTGTTGTTTCACAGAGTTGAGTGTATGGCACTTTCGCTGTAGGCCCCGCACGAACGGTTTGCAGCCACAGGTAACATAGTGAAGTAAGCTGTTAGTTGAAGGACGGCTTCTCCGCCCTCCCCCCTCCCCCCACACACACCGCAGGTGTTGTCTGACAGAGTGGGGTGTCTCATACTTTTGGTGTGAGCTCCGCATCGCTTTTCAAACACGTCTAACAAGGGAACCCAGATGCTATTTGAAGGATGGTTTCACCACAGTGTTGTTTTACAGAGTTGAGCACATGGCGCTTTCTGCGTAGGAAGCCCCTCGTTTCTGAAACTCTTCTCAGTAAGGGAAACGAGAGGTGTGTTGAAAGGTGGCGTCTCCACGGTGTTGTTTCACAGAGTTGACTCTACGGCACTTTCGTCGCAGGCCCCGCATGGGTCTTGAAGCCCTTGACACTTTGGCAAACGAGCTGCCATTTGAAAAGTGGTCTCCCCCCAGTGTCTCACAGAGTTGAGGGTAGGGCCCTTGCCGCGTAGACCCCCAACAGTTTCCGAACACTCTTAAGTTAGTGAAACCAGGTGCTAGTTGAGTGCTCGTTTCAGCACACCATCGTTTCTCACAGTTGAGTAGACGGCGCTCAACAGTTAGGCTTCTCGTAGGTTTTCAAACCCTTCTACCTTAGAGAAACCACATGGTAGTTGAAGGACGGTTTCCCCACAGTGTTGTTTCCTAGAGTTGAGAGCGTACGGTCCCGTGCGCTAGGCGCCTGCGAGCCTTATGAAACACGTGTGGCTTAGTGAAACCACATGCTAGGAGACAGATTGTGTCCCCACAGTGTCGTCTCACAGGGTTCAGTATATGGCACTCTCGTTGTAGGCCCCGCAACGTTTGGAGCTACGTGTACCTTAGCGAAGCGAGATGTCAGCGGAACGACGGCTTTCATTCACCAAGTGTTATCTGCCAGAGCGCAGTGGGAGATACTTTCGGGCTAGGCTCCGCGTAGCTTTCCAAACACTTCTAGCGAGGGAACCCAGATGCTGTCGGAAGGAGGGTTTCACCACAGTGTTGTTTTACATACAGAGTTGCGCACAGGGCCCTCTCTGCGTAGTACCCACGTAGGTTTTCGAGCCCTTCTCACTAAGCGAAACGAGCGGTTAGGTGAAACGTGGAGACCCACAGTGTTGTCTCACAGAGTTGAGTGTATGGCACTTTCCGCATAGGCCCTGCATAGGTTGTCAAACACTTCTAGCATTGTGAAACGAGATGTGATTGGAAAGATGGTTTTCCCCCACAGCGTCTCAGAGAGCTGAGTATACGGCAGTTTCGTTGTAGTCTCCGGATGCTTCTCAAACACTTCCAACTTAGTGAAACCACATGGTAGTTGGAAGATGCTTTCCCCGCAAGGTTGTGTCACAGAGTTGAGTGTACGTCCCTTTCTACATACGCCTCCATAGGTTTTCAAACACGTCTGCCTTAGTGAACTGAGATGTCAGTTGAAAGGTGTTTTCCCCACCGTGTTTTTCCCCATAGCCGAGTATATGGCACTCACCGTCCACGTCTGCATACGTTTTCAAACTCTTCTAACTTAGGCAAACAAGGGGTTAGTTGAAAAGACGGTTCTCTCCACAGTGTGTTTTCACAGAGTCGAGAACATGGCACTTTCCTCATTGTTCCTAGCAACGTTTTTCACGTACGTCTAACATGGTGAAACAAGATATTAGTTGGAAGACGGTTTCCCTAAAAAAAATTGACAGTGGAGCAGATGGCACTTTCCGCCTAAGCCCCCCCCCCCCCAACCCCCACCCCCGGCAAGTTTCGAAACACTCCTACGAACTGAACCCGGATGTTATTTGAAAGACGGTTTCACCGCAGTCGTGTTGTGCAGAGTTGAGCATATGACACTTTCTTTGTAGAAATGGCATAGGTTTTCAACCACTTCTGAGTGAAGAGCAGTTAGCTGCAACATGGATTCACCACAGTGTTGTGTCACAGAGTTGAGTGCATGGTCTACGCGCCTAGGTCCCGTGGGTCTTCTCAGACACTTGTAACCTAGTGAAACCAGAGGCTAGAAGAAAGATCTTTCCCCCCGCAGTGCCGTTTCACAGAGTTGAGCATATGGCACTTTCGGACTAGGCCCCACATGGTTTGCATCTACATCTAACATAGTGAATTAAAATGTGAGTTGGAGGACGGCTTCCCCAGGTGTTGTTTGACAGAGTGGAGTGTATGATTCTTGCGGTGTCGGCGCTGCAGAAGTTTTCAAACACTTCTAACAGGGGAGCCCAGATGGTATTTGAAGGGTGGTTTCCCCACCGTGTTGTTTTACAGAGTTGAGCACATGGCACTTTCTACGTAGAACCGCATACGGTCCTCAAACACTTCTAAGTGAAACGAGAGTTTAGTTGAAAGGTGGAGTCCCCGCAGTGTTGTTTCACAGAGTTGACTAGGTGGCACTTTCGGCGCAGGCCCTACATGGGTTTTCAAACGCCTGTCACTTTGTGAAATGAGATGTCAGTTGAAAGATGGTTCCTCCACAGGGTCTCACAGAGATGAGTTGGTGGCGCTTTCGGTGTCATCTCCGCGTGGTTTCCAAACACTTCTAACTTACTGAAACAACGTGTTAGTTGGAAGAGGGTTTCCCCCGACTGTGTTGTGTCTCGGAGTTGAAACTATGGCACTTTCCTCATAGACCCTGGATAGTTTTCAAACAGGCTTGAAGCAGGGAAACCAGATGTTAGTTGAAAGATCGTTTTGCCACACCATTGTCTCTCACAGTTGAGTGCACGGCACTTAACCGTTAGGCTTCCCGTGGGTGTTCAAAGACTTCTACCCTAGGGAAACCAGATGGTAGTTGAACGATGGTTTCCCCAGTGTTGTTTCACAGACTTGACCGTATGGCACTCTCCGTGTGGCCCACACTTAGGTTTCCTAACCCTTGCAACCACGCTCAGTGAGAAGTTAATTGAAAGGTGGTTTCACCACAGTGTTGTTTGATTGAGTGGCGCGTATGGCGCTAGCCACATGGGCCCCGCATGTGTTTTCAAACACTTGTAACAGTGAAACCAGATAGTAGTGGAACGATCCTTTCACCACACTGGTATTCACACAGTTGAGTATAGGGCACCTTGCGATTAGGCAATCCTATGAGAGCACAGGATTTCCACACACTGCTCACTTAGAGAAACCAGCTGGTAGTCGAAGATCGTTTTCCCACAGTGTTGTTTCACAGAGTCGAGTATACGGCACGGTCTTCAGAGGCCCCCCCCCCCCCCAGGGGTTTCAAACACTTCTAACTTAGTGGCCCAGCTTTTAGTTCAAAGTCAGTTTCTCCCATGTTGTCTCACAGAGTTGAGCCTATGGTGCTATGCACCTAAGCCCCCTCCCCCCGTCTTTTCAAACCCTTGTAACCTCGCGAATCCAGATGCTCGGAGAAAGACTGTGTCACCATCGTGTCTGTTCTCGGAGTTGAGTATATGGCACTTTCGTTGTGGGCCCCGCATGGTTTTCAAACACATCAAACTTAGGGAAATAAGATGTGAGTTGGAGGACGGCTTCCTCCAAGTGTTGTTTGACACAGTGCAATGTAAGATACACTCGGTGTAGCGGCCGCATGGCATTTCAAACACGTCTGACAAGTGAACCCAGGTGATATTTGGAGGATGGTATCACCACGCTGTTGTTTTACAGAGTTGAGCTTATGGCACTCTCTGCGTAGTCCCTGCATAGGTCTTCAAACACTTCGAACTTAGTGCACCAAGATGTTAGTTGAAAGAGGGTGTCTCCACAGGATTCTCTACAGTGTCCTGTACGTGTCACTCTCCACATCGTTCCCCACATAGACCTTCACAGACTTCTACGCGACACGACAGGTCAATGGACAGACCATTTCCACAAAGTGCGTTGTGACAGAGTTGAGGATGCGGCGCTTTCACCATAGGCCCTGCATTGATTTTCCAACACTTGGAACCTAGCGAAACAAGATGGTAGTTGAACGATTGTTTTCATTACACTGCTGCTTCGCAGAATCGAGTATATGGCACTTTCGTGTATCCCAAGCACAGTTTTCCAAACACTTGAACCTTAGTGAAACCGGATGTTAATCGAACAGTGGTCTCCTCACAGAGTCGTGTATATGGCACCTTGCGGGGAGGCCACTCAAGTGTTTCTAAACACTTCAGACTTTGTGAAACCAGGTAGTAGCTGAAAGACAGTTGCCCCACAGTGTTGTTTCACAGGGAGATGGGTATTTGGCACCTTCCGCTTAGGCCCCTCACAGGTTTTCAAACGCTTCCACCTTAGCGTAATGGGCTGTTCCTTGAAAGATGGTTGCCCCCGCAACGTATCAGACAGGCGTGTATGTGGCACTCTGGATGTCGCCCCCCCGCACGGGTGTTCAAGCACACTAAGTTAGCGAAACCAGATGTTAACTGATAGACGTTTGCACCACACAAACGTTTCACAGGGTTGAGTACCGGGCACTTTGGCTGTAGTCCCCGCATGGGTTTTTAGCCACTTCTAGTGTCGTGAAACAAGACATTAGTTGAAAGATGTGTTGTCTGCCAGACTTGACTATGTGGCACTTTATGCATAGGTTTTGGAACACGCCTAGCAACGTGAAACCGTTAAGTTAGTTGAAAGATGGTTTCCCCACAAGCAGTCTTTAGAGTCGAGTATATGTCACTTTCCCCATAGTCCCTAGTGTGTGTTTTAAAGCATTTCTAACCGTGAAACAAGTTGTTAATGGAAAGATTTTTATCCCACAGTATTGTTTCACAGAGTGGAGTATATGGCACCTTCCTCTAGGTCCCTCTTCAGTTTTTAAGCTTTTCTAAATTTCTGAAATCAGATGGTAGTGGAAAGAGGTTTTCACCTCAGTGTTGTCTCGCAGAGTTGAGTAGACGGCACTTTCCTCATAGACCCGGCCTAGGGTTTCAAGTGCTTCTGTTAGTGAAACAAGATATTAGTTGAAAGACCGTTTTTCCGTAACACTCTTTCACACAATCAAGTCTATGTCACTTTCATCGTAATTCCCCGAAAATGGTTACAGAAACTTCCAACGGTGAAACGAGATGTTAGTTGAAGGATGGTTTCACCACACTGTTGTTTCACAGAGCTGAGTGATGGCGCTTTCCGTCTCGTTGCCCGCGTGGGTTTTCTAACACTTACAAATTAGTGACATCAGATGGTAGTTGAAAGATGGTTTCACCACAGTGTTGTCTCACAGAGTGGAGGATATGGCGCTTCTCTCATAGTTGCTCGCGTACGTTTTCCACCCCGTCCAAATTAGTGAAACCGAATGTTTCTTGAAGGAGGGTTCCCCAAAATGTTGTTGTTTCCCATATTTGAGTACAAGGCGCTTTCCCTGAAGGTGTCGCATAGGTTTTCAAACTGGTCCAACCTTGTGCAACAAGAGGTTAGTTGGCTGAGGGTTTGAGCAGACTCTTGTGCAGAGTTGAGTGTGTGGCACTTTCCGCATAGGCTCCGCATAGGTTTCAAAGATGGTTTTAACCGTAGGGATACCAGATGCCAGTTGAAAGATGTTTCATACAGTCGTGCATACGGCAGTTTCGGTGTTGGCCCCGCACGGGCCCTCCAACACTTCTAACTTGGTGAAACCCGACGTTGGTGGATAGATGGTTTCACCACACGGTTGTTTCCCAGGGTTGAGTGCATGGCACATTCGGTGTAGGCCCCACATGGGTCTTCAAGCTAAGAGGGGTCTAACGTACTGAAACAGGATGCTGGTTGGAAGATGGTTTCCGCACAGTGTTATTTGCCAGACTCGAGTATATGACACTTTATTCGTAGGCCCCACATACGTTGTCGAATACCTCTAACATAGTGAGACCTGATGGTAGTTGAAGGATGGTTTCTCCACGGTAAGATTTCAGCGTGGAGTGTATCTCGTTTTCCTCATAGGTTTTCAAACACTTCTCAGCGAAGCAAGATGTTAGTTGATAAATGGCTTATTTATGAAAAGTGTCACATACTTAACGCGGTGTAAAATCACTGTGCGGAAACATCTGTTTGTTTCACAAAGTTAGAAATGTTGGAATCCTAGGCATAGAAGCTAAAAAGCGGGGCGCCTGGGTGGCTTGGTCGGTTAAGCGTCTGACTTCGGCTCAGGTCATGATCTCGCGGTCCGTGGGTTCGAGCCCCGCGTCAGGCTCTGTGCTGACAGCTCAGAGCCTGGAGCCTGTTTCAGAGTCTGTGTCTCCTTCTCACCGTGACCCTCCCCCGTTCAGCTCTATCTCTCTCTGTCTCAAAAAATAAAGGAACTTTAAAAAAGAAGTTAAAAAGCAAAGCGCACTTTCCTCGCTGTGTCAAGGATCGTTGTAGACAAACCACTTTTCAAATAACATCTGGTTTAACTAAGTGGGAAGTGTTTGCAAACGCTTGCGGGGCCGCAAAGACACTGCCATGTCCTCGGCGCTGTGAAACCCCAGTGTGGTGACGCCTTTTACCAACTAACATCTGCTTTCACCGCATAGGGTTTCAAGTGCTTGAAAACCCATGTGGGGACGAAACGGAAAGCGCCATAGGCTGAAGTGTATGAAACGCTGTGGGGGAACCACCTTCCAACTAAAATCCTGTTTCGGTAGGTTGGAAGCGTTTGCAAACCTCTGCGGGGCTTAGGCGGAAACGCCTACACGCAGCTCTGTGAAACAACTACGGGGAAAGAGTCTTTCACCTAACATCCGGTTTCAGTAAGTGAGAACTCTTTGAAAACCTAGGCGGGGCCTACAGGGTAAGGGCCATAGCGTCACCTCCGTGAAACAACACCGTGGGGAAACCGACTTTCAAGTAACATACATCTATCTGATTTGACAAAGTGAGAAGTGTTTGAAAACCCATGGTATCCGGCTTGCAACTAACCTCTTGCTTCGCCAAGTAGAATTGGAAAGCTTACGTGGGCCCTACGGGGAAAGTGCCATGCACTCAACTCTGTGAAACAGAAAAGTGTGAGGGAAACATCTTGCCACTAACATCTTCTTTCACCAAGTTAAAAGTGTTTCAAAGCAAATGCAGCACCTACACCGAGTGTGCCTCATACGCAATACCATGAAACACCTTAGGGAAAGCTTTCTCCTATCGTCTTATTCACTAAGTTTGAAGCGCTTGGAGACCTATGCGGAGCCCAGGTGGAAAGCTCTATGTACTCAGCTCTACCAGGCAGCCCTTGAGGGAAACTATCTTTCAACTAACATCTTGTTTCACTAAGTCACAAGTGTTTGAAAAACCCCGTAGGCCTACCCCGACCAGTGCCTTGTACCTAACTTTAGGAAGTACCGTGGGGATACCATCATTCAACTAACGGCTACGTGTCACAACGTGAGAAACCTTAGTAAATACGTGCGGGGCCTACAGGGAAAGTGCCTTATACTCACCTCTGGAAAAAAAGAGTGAAGCGTCGGGTTTCGCTACGTTAAAATGGCTTGAAAACTAGGCGGGACCTAGAGGTAAGCGCCATAGAGTCAACTCTGTGACAGAACACTGTGGGGAACCCATCGTCCACCCAATTTCTTGTTACACTAAGTTAGAGGTGTTTGAACGCCATCCGGGGATCACACCGAAAGTGCCACATAGCCCTGGGCACCGTCACGGTCGAGAGACAGTCTCCCAACATCTGCTTTCACTCGGTTACAAGTGTTTAAAACACATGCGGGGCCTGGGTGGAGAGTACCAAACACGCAACTCCGTGAAACAACACGGTTGGGGAGACCACCTTTCAACCTCTATGTGGTTTCTTTGAGCTAGAAGTGTCTGAAAACCTATGAGAAGCCAACTGGTTAAGTGCCATACCTCTACGCTCAACGGTGAACAACGATGGTGTGCTAAAACAATATTTCAACTAACATCTGGTTGCACTAATTTAAAAGTGTTTGAAAACTATTCAGGGTCTGTGAGGAGAGTGCCATATGCTCCACTCTGTGACAGAACACAGTGGGGACACCATCTTCCGACTAACGTGTGTCAGTTTGAAAACCATGAGGAGCTACACCCCAAAGGGACTTACTCTATGAGACGCCCTAGGGAAACCGTCTTTGAAGTGACTTCTCGTTTCACAAACTTACAAGTGTTTGAAAACCCATGCATGCAAGGCCTGCGCAGAAAGTGCCTATAGTCCACTCTGTGAAACAACACTGTGGGTCTCCACGTTTCAACCAACCGCTCGTTTCACTGAGTGAGAAGGGTTTGAAAACCTACGTGCGTTCTACGCAACGAGTGCCATATGCTCAACTCTGTAAAACAACACCGGTGACACCATCCTTCAAATAGCATCATGGTTCACTGTTAGAAGTGTTTGAAAACCTATGCGGAGCCTACCCCGAAAGTATCTTACACTGCACTCTGGCAAAGACTTTGGGGAAGCCGTCCTTCAACTGACATTTTACTTCACTATGTCACCATGGGGTTGCAAACCATGCGGCGCCTACAGCCAAAGTGCCATATGCTCAACTCTGTGAAACAACGCTGTGGGGAAACGGGTTCAACGAACACCTGGTTTCACTACGTTAGAAGTGTTTGAGAAACCCGTCGTGCCCTCTGTCAAACTGCACATTGCAGAAGCCATCTTTCAGCTAACATCTTACATCTCTAAAGTATGGATGGCACGTATGTTGTATATAACGTTTGTGTCTGTGCATGTTATTTGTGTGGTGAATGTGGTGTGTGTATGGTGTGTCAGTGTTTTGGAGGTGCTGTATGTGTCCTTCTGTGTTGTCTTCAAGGGTCATATATGTGTTGTGATTGTAGTATATCAGCTAGGTATGCGCCGCATAGAACGTATGTGCGTGTATGGTCTTTCTATGGCATGTGTGTTTTGTATGTGGTGCACGTGTGGTTTTGTGGTGTGGCATACGGGTGGAGTTTGGGCAGTAAAAGTGTGGTGTGTGTGTGGTGTGCGTGGTGTCCGTACTTCATAGATGTATGGATTCTCATGGTGTGTGTATTGTGGATGCGGTGTCTGTGTAGTGTAAGTGCGTTGTGTGCGGTATGAGTTTGGCATGTATGTGGTGTATATACGGGGTGTGTTTGTGGGCTATACGTAGTGTACGGTGGGTATATGTGTGGTCCGTGTATTAGGTGTAGTAAGTAGTGTGTGGAAGATGTCTGTGCGAGGTGTAAGTGGTTTGGTGTGTATGTGGTGACTGGGTGAGGTGTTTGTGTGGTATTCACGTGTCAAGCGAGGTATGTTGGTACCCTGTTGTGTGTTCGGTGTAGGAGTGATGTGGCTGTGTGGCATATGTGTCACATTTGTGTCTCTATGTGCAGTGTGTGTGGTGTCCTGGTAGTCGACGTGTAGAGGAGGGAGCATCTGTCTTCCGTATAAGTGGCGTGGGTTTGGGGTGTGGGGTGTGCATGTGGAGGGTGTATGCGTGGTATACGGGCAGTGGTTTGTTTGGAAACCGTGTGCTGTATATGTGTGGAGTGTGGTAATACTGTGCGAGGGGGGTAACTGTGGGTGTGTGGGGCATGTGTGATGTGTGTTGGACATGTCTGTGGCATATGCATGGTGAGTGTGTGGTGAGCATGTGGTGTGTGTGATGTATGCATGTGTAGACGGTGTATGTGTCATGCAGGTGTGTATGTCGTAGGAAGGTGGCCAATGCGGCGTGCCAGGTGTGTGGAATGTGCAGGTGTGTGTGTGTGTGTGTGTGTGTGTGTGTGTATGTGTGTTATATAAGTGTCTTGAGTGTATTGCACGGGTGGCCGTGTGTGGTGTGTTTTCCTTAAATGTTTTGGGTTTGTGTGTTGTGTGTTTGGGTACTGTGGTATGTGTGAGATATGTGTGGGTTTCCGTGTAATTCGTGTCTTGTGTAGGCTGCACGTTAGTTGAAAGTGCAGTTTGACAGAGTTGAGTATATGGCACTTTCCACCTAGTCCCCGCCGAGGTTTTCAAACACTTCTAACTCAGTGAAACAAGATGTTAGCCACACGATGGTTTTTCCCCCACAGTGTTACTTCACAGAGTTGAGTGTATGGCACGTTCGTCGTCGTTCCCAGCAGTTTTTCAAACGCTTCCAACATGGAGAAACAAGATGTTAGTTGAAAGACGGTTTCCCCAAAGTGCCGTTTTGACAGAGTTGAATATATGGCACTTTCTTTCTGCACAGTCCCTGAATAATTTTTCAAACCCTTCTAACTTAGTGAAACTAGATGTTAGTTCAAAGGATGCTTTCCCACCGTGTTGGTTCCCAGAGATGAGTATATGGCAGTGACCTTGGAGGCCCTGCATAGCTTCTCAAAACTTCCAACTTGGTGAAACATGTTAGTTGAAAGATGCTTTCTCCACAGGAGTCTTTTGCGATGGCTGGTATATGTGACTTTCCACATCATTCCCTGCATAGGTTGTCAAACTCTTCTCACGTAGTGAAACGACAGGCTAGTTACAAGATATTTTCCCCACAGTGTTGTATCACAGGGTTGAGTATATGGCACTTACCCTGTAGGCCCCGCGTAGGTTTTCAAACAGTTCTCACTGAGCGAAACCACACATTAGGTGAAAGCTGGTTACTCTCCAGGGTTGTTTCGCAGGATTGGGTATACGGCCCTTTCCGCATGGGCCCGCGTAAGTTTTTCAAACACTTCTAACTGACAGAAACCAGATGTGAGTTGAAAGATGGTTTCTCCACAGTATGTTTTCTCTGAATCGAGAATTCTGAGGAACTCGAGAATTCCGTTGAAGACGAATCTTCGTTCCCAGCAGTTTTTCAAACACTTCTAACATGGTGAAATAAGATGGTAGTGGAAAGATGGTTTCCCCAAAGGCTGCTTGACAGAGTGGAGGGTATGACACTTTCCGCCTAAGCCCCCACAGGTTTGCCAACACTTCTTCCTTAGTGAAACAAGATGTGAGTGGAAAGATGGTTTCCCCACAGTGTTGTTTCACAGGGTTGAGGGTATGGCACTTTCCTTCTAGGCCCCACATGGGTTTTCCAACACTTCCACGTTAGTGGAGCCAGAGGTTAGTGGAAAGATGGTTTCCGTAGAGTGCAGATTGACTGACTTGTGTACATGGCACTTCACTCTCCACATAGCCCCCCCCCCCCCGCCCCCCACATAGGTGTTCCAACACCTCCAACGTTGTGACACCGGATGTTAGGTGAGAGATGGTTGCTCCACAGGATTCTTTCACAGTGGCTGGTATATGTCACTTTCCACATCGTTCCCCACATAGGTTCTCAAACTCTTCTAACCTAGTGATTGATACAAGCTGTTAGTTGAGTGTTGGCTTCCCCAGAGTGAAGTCTGACGGAGTTGAGTACGTGGAACTTGACGCGCAGTCCCCGCGCAGGTTTTCAAGCCCTTGGAACTGAGTGAAACTAGGTGTTAGCTAAAAGGTCGTGTCCTCAGAGTGTGCCTTCACACGGGTGACTCTACGGCACCTACCTTGCAGGCCCCGCACAGTTGTCAGACAGCTCTCTTTTAGTGCAGCAAGATATTAGGAGAAAGACCGTTTCGCCACACCGTGTTTCACATGATGGAGTGTAAGGGCACTTTCTACGCAAGCCACCGTACGTAGGTTGGCAAACACTTGGAACGGAGTGAAACGAGATGCTAGCTGAAAGGTGGTCTCTCCACAGTACACCTTCACGGGGTGGAGGGTCACTTTCGACGTCGTTCTCCGCATAGGATTTCAAACAATGCCAACCTGGTGATACAAGATGTTCCTGGAAAGACGGTTTCCCCAAATGTGCAGCTGCACAAAGGTGAGTGTATGGCACTTTCACTATAGGCCTCCCATCACTGTTCCGCCTCTTCCCACTTAGGGAAAGGAGATGTTGGCTGAAAGGTGTTTCCTCACCCCCCCCCCCTTCCGCCATCCACGGTTTTGTTTCACACAGTCGAGGACAGAGCACTTGCCGTGTACGTCTGCATACGCTTTCAAACTCTTGCAACTTAGTCAAACAAGATGTCAGCTGAGAGATGGTTTCTCTGCAGGATTCTTTCAGAGTATCGAGTACATATCACTTTCCACATCGTGCCCTGCATAGGTTTTCAAACGCTTCCGACTTAGTGATACAAGATGTCAGGTGAAGGATGGTTTCCCCGAAGGGCAAACCTTTGACAGAGTTGAGTGGCACGCGCCGCATAAAGCCCCCACAGGCTTCCTTCACACGCTTCTTACCTGGTGAAACCCAATGTAGTTGAAAGACGGTTTCCCCAACAGTGTTGTTTCACAGCGCTGAGGGTCTAGGCCCCACATGGGATTGCAAACACTTCCAAGTTAGTGGAACCAGAGGTGAGTGGAAAGCGTTCCTCCAAAGTGCAGTTTGCCCGAGTCGAGTATATGACACCTTCCACTGAGGCCCCACGATAGGCGTTTGTTCAAACTGCTGGTCTAACTTAGCGATACAAGATGTTCCTTCACAGAGCCGAGTTTGTGGCACTGACCTTACATGTGGGCGCCGCATAGGTTTTCAAACAGTTCTCCCTCAGTGAGCCAAGATGTTAGTTGCAAGATGGCTTCTCCACAGGACTTTCTCACAATGCCGAGTAAATGTCACTTGCCCCTTCTTTGCCCGCAGAGGATTTCCGGCAAATCTAACTTAGCGATACGGGATGTTATTTGAAAGGTGGTTTCCCCAAAGTGCCTCTCGACAGAGTCGCGTATATGGCACCTTCGTCATAGGCCCCGAATGGGTTTTCAGACACCTCTGCCCAGTGAAACGTGATGTCAGTCCACAGTATTCTCTCCCACAGTCGAGTATATGTCACTTTCCCCCTGGCTCCCCACAGAGGGTTTCAAACACTTCTACGTTAGTGATGCAAGCTGTTAGCCAGAAGATGGCTCCTGCAATGTGCAGTGGGACAGTGCTCTGTGTATATACATATATATATATATATATATACACACACATATAGCACGTTGTGCTTAGGCCCCGACGGGTTTCTCAAACACTTCTAACTTAGTGAAACCACGTGTTAGTTGAAACGGTCTCCCCACAGTGTTGTTTCACAGAGTTGAGTGTATGGCACTTTCGCTGTAGGCCCCGCACGAACGGTTTGCAGCCACAGGTAACATAGTGAAGTAAGCTGTTAGTTGAAGGACGGCTTCTCCGCCCTCCCCCCTCCCCCCACACACACCGCAGGTGTTGTCTGACAGAGTGGGGTGTCTCATACTTTTGGTGTGAGCTCCGCATCGCTTTTCAAACACGTCTAACAAGGGAACCCAGATGCTATTTGAAGGATGGTTTCACCACAGTGTTGTTTTACAGAGTTGAGCACATGGCGCTTTCTGCGTAGGAAGCCCCTCGTTTCTGAAACTCTTCTCAGTAAGGGAAACGAGAGGTGTGTTGAAAGGTGGCGTCTCCACGGTGTTGTTTCACAGAGTTGACTCTACGGCACTTTCGTCGCAGGCCCCGCATGGGTCTTGAAGCCCTTGACACTTTGGCAAACGAGCTGCCATTTGAAAAGTGGTCTCCCCCCAGTGTCTCACAGAGTTGAGGGTAGGGCCCTTGCCGCGTAGACCCCCAACAGTTTCCGAACACTCTTAAGTTAGTGAAACCAGGTGCTAGTTGAGTGCTCGTTTCAGCACACCATCGTTTCTCACAGTTGAGTAGACGGCGCTCAACAGTTAGGCTTCTCGTAGGTTTTCAAACCCTTCTACCTTAGAGAAACCACATGGTAGTTGAAGGACGGTTTCCCCACAGTGTTGTTTCCTAGAGTTGAGAGCGTACGGTCCCGTGCGCTAGGCGCCTGCGAGCCTTATGAAACACGTGTGGCTTAGTGAAACCACATGCTAGGAGACAGATTGTGTCCCCACAGTGTCGTCTCACAGGGTTCAGTATATGGCACTCTCGTTGTAGGCCCCGCAACGTTTGGAGCTACGTGTACCTTAGCGAAGCGAGATGTCAGCGGAACGACGGCTTTCATTCACCAAGTGTTATCTGCCAGAGCGCAGTGGGAGATACTTTCGGGCTAGGCTCCGCGTAGCTTTCCAAACACTTCTAGCGAGGGAACCCAGATGCTGTCGGAAGGAGGGTTTCACCACAGTGTTGTTTTACATACAGAGTTGCGCACAGGGCCCTCTCTGCGTAGTACCCACGTAGGTTTTCGAGCCCTTCTCACTAAGCGAAACGAGCGGTTAGGTGAAACGTGGAGACCCACAGTGTTGTCTCACAGAGTTGAGTGTATGGCACTTTCCGCATAGGCCCTGCATAGGTTGTCAAACACTTCTAGCATTGTGAAACGAGATGTGATTGGAAAGATGGTTTTCCCCCACAGCGTCTCAGAGAGCTGAGTATACGGCAGTTTCGTTGTAGTCTCCGGATGCTTCTCAAACACTTCCAACTTAGTGAAACCACATGGTAGTTGGAAGATGCTTTCCCCGCAAGGTTGTGTCACAGAGTTGAGTGTACGTCCCTTTCTACATACGCCTCCATAGGTTTTCAAACACGTCTGCCTTAGTGAACTGAGATGTCAGTTGAAAGGTGTTTTCCCCACCGTGTTTTTCCCCATAGCCGAGTATATGGCACTCACCGTCCACGTCTGCATACGTTTTCAAACTCTTCTAACTTAGGCAAACAAGGGGTTAGTTGAAAAGACGGTTCTCTCCACAGTGTGTTTTCACAGAGTCGAGAACATGGCACTTTCCTCATTGTTCCTAGCAACGTTTTTCACGTACGTCTAACATGGTGAAACAAGATATTAGTTGGAAGACGGTTTCCCTAAAAAAAATTGACAGTGGAGCAGATGGCACTTTCCGCCTAAGCCCCCCCCCCCCAACCCCCACCCCCGGCAAGTTTCGAAACACTCCTACGAACTGAACCCGGATGTTATTTGAAAGACGGTTTCACCGCAGTCGTGTTGTGCAGAGTTGAGCATATGACACTTTCTTTGTAGAAATGGCATAGGTTTTCAACCACTTCTGAGTGAAGAGCAGTTAGCTGCAACATGGATTCACCACAGTGTTGTGTCACAGAGTTGAGTGCATGGTCTACGCGCCTAGGTCCCGTGGGTCTTCTCAGACACTTGTAACCTAGTGAAACCAGAGGCTAGAAGAAAGATCTTTCCCCCCGCAGTGCCGTTTCACAGAGTTGAGCATATGGCACTTTCGGACTAGGCCCCACATGGTTTGCATCTACATCTAACATAGTGAATTAAAATGTGAGTTGGAGGACGGCTTCCCCAGGTGTTGTTTGACAGAGTGGAGTGTATGATTCTTGCGGTGTCGGCGCTGCAGAAGTTTTCAAACACTTCTAACAGGGGAGCCCAGATGGTATTTGAAGGGTGGTTTCCCCACCGTGTTGTTTTACAGAGTTGAGCACATGGCACTTTCTACGTAGAACCGCATACGGTCCTCAAACACTTCTAAGTGAAACGAGAGTTTAGTTGAAAGGTGGAGTCCCCGCAGTGTTGTTTCACAGAGTTGACTAGGTGGCACTTTCGGCGCAGGCCCTACATGGGTTTTCAAACGCCTGTCACTTTGTGAAATGAGATGTCAGTTGAAAGATGGTTCCTCCACAGGGTCTCACAGAGATGAGTTGGTGGCGCTTTCGGTGTCATCTCCGCGTGGTTTCCAAACACTTCTAACTTACTGAAACAACGTGTTAGTTGGAAGAGGGTTTCCCCCGACTGTGTTGTGTCTCGGAGTTGAAACTATGGCACTTTCCTCATAGACCCTGGATAGTTTTCAAACAGGCTTGAAGCAGGGAAACCAGATGTTAGTTGAAAGATCGTTTTGCCACACCATTGTCTCTCACAGTTGAGTGCACGGCACTTAACCGTTAGGCTTCCCGTGGGTGTTCAAAGACTTCTACCCTAGGGAAACCAGATGGTAGTTGAACGATGGTTTCCCCAGTGTTGTTTCACAGACTTGACCGTATGGCACTCTCCGTGTGGCCCACACTTAGGTTTCCTAACCCTTGCAACCACGCTCAGTGAGAAGTTAATTGAAAGGTGGTTTCACCACAGTGTTGTTTGATTGAGTGGCGCGTATGGCGCTAGCCACATGGGCCCCGCATGTGTTTTCAAACACTTGTAACAGTGAAACCAGATAGTAGTGGAACGATCCTTTCACCACACTGGTATTCACACAGTTGAGTATAGGGCACCTTGCGATTAGGCAATCCTATGAGAGCACAGGATTTCCACACACTGCTCACTTAGAGAAACCAGCTGGTAGTCGAAGATCGTTTTCCCACAGTGTTGTTTCACAGAGTCGAGTATACGGCACGGTCTTCAGAGGCCCCCCCCCCCCCCAGGGGTTTCAAACACTTCTAACTTAGTGGCCCAGCTTTTAGTTCAAAGTCAGTTTCTCCCATGTTGTCTCACAGAGTTGAGCCTATGGTGCTATGCACCTAAGCCCCCTCCCCCCGTCTTTTCAAACCCTTGTAACCTCGCGAATCCAGATGCTCGGAGAAAGACTGTGTCACCATCGTGTCTGTTCTCGGAGTTGAGTATATGGCACTTTCGTTGTGGGCCCCGCATGGTTTTCAAACACATCAAACTTAGGGAAATAAGATGTGAGTTGGAGGACGGCTTCCTCCAAGTGTTGTTTGACACAGTGCAATGTAAGATACACTCGGTGTAGCGGCCGCATGGCATTTCAAACACGTCTGACAAGTGAACCCAGGTGATATTTGGAGGATGGTATCACCACGCTGTTGTTTTACAGAGTTGAGCTTATGGCACTCTCTGCGTAGTCCCTGCATAGGTCTTCAAACACTTCGAACTTAGTGCACCAAGATGTTAGTTGAAAGAGGGTGTCTCCACAGGATTCTCTACAGTGTCCTGTACGTGTCACTCTCCACATCGTTCCCCACATAGACCTTCACAGACTTCTACGCGACACGACAGGTCAATGGACAGACCATTTCCACAAAGTGCGTTGTGACAGAGTTGAGGATGCGGCGCTTTCACCATAGGCCCTGCATTGATTTTCCAACACTTGGAACCTAGCGAAACAAGATGGTAGTTGAACGATTGTTTTCATTACACTGCTGCTTCGCAGAATCGAGTATATGGCACTTTCGTGTATCCCAAGCACAGTTTTCCAAACACTTGAACCTTAGTGAAACCGGATGTTAATCGAACAGTGGTCTCCTCACAGAGTCGTGTATATGGCACCTTGCGGGGAGGCCACTCAAGTGTTTCTAAACACTTCAGACTTTGTGAAACCAGGTAGTAGCTGAAAGACAGTTGCCCCACAGTGTTGTTTCACAGGGAGATGGGTATTTGGCACCTTCCGCTTAGGCCCCTCACAGGTTTTCAAACGCTTCCACCTTAGCGTAATGGGCTGTTCCTTGAAAGATGGTTGCCCCCGCAACGTATCAGACAGGCGTGTATGTGGCACTCTGGATGTCGCCCCCCCGCACGGGTGTTCAAGCACACTAAGTTAGCGAAACCAGATGTTAACTGATAGACGTTTGCACCACACAAACGTTTCACAGGGTTGAGTACCGGGCACTTTGGCTGTAGTCCCCGCATGGGTTTTTAGCCACTTCTAGTGTCGTGAAACAAGACATTAGTTGAAAGATGTGTTGTCTGCCAGACTTGACTATGTGGCACTTTATGCATAGGTTTTGGAACACGCCTAGCAACGTGAAACCGTTAAGTTAGTTGAAAGATGGTTTCCCCACAAGCAGTCTTTAGAGTCGAGTATATGTCACTTTCCCCATAGTCCCTAGTGTGTGTTTTAAAGCATTTCTAACCGTGAAACAAGTTGTTAATGGAAAGATTTTTATCCCACAGTATTGTTTCACAGAGTGGAGTATATGGCACCTTCCTCTAGGTCCCTCTTCAGTTTTTAAGCTTTTCTAAATTTCTGAAATCAGATGGTAGTGGAAAGAGGTTTTCACCTCAGTGTTGTCTCGCAGAGTTGAGTAGACGGCACTTTCCTCATAGACCCGGCCTAGGGTTTCAAGTGCTTCTGTTAGTGAAACAAGATATTAGTTGAAAGACCGTTTTTCCGTAACACTCTTTCACACAATCAAGTCTATGTCACTTTCATCGTAATTCCCCGAAAATGGTTACAGAAACTTCCAACGGTGAAACGAGATGTTAGTTGAAGGATGGTTTCACCACACTGTTGTTTCACAGAGCTGAGTGATGGCGCTTTCCGTCTCGTTGCCCGCGTGGGTTTTCTAACACTTACAAATTAGTGACATCAGATGGTAGTTGAAAGATGGTTTCACCACAGTGTTGTCTCACAGAGTGGAGGATATGGCGCTTCTCTCATAGTTGCTCGCGTACGTTTTCCACCCCGTCCAAATTAGTGAAACCGAATGTTTCTTGAAGGAGGGTTCCCCAAAATGTTGTTGTTTCCCATATTTGAGTACAAGGCGCTTTCCCTGAAGGTGTCGCATAGGTTTTCAAACTGGTCCAACCTTGTGCAACAAGAGGTTAGTTGGCTGAGGGTTTGAGCAGACTCTTGTGCAGAGTTGAGTGTGTGGCACTTTCCGCATAGGCTCCGCATAGGTTTCAAAGATGGTTTTAACCGTAGGGATACCAGATGCCAGTTGAAAGATGTTTCATACAGTCGTGCATACGGCAGTTTCGGTGTTGGCCCCGCACGGGCCCTCCAACACTTCTAACTTGGTGAAACCCGACGTTGGTGGATAGATGGTTTCACCACACGGTTGTTTCCCAGGGTTGAGTGCATGGCACATTCGGTGTAGGCCCCACATGGGTCTTCAAGCTAAGAGGGGTCTAACGTACTGAAACAGGATGCTGGTTGGAAGATGGTTTCCGCACAGTGTTATTTGCCAGACTCGAGTATATGACACTTTATTCGTAGGCCCCACATACGTTGTCGAATACCTCTAACATAGTGAGACCTGATGGTAGTTGAAGGATGGTTTCTCCACGGTAAGATTTCAGCGTGGAGTGTATCTCGTTTTCCTCATAGGTTTTCAAACACTTCTCAGCGAAGCAAGATGTTAGTTGATAAATGGCTTATTTATGAAAAGTGTCACATACTTAACGCGGTGTAAAATCACTGTGCGGAAACATCTGTTTGTTTCACAAAGTTAGAAATGTTGGAATCCTAGGCATAGAAGCTAAAAAGCGGGGCGCCTGGGTGGCTTGGTCGGTTAAGCGTCTGACTTCGGCTCAGGTCATGATCTCGCGGTCCGTGGGTTCGAGCCCCGCGTCAGGCTCTGTGCTGACAGCTCAGAGCCTGGAGCCTGTTTCAGAGTCTGTGTCTCCTTCTCACCGTGACCCTCCCCCGTTCAGCTCTATCTCTCTCTGTCTCAAAAAATAAAGGAACTTTAAAAAAGAAGTTAAAAAGCAAAGCGCACTTTCCTCGCTGTGTCAAGGATCGTTGTAGACAAACCACTTTTCAAATAACATCTGGTTTAACTAAGTGGGAAGTGTTTGCAAACGCTTGCGGGGCCGCAAAGACACTGCCATGTCCTCGGCGCTGTGAAACCCCAGTGTGGTGACGCCTTTTACCAACTAACATCTGCTTTCACCGCATAGGGTTTCAAGTGCTTGAAAACCCATGTGGGGACGAAACGGAAAGCGCCATAGGCTGAAGTGTATGAAACGCTGTGGGGGAACCACCTTCCAACTAAAATCCTGTTTCGGTAGGTTGGAAGCGTTTGCAAACCTCTGCGGGGCTTAGGCGGAAACGCCTACACGCAGCTCTGTGAAACAACTACGGGGAAAGAGTCTTTCACCTAACATCCGGTTTCAGTAAGTGAGAACTCTTTGAAAACCTAGGCGGGGCCTACAGGGTAAGGGCCATAGCGTCACCTCCGTGAAACAACACCGTGGGGAAACCGACTTTCAAGTAACATACATCTATCTGATTTGACAAAGTGAGAAGTGTTTGAAAACCCATGGTATCCGGCTTGCAACTAACCTCTTGCTTCGCCAAGTAGAATTGGAAAGCTTACGTGGGCCCTACGGGGAAAGTGCCATGCACTCAACTCTGTGAAACAGAAAAGTGTGAGGGAAACATCTTGCCACTAACATCTTCTTTCACCAAGTTAAAAGTGTTTCAAAGCAAATGCAGCACCTACACCGAGTGTGCCTCATACGCAATACCATGAAACACCTTAGGGAAAGCTTTCTCCTATCGTCTTATTCACTAAGTTTGAAGCGCTTGGAGACCTATGCGGAGCCCAGGTGGAAAGCTCTATGTACTCAGCTCTACCAGGCAGCCCTTGAGGGAAACTATCTTTCAACTAACATCTTGTTTCACTAAGTCACAAGTGTTTGAAAAACCCCGTAGGCCTACCCCGACCAGTGCCTTGTACCTAACTTTAGGAAGTACCGTGGGGATACCATCATTCAACTAACGGCTACGTGTCACAACGTGAGAAACCTTAGTAAATACGTGCGGGGCCTACAGGGAAAGTGCCTTATACTCACCTCTGGAAAAAAAGAGTGAAGCGTCGGGTTTCGCTACGTTAAAATGGCTTGAAAACTAGGCGGGACCTAGAGGTAAGCGCCATAGAGTCAACTCTGTGACAGAACACTGTGGGGAACCCATCGTCCACCCAATTTCTTGTTACACTAAGTTAGAGGTGTTTGAACGCCATCCGGGGATCACACCGAAAGTGCCACATAGCCCTGGGCACCGTCACGGTCGAGAGACAGTCTCCCAACATCTGCTTTCACTCGGTTACAAGTGTTTAAAACACATGCGGGGCCTGGGTGGAGAGTACCAAACACGCAACTCCGTGAAACAACACGGTTGGGGAGACCACCTTTCAACCTCTATGTGGTTTCTTTGAGCTAGAAGTGTCTGAAAACCTATGAGAAGCCAACTGGTTAAGTGCCATACCTCTACGCTCAACGGTGAACAACGATGGTGTGCTAAAACAATATTTCAACTAACATCTGGTTGCACTAATTTAAAAGTGTTTGAAAACTATTCAGGGTCTGTGAGGAGAGTGCCATATGCTCCACTCTGTGACAGAACACAGTGGGGACACCATCTTCCGACTAACGTGTGTCAGTTTGAAAACCATGAGGAGCTACACCCCAAAGGGACTTACTCTATGAGACGCCCTAGGGAAACCGTCTTTGAAGTGACTTCTCGTTTCACAAACTTACAAGTGTTTGAAAACCCATGCATGCAAGGCCTGCGCAGAAAGTGCCTATAGTCCACTCTGTGAAACAACACTGTGGGTCTCCACGTTTCAACCAACCGCTCGTTTCACTGAGTGAGAAGGGTTTGAAAACCTACGTGCGTTCTACGCAACGAGTGCCATATGCTCAACTCTGTAAAACAACACCGGTGACACCATCCTTCAAATAGCATCATGGTTCACTGTTAGAAGTGTTTGAAAACCTATGCGGAGCCTACCCCGAAAGTATCTTACACTGCACTCTGGCAAAGACTTTGGGGAAGCCGTCCTTCAACTGACATTTTACTTCACTATGTCACCATGGGGTTGCAAACCATGCGGCGCCTACAGCCAAAGTGCCATATGCTCAACTCTGTGAAACAACGCTGTGGGGAAACGGGTTCAACGAACACCTGGTTTCACTACGTTAGAAGTGTTTGAGAAACCCGTCGTGCCCTCTGTCAAACTGCACATTGCAGAAGCCATCTTTCAGCTAACATCTTACATCTCTAAAGTATGGATGGCACGTATGTTGTATATAACGTTTGTGTCTGTGCATGTTATTTGTGTGGTGAATGTGGTGTGTGTATGGTGTGTCAGTGTTTTGGAGGTGCTGTATGTGTCCTTCTGTGTTGTCTTCAAGGGTCATATATGTGTTGTGATTGTAGTATATCAGCTAGGTATGCGCCGCATAGAACGTATGTGCGTGTATGGTCTTTCTATGGCATGTGTGTTTTGTATGTGGTGCACGTGTGGTTTTGTGGTGTGGCATACGGGTGGAGTTTGGGCAGTAAAAGTGTGGTGTGTGTGTGGTGTGCGTGGTGTCCGTACTTCATAGATGTATGGATTCTCATGGTGTGTGTATTGTGGATGCGGTGTCTGTGTAGTGTAAGTGCGTTGTGTGCGGTATGAGTTTGGCATGTATGTGGTGTATATACGGGGTGTGTTTGTGGGCTATACGTAGTGTACGGTGGGTATATGTGTGGTCCGTGTATTAGGTGTAGTAAGTAGTGTGTGGAAGATGTCTGTGCGAGGTGTAAGTGGTTTGGTGTGTATGTGGTGACTGGGTGAGGTGTTTGTGTGGTATTCACGTGTCAAGCGAGGTATGTTGGTACCCTGTTGTGTGTTCGGTGTAGGAGTGATGTGGCTGTGTGGCATATGTGTCACATTTGTGTCTCTATGTGCAGTGTGTGTGGTGTCCTGGTAGTCGACGTGTAGAGGAGGGAGCATCTGTCTTCCGTATAAGTGGCGTGGGTTTGGGGTGTGGGGTGTGCATGTGGAGGGTGTATGCGTGGTATACGGGCAGTGGTTTGTTTGGAAACCGTGTGCTGTATATGTGTGGAGTGTGGTAATACTGTGCGAGGGGGGTAACTGTGGGTGTGTGGGGCATGTGTGATGTGTGTTGGACATGTCTGTGGCATATGCATGGTGAGTGTGTGGTGAGCATGTGGTGTGTGTGATGTATGCATGTGTAGACGGTGTATGTGTCATGCAGGTGTGTATGTCGTAGGAAGGTGGCCAATGCGGCGTGCCAGGTGTGTGGAATGTGCAGGGTGTGTGTGTGTGTGTGTGTGTGTGTGTGTGTGTGTATGTGTGTTATATAAGTGTCTTGAGTGTATTGCACGGGTGGCCGTGTGTGGTGTGTTTTCCTTAAATGTTTTGGGTTTGTGTGTTGTGTGTTTGGGTACTGTGGTATGTGTGAGATATGTGTGGGTTTCCGTGTAATTCGTGTCTTGTGTAGGCTGCACGTTAGTTGAAAGTGCAGTTTGACAGAGTTGAGTATATGGCACTTTCCACCTAGTCCCCGCCGAGGTTTTCAAACACTTCTAACTCAGTGAAACAAGATGTTAGCCACACGATGGTTTTTCCCCCACAGTGTTACTTCACAGAGTTGAGTGTATGGCACGTTCGTCGTCGTTCCCAGCAGTTTTTCAAACGCTTCCAACATGGAGAAACAAGATGTTAGTTGAAAGACGGTTTCCCCAAAGTGCCGTTTTGACAGAGTTGAATATATGGCACTTTCTTTCTGCACAGTCCCTGAATAATTTTTCAAACCCTTCTAACTTAGTGAAACTAGATGTTAGTTCAAAGGATGCTTTCCCACCGTGTTGGTTCCCAGAGATGAGTATATGGCAGTGACCTTGGAGGCCCTGCATAGCTTCTCAAAACTTCCAACTTGGTGAAACATGTTAGTTGAAAGATGCTTTCTCCACAGGAGTCTTTTGCGATGGCTGGTATATGTGACTTTCCACATCATTCCCTGCATAGGTTGTCAAACTCTTCTCACGTAGTGAAACGACAGGCTAGTTACAAGATATTTTCCCCACAGTGTTGTATCACAGGGTTGAGTATATGGCACTTACCCTGTAGGCCCCGCGTAGGTTTTCAAACAGTTCTCACTGAGCGAAACCACACATTAGGTGAAAGCTGGTTACTCTCCAGGGTTGTTTCGCAGGATTGGGTATACGGCCCTTTCCGCATGGGCCCGCGTAAGTTTTTCAAACACTTCTAACTGACAGAAACCAGATGTGAGTTGAAAGATGGTTTCTCCACAGTATGTTTTCTCTGAATCGAGAATTCTGAGGAACTCGAGAATTCCGTTGAAGACGAATCTTCGTTCCCAGCAGTTTTTCAAACACTTCTAACATGGTGAAATAAGATGGTAGTGGAAAGATGGTTTCCCCAAAGGCTGCTTGACAGAGTGGAGGGTATGACACTTTCCGCCTAAGCCCCCACAGGTTTGCCAACACTTCTTCCTTAGTGAAACAAGATGTGAGTGGAAAGATGGTTTCCCCACAGTGTTGTTTCACAGGGTTGAGGGTATGGCACTTTCCTTCTAGGCCCCACATGGGTTTTCCAACACTTCCACGTTAGTGGAGCCAGAGGTTAGTGGAAAGATGGTTTCCGTAGAGTGCAGATTGACTGACTTGTGTACATGGCACTTCACTCTCCACATAGCCCCCCCCCCCCCGCCCCCCACATAGGTGTTCCAACACCTCCAACGTTGTGACACCGGATGTTAGGTGAGAGATGGTTGCTCCACAGGATTCTTTCACAGTGGCTGGTATATGTCACTTTCCACATCGTTCCCCACATAGGTTCTCAAACTCTTCTAACCTAGTGATTGATACAAGCTGTTAGTTGAGTGTTGGCTTCCCCAGAGTGAAGTCTGACGGAGTTGAGTACGTGGAACTTGACGCGCAGTCCCCGCGCAGGTTTTCAAGCCCTTGGAACTGAGTGAAACTAGGTGTTAGCTAAAAGGTCGTGTCCTCAGAGTGTGCCTTCACACGGGTGACTCTACGGCACCTACCTTGCAGGCCCCGCACAGTTGTCAGACAGCTCTCTTTTAGTGCAGCAAGATATTAGGAGAAAGACCGTTTCGCCACACCGTGTTTCACATGATGGAGTGTAAGGGCACTTTCTACGCAAGCCACCGTACGTAGGTTGGCAAACACTTGGAACGGAGTGAAACGAGATGCTAGCTGAAAGGTGGTCTCTCCACAGTACACCTTCACGGGGTGGAGGGTCACTTTCGACGTCGTTCTCCGCATAGGATTTCAAACAATGCCAACCTGGTGATACAAGATGTTCCTGGAAAGACGGTTTCCCCAAATGTGCAGCTGCACAAAGGTGAGTGTATGGCACTTTCACTATAGGCCTCCCATCACTGTTCCGCCTCTTCCCACTTAGGGAAAGGAGATGTTGGCTGAAAGGTGTTTCCTCACCCCCCCCCCCTTCCGCCCTCCACGGTTTTGTTTCACACAGTCGAGGACAGAGCACTTGCCGTGTACGTCTGCATACGCTTTCAAACTCTTGCAACTTAGTCAAACAAGATGTCAGCTGAGAGATGGTTTCTCTGCAGGATTCTTTCAGAGTATCGAGTACATATCACTTTCCACATCGTGCCCTGCATAGGTTTTCAAACGCTTCTGACTTAGTGATACAAGATGTCAGGTGAAGGATGGTTTCCCCGAAGGGCAAACCTTTGACAGAGTTGAGTGGCACGCGCCGCATAAAGCCCCCACAGGCTTCCTTCACACGCTTCTTACCTGGTGAAACCCAATGTAGTTGAAAGACGGTTTCCCCAACAGTGTTGTTTCACAGCGCTGAGGGTCTAGGCCCCACATGGGATTGCAAACACTTCCAAGTTAGTGGAACCAGAGGTGAGTGGAAAGCGTTCCTCCAAAGTGCAGTTTGCCCGAGTCGAGTATATGACACCTTCCACTGAGGCCCCACGATAGGCGTTTGTTCAAACTGCTGGTCTAACTTAGCGATACAAGATGTTCCTTCACAGAGCCGAGTTTGTGGCACTGACCTTACATGTGGGCGCCGCATAGGTTTTCAAACAGTTCTCCCTCAGTGAGCCAAGATGTTAGTTGCAAGATGGCTTCTCCACAGGACTTTCTCACAATGCCGAGTAAATGTCACTTGCCCCTTCTTTGCCCGCAGAGGATTTCCGGCAAATCTAACTTAGCGATACGGGATGTTATTTGAAAGGTGGTTTCCCCAAAGTGCCTCTCGACAGAGTCGCGTATATGGCACCTTCGTCATAGGCCCCGAATGGGTTTTCAGACACCTCTGCCCAGTGAAACGTGATGTCAGTCCACAGTATTCTCTCCCACAGTCGAGTATATGTCACTTTCCCCCTGGCTCCCCACAGAGGGTTTCAAACACTTCTACGTTAGTGATGCAAGCTGTTAGCCAGAAGATGGCTCCTGCAATGTGCAGTGGGACAGTGCTCTGTGTATATACATATATATATATATATATACACACACATATAGCACGTTGTGCTTAGGCCCCGACGGGTTTCTCAAACACTTCTAACTTAGTGAAACCACGTGTTAGTTGAAACGGTCTCCCCACAGTGTTGTTTCACAGAGTTGAGTGTATGGCACTTTCGCTGTAGGCCCCGCACGAACGGTTTGCAGCCACAGGTAACATAGTGAAGTAAGCTGTTAGTTGAAGGACGGCTTCTCCGCCCTCCCCCCTCCCCCCACACACACCGCAGGTGTTGTCTGACAGAGTGGGGTGTCTCATACTTTTGGTGTGAGCTCCGCATCGCTTTTCAAACACGTCTAACAAGGGAACCCAGATGCTATTTGAAGGATGGTTTCACCACAGTGTTGTTTTACAGAGTTGAGCACATGGCGCTTTCTGCGTAGGAAGCCCCTCGTTTCTGAAACTCTTCTCAGTAAGGGAAACGAGAGGTGTGTTGAAAGGTGGCGTCTCCACGGTGTTGTTTCACAGAGTTGACTCTACGGCACTTTCGTCGCAGGCCCCGCATGGGTCTTGAAGCCCTTGACACTTTGGCAAACGAGCTGCCATTTGAAAAGTGGTCTCCCCCCAGTGTCTCACAGAGTTGAGGGTAGGGCCCTTGCCGCGTAGACCCCCAACAGTTTCCGAACACTCTTAAGTTAGTGAAACCAGGTGCTAGTTGAGTGCTCGTTTCAGCACACCATCGTTTCTCACAGTTGAGTAGACGGCGCTCAACAGTTAGGCTTCTCGTAGGTTTTCAAACCCTTCTACCTTAGAGAAACCACATGGTAGTTGAAGGACGGTTTCCCCACAGTGTTGTTTCCTAGAGTTGAGAGCGTACGGTCCCGTGCGCTAGGCGCCTGCGAGCCTTATGAAACACGTGTGGCTTAGTGAAACCACATGCTAGGAGACAGATTGTGTCCCCACAGTGTCGTCTCACAGGGTTCAGTATATGGCACTCTCGTTGTAGGCCCCGCAACGTTTGGAGCTACGTGTACCTTAGCGAAGCGAGATGTCAGCGGAACGACGGCTTTCATTCACCAAGTGTTATCTGCCAGAGCGCAGTGGGAGATACTTTCGGGCTAGGCTCCGCGTAGCTTTCCAAACACTTCTAGCGAGGGAACCCAGATGCTGTCGGAAGGAGGGTTTCACCACAGTGTTGTTTTACATACAGAGTTGCGCACAGGGCCCTCTCTGCGTAGTACCCACGTAGGTTTTCGAGCCCTTCTCACTAAGCGAAACGAGCGGTTAGGTGAAACGTGGAGACCCACAGTGTTGTCTCACAGAGTTGAGTGTATGGCACTTTCCGCATAGGCCCTGCATAGGTTGTCAAACACTTCTAGCATTGTGAAACGAGATGTGATTGGAAAGATGGTTTTCCCCCACAGCGTCTCAGAGAGCTGAGTATACGGCAGTTTCGTTGTAGTCTCCGGATGCTTCTCAAACACTTCCAACTTAGTGAAACCACATGGTAGTTGGAAGATGCTTTCCCCGCAAGGTTGTGTCACAGAGTTGAGTGTACGTCCCTTTCTACATACGCCTCCATAGGTTTTCAAACACGTCTGCCTTAGTGAACTGAGATGTCAGTTGAAAGGTGTTTTCCCCACCGTGTTTTTCCCCATAGCCGAGTATATGGCACTCACCGTCCACGTCTGCATACGTTTTCAAACTCTTCTAACTTAGGCAAACAAGGGGTTAGTTGAAAAGACGGTTCTCTCCACAGTGTGTTTTCACAGAGTCGAGAACATGGCACTTTCCTCATTGTTCCTAGCAACGTTTTTCACGTACGTCTAACATGGTGAAACAAGATATTAGTTGGAAGACGGTTTCCCTAAAAAAAATTGACAGTGGAGCAGATGGCACTTTCCGCCTAAGCCCCCCCCCCCCAACCCCCACCCCCGGCAAGTTTCGAAACACTCCTACGAACTGAACCCGGATGTTATTTGAAAGACGGTTTCACCGCAGTCGTGTTGTGCAGAGTTGAGCATATGACACTTTCTTTGTAGAAATGGCATAGGTTTTCAACCACTTCTGAGTGAAGAGCAGTTAGCTGCAACATGGATTCACCACAGTGTTGTGTCACAGAGTTGAGTGCATGGTCTACGCGCCTAGGTCCCGTGGGTCTTCTCAGACACTTGTAACCTAGTGAAACCAGAGGCTAGAAGAAAGATCTTTCCCCCCGCAGTGCCGTTTCACAGAGTTGAGCATATGGCACTTTCGGACTAGGCCCCACATGGTTTGCATCTACATCTAACATAGTGAATTAAAATGTGAGTTGGAGGACGGCTTCCCCAGGTGTTGTTTGACAGAGTGGAGTGTATGATTCTTGCGGTGTCGGCGCTGCAGAAGTTTTCAAACACTTCTAACAGGGGAGCCCAGATGGTATTTGAAGGGTGGTTTCCCCACCGTGTTGTTTTACAGAGTTGAGCACATGGCACTTTCTACGTAGAACCGCATACGGTCCTCAAACACTTCTAAGTGAAACGAGAGTTTAGTTGAAAGGTGGAGTCCCCGCAGTGTTGTTTCACAGAGTTGACTAGGTGGCACTTTCGGCGCAGGCCCTACATGGGTTTTCAAACGCCTGTCACTTTGTGAAATGAGATGTCAGTTGAAAGATGGTTCCTCCACAGGGTCTCACAGAGATGAGTTGGTGGCGCTTTCGGTGTCATCTCCGCGTGGTTTCCAAACACTTCTAACTTACTGAAACAACGTGTTAGTTGGAAGAGGGTTTCCCCCGACTGTGTTGTGTCTCGGAGTTGAAACTATGGCACTTTCCTCATAGACCCTGGATAGTTTTCAAACAGGCTTGAAGCAGGGAAACCAGATGTTAGTTGAAAGATCGTTTTGCCACACCATTGTCTCTCACAGTTGAGTGCACGGCACTTAACCGTTAGGCTTCCCGTGGGTGTTCAAAGACTTCTACCCTAGGGAAACCAGATGGTAGTTGAACGATGGTTTCCCCAGTGTTGTTTCACAGACTTGACCGTATGGCACTCTCCGTGTGGCCCACACTTAGGTTTCCTAACCCTTGCAACCACGCTCAGTGAGAAGTTAATTGAAAGGTGGTTTCACCACAGTGTTGTTTGATTGAGTGGCGCGTATGGCGCTAGCCACATGGGCCCCGCATGTGTTTTCAAACACTTGTAACAGTGAAACCAGATAGTAGTGGAACGATCCTTTCACCACACTGGTATTCACACAGTTGAGTATAGGGCACCTTGCGATTAGGCAATCCTATGAGAGCACAGGATTTCCACACACTGCTCACTTAGAGAAACCAGCTGGTAGTCGAAGATCGTTTTCCCACAGTGTTGTTTCACAGAGTCGAGTATACGGCACGGTCTTCAGAGGCCCCCCCCCCCCCCAGGGGTTTCAAACACTTCTAACTTAGTGGCCCAGCTTTTAGTTCAAAGTCAGTTTCTCCCATGTTGTCTCACAGAGTTGAGCCTATGGTGCTATGCACCTAAGCCCCCTCCCCCCGTCTTTTCAAACCCTTGTAACCTCGCGAATCCAGATGCTCGGAGAAAGACTGTGTCACCATCGTGTCTGTTCTCGGAGTTGAGTATATGGCACTTTCGTTGTGGGCCCCGCATGGTTTTCAAACACATCAAACTTAGGGAAATAAGATGTGAGTTGGAGGACGGCTTCCTCCAAGTGTTGTTTGACACAGTGCAATGTAAGATACACTCGGTGTAGCGGCCGCATGGCATTTCAAACACGTCTGACAAGTGAACCCAGGTGATATTTGGAGGATGGTATCACCACGCTGTTGTTTTACAGAGTTGAGCTTATGGCACTCTCTGCGTAGTCCCTGCATAGGTCTTCAAACACTTCGAACTTAGTGCACCAAGATGTTAGTTGAAAGAGGGTGTCTCCACAGGATTCTCTACAGTGTCCTGTACGTGTCACTCTCCACATCGTTCCCCACATAGACCTTCACAGACTTCTACGCGACACGACAGGTCAATGGACAGACCATTTCCACAAAGTGCGTTGTGACAGAGTTGAGGATGCGGCGCTTTCACCATAGGCCCTGCATTGATTTTCCAACACTTGGAACCTAGCGAAACAAGATGGTAGTTGAACGATTGTTTTCATTACACTGCTGCTTCGCAGAATCGAGTATATGGCACTTTCGTGTATCCCAAGCACAGTTTTCCAAACACTTGAACCTTAGTGAAACCGGATGTTAATCGAACAGTGGTCTCCTCACAGAGTCGTGTATATGGCACCTTGCGGGGAGGCCACTCAAGTGTTTCTAAACACTTCAGACTTTGTGAAACCAGGTAGTAGCTGAAAGACAGTTGCCCCACAGTGTTGTTTCACAGGGAGATGGGTATTTGGCACCTTCCGCTTAGGCCCCTCACAGGTTTTCAAACGCTTCCACCTTAGCGTAATGGGCTGTTCCTTGAAAGATGGTTGCCCCCGCAACGTATCAGACAGGCGTGTATGTGGCACTCTGGATGTCGCCCCCCCGCACGGGTGTTCAAGCACACTAAGTTAGCGAAACCAGATGTTAACTGATAGACGTTTGCACCACACAAACGTTTCACAGGGTTGAGTACCGGGCACTTTGGCTGTAGTCCCCGCATGGGTTTTTAGCCACTTCTAGTGTCGTGAAACAAGACATTAGTTGAAAGATGTGTTGTCTGCCAGACTTGACTATGTGGCACTTTATGCATAGGTTTTGGAACACGCCTAGCAACGTGAAACCGTTAAGTTAGTTGAAAGATGGTTTCCCCACAAGCAGTCTTTAGAGTCGAGTATATGTCACTTTCCCCATAGTCCCTAGTGTGTGTTTTAAAGCATTTCTAACCGTGAAACAAGTTGTTAATGGAAAGATTTTTATCCCACAGTATTGTTTCACAGAGTGGAGTATATGGCACCTTCCTCTAGGTCCCTCTTCAGTTTTTAAGCTTTTCTAAATTTCTGAAATCAGATGGTAGTGGAAAGAGGTTTTCACCTCAGTGTTGTCTCGCAGAGTTGAGTAGACGGCACTTTCCTCATAGACCCGGCCTAGGGTTTCAAGTGCTTCTGTTAGTGAAACAAGATATTAGTTGAAAGACCGTTTTTCCGTAACACTCTTTCACACAATCAAGTCTATGTCACTTTCATCGTAATTCCCCGAAAATGGTTACAGAAACTTCCAACGGTGAAACGAGATGTTAGTTGAAGGATGGTTTCACCACACTGTTGTTTCACAGAGCTGAGTGATGGCGCTTTCCGTCTCGTTGCCCGCGTGGGTTTTCTAACACTTACAAATTAGTGACATCAGATGGTAGTTGAAAGATGGTTTCACCACAGTGTTGTCTCACAGAGTGGAGGATATGGCGCTTCTCTCATAGTTGCTCGCGTACGTTTTCCACCCCGTCCAAATTAGTGAAACCGAATGTTTCTTGAAGGAGGGTTCCCCAAAATGTTGTTGTTTCCCATATTTGAGTACAAGGCGCTTTCCCTGAAGGTGTCGCATAGGTTTTCAAACTGGTCCAACCTTGTGCAACAAGAGGTTAGTTGGCTGAGGGTTTGAGCAGACTCTTGTGCAGAGTTGAGTGTGTGGCACTTTCCGCATAGGCTCCGCATAGGTTTCAAAGATGGTTTTAACCGTAGGGATACCAGATGCCAGTTGAAAGATGTTTCATACAGTCGTGCATACGGCAGTTTCGGTGTTGGCCCCGCACGGGCCCTCCAACACTTCTAACTTGGTGAAACCCGACGTTGGTGGATAGATGGTTTCACCACACGGTTGTTTCCCAGGGTTGAGTGCATGGCACATTCGGTGTAGGCCCCACATGGGTCTTCAAGCTAAGAGGGGTCTAACGTACTGAAACAGGATGCTGGTTGGAAGATGGTTTCCGCACAGTGTTATTTGCCAGACTCGAGTATATGACACTTTATTCGTAGGCCCCACATACGTTGTCGAATACCTCTAACATAGTGAGACCTGATGGTAGTTGAAGGATGGTTTCTCCACGGTAAGATTTCAGCGTGGAGTGTATCTCGTTTTCCTCATAGGTTTTCAAACACTTCTCAGCGAAGCAAGATGTTAGTTGATAAATGGCTTATTTATGAAAAGTGTCACATACTTAACGCGGTGTAAAATCACTGTGCGGAAACATCTGTTTGTTTCACAAAGTTAGAAATGTTGGAATCCTAGGCATAGAAGCTAAAAAGCGGGGCGCCTGGGTGGCTTGGTCGGTTAAGCGTCTGACTTCGGCTCAGGTCATGATCTCGCGGTCCGTGGGTTCGAGCCCCGCGTCAGGCTCTGTGCTGACAGCTCAGAGCCTGGAGCCTGTTTCAGAGTCTGTGTCTCCTTCTCACCGTGACCCTCCCCCGTTCAGCTCTATCTCTCTCTGTCTCAAAAAATAAAGGAACTTTAAAAAAGAAGTTAAAAAGCAAAGCGCACTTTCCTCGCTGTGTCAAGGATCGTTGTAGACAAACCACTTTTCAAATAACATCTGGTTTAACTAAGTGGGAAGTGTTTGCAAACGCTTGCGGGGCCGCAAAGACACTGCCATGTCCTCGGCGCTGTGAAACCCCAGTGTGGTGACGCCTTTTACCAACTAACATCTGCTTTCACCGCATAGGGTTTCAAGTGCTTGAAAACCCATGTGGGGACGAAACGGAAAGCGCCATAGGCTGAAGTGTATGAAACGCTGTGGGGGAACCACCTTCCAACTAAAATCCTGTTTCGGTAGGTTGGAAGCGTTTGCAAACCTCTGCGGGGCTTAGGCGGAAACGCCTACACGCAGCTCTGTGAAACAACTACGGGGAAAGAGTCTTTCACCTAACATCCGGTTTCAGTAAGTGAGAACTCTTTGAAAACCTAGGCGGGGCCTACAGGGTAAGGGCCATAGCGTCACCTCCGTGAAACAACACCGTGGGGAAACCGACTTTCAAGTAACATACATCTATCTGATTTGACAAAGTGAGAAGTGTTTGAAAACCCATGGTATCCGGCTTGCAACTAACCTCTTGCTTCGCCAAGTAGAATTGGAAAGCTTACGTGGGCCCTACGGGGAAAGTGCCATGCACTCAACTCTGTGAAACAGAAAAGTGTGAGGGAAACATCTTGCCACTAACATCTTCTTTCACCAAGTTAAAAGTGTTTCAAAGCAAATGCAGCACCTACACCGAGTGTGCCTCATACGCAATACCATGAAACACCTTAGGGAAAGCTTTCTCCTATCGTCTTATTCACTAAGTTTGAAGCGCTTGGAGACCTATGCGGAGCCCAGGTGGAAAGCTCTATGTACTCAGCTCTACCAGGCAGCCCTTGAGGGAAACTATCTTTCAACTAACATCTTGTTTCACTAAGTCACAAGTGTTTGAAAAACCCCGTAGGCCTACCCCGACCAGTGCCTTGTACCTAACTTTAGGAAGTACCGTGGGGATACCATCATTCAACTAACGGCTACGTGTCACAACGTGAGAAACCTTAGTAAATACGTGCGGGGCCTACAGGGAAAGTGCCTTATACTCACCTCTGGAAAAAAAGAGTGAAGCGTCGGGTTTCGCTACGTTAAAATGGCTTGAAAACTAGGCGGGACCTAGAGGTAAGCGCCATAGAGTCAACTCTGTGACAGAACACTGTGGGGAACCCATCGTCCACCCAATTTCTTGTTACACTAAGTTAGAGGTGTTTGAACGCCATCCGGGGATCACACCGAAAGTGCCACATAGCCCTGGGCACCGTCACGGTCGAGAGACAGTCTCCCAACATCTGCTTTCACTCGGTTACAAGTGTTTAAAACACATGCGGGGCCTGGGTGGAGAGTACCAAACACGCAACTCCGTGAAACAACACGGTTGGGGAGACCACCTTTCAACCTCTATGTGGTTTCTTTGAGCTAGAAGTGTCTGAAAACCTATGAGAAGCCAACTGGTTAAGTGCCATACCTCTACGCTCAACGGTGAACAACGATGGTGTGCTAAAACAATATTTCAACTAACATCTGGTTGCACTAATTTAAAAGTGTTTGAAAACTATTCAGGGTCTGTGAGGAGAGTGCCATATGCTCCACTCTGTGACAGAACACAGTGGGGACACCATCTTCCGACTAACGTGTGTCAGTTTGAAAACCATGAGGAGCTACACCCCAAAGGGACTTACTCTATGAGACGCCCTAGGGAAACCGTCTTTGAAGTGACTTCTCGTTTCACAAACTTACAAGTGTTTGAAAACCCATGCATGCAAGGCCTGCGCAGAAAGTGCCTATAGTCCACTCTGTGAAACAACACTGTGGGTCTCCACGTTTCAACCAACCGCTCGTTTCACTGAGTGAGAAGGGTTTGAAAACCTACGTGCGTTCTACGCAACGAGTGCCATATGCTCAACTCTGTAAAACAACACCGGTGACACCATCCTTCAAATAGCATCATGGTTCACTGTTAGAAGTGTTTGAAAACCTATGCGGAGCCTACCCCGAAAGTATCTTACACTGCACTCTGGCAAAGACTTTGGGGAAGCCGTCCTTCAACTGACATTTTACTTCACTATGTCACCATGGGGTTGCAAACCATGCGGCGCCTACAGCCAAAGTGCCATATGCTCAACTCTGTGAAACAACGCTGTGGGGAAACGGGTTCAACGAACACCTGGTTTCACTACGTTAGAAGTGTTTGAGAAACCCGTCGTGCCCTCTGTCAAACTGCACATTGCAGAAGCCATCTTTCAGCTAACATCTTACATCTCTAAAGTATGGATGGCACGTATGTTGTATATAACGTTTGTGTCTGTGCATGTTATTTGTGTGGTGAATGTGGTGTGTGTATGGTGTGTCAGTGTTTTGGAGGTGCTGTATGTGTCCTTCTGTGTTGTCTTCAAGGGTCATATATGTGTTGTGATTGTAGTATATCAGCTAGGTATGCGCCGCATAGAACGTATGTGCGTGTATGGTCTTTCTATGGCATGTGTGTTTTGTATGTGGTGCACGTGTGGTTTTGTGGTGTGGCATACGGGTGGAGTTTGGGCAGTAAAAGTGTGGTGTGTGTGTGGTGTGCGTGGTGTCCGTACTTCATAGATGTATGGATTCTCATGGTGTGTGTATTGTGGATGCGGTGTCTGTGTAGTGTAAGTGCGTTGTGTGCGGTATGAGTTTGGCATGTATGTGGTGTATATACGGGGTGTGTTTGTGGGCTATACGTAGTGTACGGTGGGTATATGTGTGGTCCGTGTATTAGGTGTAGTAAGTAGTGTGTGGAAGATGTCTGTGCGAGGTGTAAGTGGTTTGGTGTGTATGTGGTGACTGGGTGAGGTGTTTGTGTGGTATTCACGTGTCAAGCGAGGTATGTTGGTACCCTGTTGTGTGTTCGGTGTAGGAGTGATGTGGCTGTGTGGCATATGTGTCACATTTGTGTCTCTATGTGCAGTGTGTGTGGTGTCCTGGTAGTCGACGTGTAGAGGAGGGAGCATCTGTCTTCCGTATAAGTGGCGTGGGTTTGGGGTGTGGGGTGTGCATGTGGAGGGTGTATGCGTGGTATACGGGCAGTGGTTTGTTTGGAAACCGTGTGCTGTATATGTGTGGAGTGTGGTAATACTGTGCGAGGGGGGTAACTGTGGGTGTGTGGGGCATGTGTGATGTGTGTTGGACATGTCTGTGGCATATGCATGGTGAGTGTGTGGTGAGCATGTGGTGTGTGTGATGTATGCATGTGTAGACGGTGTATGTGTCATGCAGGTGTGTATGTCGTAGGAAGGTGGCCAATGCGGCGTGCCAGGTGTGTGGAATGTGCAGTGTGTGTGTGTGTGTGTGTGTGTGTGTGTGTGTGTGTATGTGTGTTATATAAGTGTCTTGAGTGTATTGCACGGGTGGCCGTGTGTGGTGTGTTTTCCTTAAATGTTTTGGGTTTGTGTGTTGTGTGTTTGGGTACTGTGGTATGTGTGAGATATGTGTGGGTTTCCGTGTAATTCGTGTCTTGTGTAGGCTGCACGTTAGTTGAAAGTGCAGTTTGACAGAGTTGAGTATATGGCACTTTCCACCTAGTCCCCGCCGAGGTTTTCAAACACTTCTAACTCAGTGAAACAAGATGTTAGCCACACGATGGTTTTTCCCCCACAGTGTTACTTCACAGAGTTGAGTGTATGGCACGTTCGTCGTCGTTCCCAGCAGTTTTTCAAACGCTTCCAACATGGAGAAACAAGATGTTAGTTGAAAGACGGTTTCCCCAAAGTGCCGTTTTGACAGAGTTGAATATATGGCACTTTCTTTCTGCACAGTCCCTGAATAATTTTTCAAACCCTTCTAACTTAGTGAAACTAGATGTTAGTTCAAAGGATGCTTTCCCACCGTGTTGGTTCCCAGAGATGAGTATATGGCAGTGACCTTGGAGGCCCTGCATAGCTTCTCAAAACTTCCAACTTGGTGAAACATGTTAGTTGAAAGATGCTTTCTCCACAGGAGTCTTTTGCGATGGCTGGTATATGTGACTTTCCACATCATTCCCTGCATAGGTTGTCAAACTCTTCTCACGTAGTGAAACGACAGGCTAGTTACAAGATATTTTCCCCACAGTGTTGTATCACAGGGTTGAGTATATGGCACTTACCCTGTAGGCCCCGCGTAGGTTTTCAAACAGTTCTCACTGAGCGAAACCACACATTAGGTGAAAGCTGGTTACTCTCCAGGGTTGTTTCGCAGGATTGGGTATACGGCCCTTTCCGCATGGGCCCGCGTAAGTTTTTCAAACACTTCTAACTGACAGAAACCAGATGTGAGTTGAAAGATGGTTTCTCCACAGTATGTTTTCTCTGAATCGAGAATTCTGAGGAACTCGAGAATTCCGTTGAAGACGAATCTTCGTTCCCAGCAGTTTTTCAAACACTTCTAACATGGTGAAATAAGATGGTAGTGGAAAGATGGTTTCCCCAAAGGCTGCTTGACAGAGTGGAGGGTATGACACTTTCCGCCTAAGCCCCCACAGGTTTGCCAACACTTCTTCCTTAGTGAAACAAGATGTGAGTGGAAAGATGGTTTCCCCACAGTGTTGTTTCACAGGGTTGAGGGTATGGCACTTTCCTTCTAGGCCCCACATGGGTTTTCCAACACTTCCACGTTAGTGGAGCCAGAGGTTAGTGGAAAGATGGTTTCCGTAGAGTGCAGATTGACTGACTTGTGTACATGGCACTTCACTCTCCACATAGCCCCCCCCCCCCCGCCCCCCACATAGGTGTTCCAACACCTCCAACGTTGTGACACCGGATGTTAGGTGAGAGATGGTTGCTCCACAGGATTCTTTCACAGTGGCTGGTATATGTCACTTTCCACATCGTTCCCCACATAGGTTCTCAAACTCTTCTAACCTAGTGATTGATACAAGCTGTTAGTTGAGTGTTGGCTTCCCCAGAGTGAAGTCTGACGGAGTTGAGTACGTGGAACTTGACGCGCAGTCCCCGCGCAGGTTTTCAAGCCCTTGGAACTGAGTGAAACTAGGTGTTAGCTAAAAGGTCGTGTCCTCAGAGTGTGCCTTCACACGGGTGACTCTACGGCACCTACCTTGCAGGCCCCGCACAGTTGTCAGACAGCTCTCTTTTAGTGCAGCAAGATATTAGGAGAAAGACCGTTTCGCCACACCGTGTTTCACATGATGGAGTGTAAGGGCACTTTCTACGCAAGCCACCGTACGTAGGTTGGCAAACACTTGGAACGGAGTGAAACGAGATGCTAGCTGAAAGGTGGTCTCTCCACAGTACACCTTCACGGGGTGGAGGGTCACTTTCGACGTCGTTCTCCGCATAGGATTTCAAACAATGCCAACCTGGTGATACAAGATGTTCCTGGAAAGACGGTTTCCCCAAATGTGCAGCTGCACAAAGGTGAGTGTATGGCACTTTCACTATAGGCCTCCCATCACTGTTCCGCCTCTTCCCACTTAGGGAAAGGAGATGTTGGCTGAAAGGTGTTTCCTCACCCCCCCCCCCTTCCGCCCTCCACGGTTTTGTTTCACACAGTCGAGGACAGAGCACTTGCCGTGTACGTCTGCATACGCTTTCAAACTCTTGCAACTTAGTCAAACAAGATGTCAGCTGAGAGATGGTTTCTCTGCAGGATTCTTTCAGAGTATCGAGTACATATCACTTTCCACATCGTGCCCTGCATAGGTTTTCAAACGCTTCTGACTTAGTGATACAAGATGTCAGGTGAAGGATGGTTTCCCCGAAGGGCAAACCTTTGACAGAGTTGAGTGGCACGCGCCGCATAAAGCCCCCACAGGCTTCCTTCACACGCTTCTTACCTGGTGAAACCCAATGTAGTTGAAAGACGGTTTCCCCAACAGTGTTGTTTCACAGCGCTGAGGGTCTAGGCCCCACATGGGATTGCAAACACTTCCAAGTTAGTGGAACCAGAGGTGAGTGGAAAGCGTTCCTCCAAAGTGCAGTTTGCCCGAGTCGAGTATATGACACCTTCCACTGAGGCCCCACGATAGGCGTTTGTTCAAACTGCTGGTCTAACTTAGCGATACAAGATGTTCCTTCACAGAGCCGAGTTTGTGGCACTGACCTTACATGTGGGCGCCGCATAGGTTTTCAAACAGTTCTCCCTCAGTGAGCCAAGATGTTAGTTGCAAGATGGCTTCTCCACAGGACTTTCTCACAATGCCGAGTAAATGTCACTTGCCCCTTCTTTGCCCGCAGAGGATTTCCGGCAAATCTAACTTAGCGATACGGGATGTTATTTGAAAGGTGGTTTCCCCAAAGTGCCTCTCGACAGAGTCGCGTATATGGCACCTTCGTCATAGGCCCCGAATGGGTTTTCAGACACCTCTGCCCAGTGAAACGTGATGTCAGTCCACAGTATTCTCTCCCACAGTCGAGTATATGTCACTTTCCCCCTGGCTCCCCACAGAGGGTTTCAAACACTTCTACGTTAGTGATGCAAGCTGTTAGCCAGAAGATGGCTCCTGCAATGTGCAGTGGGACAGTGCTCTGTGTATATACATATATATATATATATATATACACACACATATAGCACGTTGTGCTTAGGCCCCGACGGGTTTCTCAAACACTTCTAACTTAGTGAAACCACGTGTTAGTTGAAACGGTCTCCCCACAGTGTTGTTTCACAGAGTTGAGTGTATGGCACTTTCGCTGTAGGCCCCGCACGAACGGTTTGCAGCCACAGGTAACATAGTGAAGTAAGCTGTTAGTTGAAGGACGGCTTCTCCGCCCTCCCCCCTCCCCCCACACACACCGCAGGTGTTGTCTGACAGAGTGGGGTGTCTCATACTTTTGGTGTGAGCTCCGCATCGCTTTTCAAACACGTCTAACAAGGGAACCCAGATGCTATTTGAAGGATGGTTTCACCACAGTGTTGTTTTACAGAGTTGAGCACATGGCGCTTTCTGCGTAGGAAGCCCCTCGTTTCTGAAACTCTTCTCAGTAAGGGAAACGAGAGGTGTGTTGAAAGGTGGCGTCTCCACGGTGTTGTTTCACAGAGTTGACTCTACGGCACTTTCGTCGCAGGCCCCGCATGGGTCTTGAAGCCCTTGACACTTTGGCAAACGAGCTGCCATTTGAAAAGTGGTCTCCCCCCAGTGTCTCACAGAGTTGAGGGTAGGGCCCTTGCCGCGTAGACCCCCAACAGTTTCCGAACACTCTTAAGTTAGTGAAACCAGGTGCTAGTTGAGTGCTCGTTTCAGCACACCATCGTTTCTCACAGTTGAGTAGACGGCGCTCAACAGTTAGGCTTCTCGTAGGTTTTCAAACCCTTCTACCTTAGAGAAACCACATGGTAGTTGAAGGACGGTTTCCCCACAGTGTTGTTTCCTAGAGTTGAGAGCGTACGGTCCCGTGCGCTAGGCGCCTGCGAGCCTTATGAAACACGTGTGGCTTAGTGAAACCACATGCTAGGAGACAGATTGTGTCCCCACAGTGTCGTCTCACAGGGTTCAGTATATGGCACTCTCGTTGTAGGCCCCGCAACGTTTGGAGCTACGTGTACCTTAGCGAAGCGAGATGTCAGCGGAACGACGGCTTTCATTCACCAAGTGTTATCTGCCAGAGCGCAGTGGGAGATACTTTCGGGCTAGGCTCCGCGTAGCTTTCCAAACACTTCTAGCGAGGGAACCCAGATGCTGTCGGAAGGAGGGTTTCACCACAGTGTTGTTTTACATACAGAGTTGCGCACAGGGCCCTCTCTGCGTAGTACCCACGTAGGTTTTCGAGCCCTTCTCACTAAGCGAAACGAGCGGTTAGGTGAAACGTGGAGACCCACAGTGTTGTCTCACAGAGTTGAGTGTATGGCACTTTCCGCATAGGCCCTGCATAGGTTGTCAAACACTTCTAGCATTGTGAAACGAGATGTGATTGGAAAGATGGTTTTCCCCCACAGCGTCTCAGAGAGCTGAGTATACGGCAGTTTCGTTGTAGTCTCCGGATGCTTCTCAAACACTTCCAACTTAGTGAAACCACATGGTAGTTGGAAGATGCTTTCCCCGCAAGGTTGTGTCACAGAGTTGAGTGTACGTCCCTTTCTACATACGCCTCCATAGGTTTTCAAACACGTCTGCCTTAGTGAACTGAGATGTCAGTTGAAAGGTGTTTTCCCCACCGTGTTTTTCCCCATAGCCGAGTATATGGCACTCACCGTCCACGTCTGCATACGTTTTCAAACTCTTCTAACTTAGGCAAACAAGGGGTTAGTTGAAAAGACGGTTCTCTCCACAGTGTGTTTTCACAGAGTCGAGAACATGGCACTTTCCTCATTGTTCCTAGCAACGTTTTTCACGTACGTCTAACATGGTGAAACAAGATATTAGTTGGAAGACGGTTTCCCTAAAAAAAATTGACAGTGGAGCAGATGGCACTTTCCGCCTAAGCCCCCCCCCCCCAACCCCCACCCCCGGCAAGTTTCGAAACACTCCTACGAACTGAACCCGGATGTTATTTGAAAGACGGTTTCACCGCAGTCGTGTTGTGCAGAGTTGAGCATATGACACTTTCTTTGTAGAAATGGCATAGGTTTTCAACCACTTCTGAGTGAAGAGCAGTTAGCTGCAACATGGATTCACCACAGTGTTGTGTCACAGAGTTGAGTGCATGGTCTACGCGCCTAGGTCCCGTGGGTCTTCTCAGACACTTGTAACCTAGTGAAACCAGAGGCTAGAAGAAAGATCTTTCCCCCCGCAGTGCCGTTTCACAGAGTTGAGCATATGGCACTTTCGGACTAGGCCCCACATGGTTTGCATCTACATCTAACATAGTGAATTAAAATGTGAGTTGGAGGACGGCTTCCCCAGGTGTTGTTTGACAGAGTGGAGTGTATGATTCTTGCGGTGTCGGCGCTGCAGAAGTTTTCAAACACTTCTAACAGGGGAGCCCAGATGGTATTTGAAGGGTGGTTTCCCCACCGTGTTGTTTTACAGAGTTGAGCACATGGCACTTTCTACGTAGAACCGCATACGGTCCTCAAACACTTCTAAGTGAAACGAGAGTTTAGTTGAAAGGTGGAGTCCCCGCAGTGTTGTTTCACAGAGTTGACTAGGTGGCACTTTCGGCGCAGGCCCTACATGGGTTTTCAAACGCCTGTCACTTTGTGAAATGAGATGTCAGTTGAAAGATGGTTCCTCCACAGGGTCTCACAGAGATGAGTTGGTGGCGCTTTCGGTGTCATCTCCGCGTGGTTTCCAAACACTTCTAACTTACTGAAACAACGTGTTAGTTGGAAGAGGGTTTCCCCCGACTGTGTTGTGTCTCGGAGTTGAAACTATGGCACTTTCCTCATAGACCCTGGATAGTTTTCAAACAGGCTTGAAGCAGGGAAACCAGATGTTAGTTGAAAGATCGTTTTGCCACACCATTGTCTCTCACAGTTGAGTGCACGGCACTTAACCGTTAGGCTTCCCGTGGGTGTTCAAAGACTTCTACCCTAGGGAAACCAGATGGTAGTTGAACGATGGTTTCCCCAGTGTTGTTTCACAGACTTGACCGTATGGCACTCTCCGTGTGGCCCACACTTAGGTTTCCTAACCCTTGCAACCACGCTCAGTGAGAAGTTAATTGAAAGGTGGTTTCACCACAGTGTTGTTTGATTGAGTGGCGCGTATGGCGCTAGCCACATGGGCCCCGCATGTGTTTTCAAACACTTGTAACAGTGAAACCAGATAGTAGTGGAACGATCCTTTCACCACACTGGTATTCACACAGTTGAGTATAGGGCACCTTGCGATTAGGCAATCCTATGAGAGCACAGGATTTCCACACACTGCTCACTTAGAGAAACCAGCTGGTAGTCGAAGATCGTTTTCCCACAGTGTTGTTTCACAGAGTCGAGTATACGGCACGGTCTTCAGAGGCCCCCCCCCCCCCCAGGGGTTTCAAACACTTCTAACTTAGTGGCCCAGCTTTTAGTTCAAAGTCAGTTTCTCCCATGTTGTCTCACAGAGTTGAGCCTATGGTGCTATGCACCTAAGCCCCCTCCCCCCGTCTTTTCAAACCCTTGTAACCTCGCGAATCCAGATGCTCGGAGAAAGACTGTGTCACCATCGTGTCTGTTCTCGGAGTTGAGTATATGGCACTTTCGTTGTGGGCCCCGCATGGTTTTCAAACACATCAAACTTAGGGAAATAAGATGTGAGTTGGAGGACGGCTTCCTCCAAGTGTTGTTTGACACAGTGCAATGTAAGATACACTCGGTGTAGCGGCCGCATGGCATTTCAAACACGTCTGACAAGTGAACCCAGGTGATATTTGGAGGATGGTATCACCACGCTGTTGTTTTACAGAGTTGAGCTTATGGCACTCTCTGCGTAGTCCCTGCATAGGTCTTCAAACACTTCGAACTTAGTGCACCAAGATGTTAGTTGAAAGAGGGTGTCTCCACAGGATTCTCTACAGTGTCCTGTACGTGTCACTCTCCACATCGTTCCCCACATAGACCTTCACAGACTTCTACGCGACACGACAGGTCAATGGACAGACCATTTCCACAAAGTGCGTTGTGACAGAGTTGAGGATGCGGCGCTTTCACCATAGGCCCTGCATTGATTTTCCAACACTTGGAACCTAGCGAAACAAGATGGTAGTTGAACGATTGTTTTCATTACACTGCTGCTTCGCAGAATCGAGTATATGGCACTTTCGTGTATCCCAAGCACAGTTTTCCAAACACTTGAACCTTAGTGAAACCGGATGTTAATCGAACAGTGGTCTCCTCACAGAGTCGTGTATATGGCACCTTGCGGGGAGGCCACTCAAGTGTTTCTAAACACTTCAGACTTTGTGAAACCAGGTAGTAGCTGAAAGACAGTTGCCCCACAGTGTTGTTTCACAGGGAGATGGGTATTTGGCACCTTCCGCTTAGGCCCCTCACAGGTTTTCAAACGCTTCCACCTTAGCGTAATGGGCTGTTCCTTGAAAGATGGTTGCCCCCGCAACGTATCAGACAGGCGTGTATGTGGCACTCTGGATGTCGCCCCCCCGCACGGGTGTTCAAGCACACTAAGTTAGCGAAACCAGATGTTAACTGATAGACGTTTGCACCACACAAACGTTTCACAGGGTTGAGTACCGGGCACTTTGGCTGTAGTCCCCGCATGGGTTTTTAGCCACTTCTAGTGTCGTGAAACAAGACATTAGTTGAAAGATGTGTTGTCTGCCAGACTTGACTATGTGGCACTTTATGCATAGGTTTTGGAACACGCCTAGCAACGTGAAACCGTTAAGTTAGTTGAAAGATGGTTTCCCCACAAGCAGTCTTTAGAGTCGAGTATATGTCACTTTCCCCATAGTCCCTAGTGTGTGTTTTAAAGCATTTCTAACCGTGAAACAAGTTGTTAATGGAAAGATTTTTATCCCACAGTATTGTTTCACAGAGTGGAGTATATGGCACCTTCCTCTAGGTCCCTCTTCAGTTTTTAAGCTTTTCTAAATTTCTGAAATCAGATGGTAGTGGAAAGAGGTTTTCACCTCAGTGTTGTCTCGCAGAGTTGAGTAGACGGCACTTTCCTCATAGACCCGGCCTAGGGTTTCAAGTGCTTCTGTTAGTGAAACAAGATATTAGTTGAAAGACCGTTTTTCCGTAACACTCTTTCACACAATCAAGTCTATGTCACTTTCATCGTAATTCCCCGAAAATGGTTACAGAAACTTCCAACGGTGAAACGAGATGTTAGTTGAAGGATGGTTTCACCACACTGTTGTTTCACAGAGCTGAGTGATGGCGCTTTCCGTCTCGTTGCCCGCGTGGGTTTTCTAACACTTACAAATTAGTGACATCAGATGGTAGTTGAAAGATGGTTTCACCACAGTGTTGTCTCACAGAGTGGAGGATATGGCGCTTCTCTCATAGTTGCTCGCGTACGTTTTCCACCCCGTCCAAATTAGTGAAACCGAATGTTTCTTGAAGGAGGGTTCCCCAAAATGTTGTTGTTTCCCATATTTGAGTACAAGGCGCTTTCCCTGAAGGTGTCGCATAGGTTTTCAAACTGGTCCAACCTTGTGCAACAAGAGGTTAGTTGGCTGAGGGTTTGAGCAGACTCTTGTGCAGAGTTGAGTGTGTGGCACTTTCCGCATAGGCTCCGCATAGGTTTCAAAGATGGTTTTAACCGTAGGGATACCAGATGCCAGTTGAAAGATGTTTCATACAGTCGTGCATACGGCAGTTTCGGTGTTGGCCCCGCACGGGCCCTCCAACACTTCTAACTTGGTGAAACCCGACGTTGGTGGATAGATGGTTTCACCACACGGTTGTTTCCCAGGGTTGAGTGCATGGCACATTCGGTGTAGGCCCCACATGGGTCTTCAAGCTAAGAGGGGTCTAACGTACTGAAACAGGATGCTGGTTGGAAGATGGTTTCCGCACAGTGTTATTTGCCAGACTCGAGTATATGACACTTTATTCGTAGGCCCCACATACGTTGTCGAATACCTCTAACATAGTGAGACCTGATGGTAGTTGAAGGATGGTTTCTCCACGGTAAGATTTCAGCGTGGAGTGTATCTCGTTTTCCTCATAGGTTTTCAAACACTTCTCAGCGAAGCAAGATGTTAGTTGATAAATGGCTTATTTATGAAAAGTGTCACATACTTAACGCGGTGTAAAATCACTGTGCGGAAACATCTGTTTGTTTCACAAAGTTAGAAATGTTGGAATCCTAGGCATAGAAGCTAAAAAGCGGGGCGCCTGGGTGGCTTGGTCGGTTAAGCGTCTGACTTCGGCTCAGGTCATGATCTCGCGGTCCGTGGGTTCGAGCCCCGCGTCAGGCTCTGTGCTGACAGCTCAGAGCCTGGAGCCTGTTTCAGAGTCTGTGTCTCCTTCTCACCGTGACCCTCCCCCGTTCAGCTCTATCTCTCTCTGTCTCAAAAAATAAAGGAACTTTAAAAAAGAAGTTAAAAAGCAAAGCGCACTTTCCTCGCTGTGTCAAGGATCGTTGTAGACAAACCACTTTTCAAATAACATCTGGTTTAACTAAGTGGGAAGTGTTTGCAAACGCTTGCGGGGCCGCAAAGACACTGCCATGTCCTCGGCGCTGTGAAACCCCAGTGTGGTGACGCCTTTTACCAACTAACATCTGCTTTCACCGCATAGGGTTTCAAGTGCTTGAAAACCCATGTGGGGACGAAACGGAAAGCGCCATAGGCTGAAGTGTATGAAACGCTGTGGG
>NC_138339.1:159258508-159621222 GCF_046562875.1 Panthera onca
ACCAGCTTCCCACCTGTGTCCTCGGACAAGGGCTCCAACCCTGACCAAGGCAGGTGCTCCTTTGAGAATCTAACAAATTTTGGGAAACCCAGTTACTTGCCCAGAAAATGAAAAGCATTTGTGCCAGAAGTTCTGTGCCCTGTGTCAGGGGTCGTCTCCTGCCGGGGAGCAGGTAAGAGCTTGGGCTCCACACGCCTCCAGGAGAGGGCCCCGTGGTCCAGCCAGAACGCTGGTCCCAGGGACCCAGTTACCCAAGGACTCGCCACGATCCACAGGAAGCGCTAAACCAAGACCGGGGAAATGTGTCCCATGGAAGCCACCAAGCCAGGCAGGCCACCCAGTGGGGCGCGGGGACCCTGGGCTGTGGCCCTGAGGACCCAACCCGCACCAGTGTAGTGCTCACCGCGCAAGGGGGTGGGACAGCTGCCTGCCGCCCCCACAGCTTAATGACCACTGTGAAATGTACCAAGAGAAAATCCAAAAGTTTGAAGTCACATTAAACATGTTTTAAGAGACTCTCATGAATCATGAATCACTCCTGATCCTTGGAAGCACCCGTGAGTTTCCTTCAGAAGCGCCCACCCACGTAAGTATCAGCAATACTGAAAGGGGGAGGTGGAAATCACTTGTTCGGCAGATGTTTCCGCAGGAATGACCCTGCACCAGGAACTGTTCAGGAGCATGGCAGGGCAGCTGGGATGTGGAAAGAAAGAGATGTGGGACCCACGGACATGGAGAAGGTATTTGGGGGCTCCTCCCAGGCAGGGGTGCGGATGAAGGAGGGAGGGCACAAGCATGGGGTCCTGGGGACCTGAGAAGGGCCGGGCAGGGGTGCGGATGGAGGGGGGAGGGTGCCAGCACAGGGCCCGGGGGCCCGAGAAGGGCCAGGCAGGAGTGCAGGTGGAGGGGGGAGGGCGCTAGCACGGGGTCTGGGGGCCCGAGAAGGGCTGGGCAGGGGTGTGGATGAAGGAGGGAGGGCACCAGCACAGAGCCCAGGGGACCTGAGAAGGGCCGGGCAGGGGTGTGGATGGAGGGGGGAGGGCGCCAGCACGGGGTCCTGGGAACCTGAGAACGGTCGGGCAGGGGTATGGATGGAGGGGGGAGGGTGCCAGCACAGGGTCCGGGGGCCCGAGAAGGGCTGGGCAGGGGTGTGGACGGAGGCGGGAGGGCGCCAGCACGGGGTCCGGGGGACCCGAGAAGGGCTGGGCAGGGGTGCAGATGGAGGGGGGAGGGCGCCAGCACGGGGTCCTGGGGACCCAAGAAGGGCCAGGCAGGGGTGAGGATGGAGGGGTGAGGGTGCCAGCACGGGGTCCTGGGAACCCGAGAAGGGCCGGGCAGGGGTACGGATGGAGGGGGGAGGGTGCCAGCACAGGGCCCGGGGGCCCAAGAAGGGCCAGGCAGGGGTGCGGATGGAGGCGGGAGGGCGCCAGCACAGGGCCCGGGGGACCCGAGAAGGGCTGGGCAGGGGTGCAGATGGAGGGGGGAGGGCACCAGCACGGGGTCCTGGGGACCCAAGAAGGGCCATGCAGGGGTGAGGATGGAGGGGTGAGGGTGCCAGCACAGGGTCCGGTACAGGCAGGAAAGCTGAGGGGCTGCTACGGGGCTGCAGTGCAGCCTGTCTGCCTGGCATACGACTCACTCCCCCAGGTCCACCCCAACATTTATGCCTGTGTTTTGCTCTCTGTCTGCCTCCCCCTATCTGAAGGTAAGTGCCCCAGGGACAGAGCTTGGATGTGCAAGGCTCAGAGAGAAGTCAGCATGCCCTCAGTGTGAGCTGGGGGGACCCGAAGGACACCAAGGGCCTCGCAGGTGGACCTGAGGCCACCAGGGTGATGGTGGTGACCCCTCTGGAGTGTGAGGGGACTGCAGGGGGACAGCAGGAGACAGCAGCACAATAGCAGAAGTTCAGCTGTGACGGAGATGGAAGAGGTCGAGAACGGGAGGGGCGTGTGGGGTCGGGAAAGTCCGCAAAGAAGGGGCGATCTGAAGGGTTGGCCGCTGCCACAGAGACGACCGAGGGACACAGATGATCCAGGAGAAAGAGAGAGACGTGGGGCCCCACACCAGAAGGAGGCGAGAGCAGACAGGGCAAGGCTGGTGGGCTGCCTGGGAGAGGGGGTGTCCTGTCTGGTGACTGCCTTCCCTCCACGAAGCCCAGGGCAAAGTCTCCATGCTCCATGTAAAGGGGAGGGTCTGGAGGTCTGCGAACACTGGCAGGGGTGTGTGTGTGGGGGGGGGATCTATTCCTAGCAGGGCACGTGAAAGCTCCGTGCAGGGAGGCACCCTCATCACCTCCGTCTCAAGAGAGAAACCGGGGAAGTTGGCCGGCGTGCCCACGGCTCACAAGGCAGAGGCGGGGTATGAGCTGTGGCCTCCGTGATCTACTATTCTGTTTCTCTCAGGTACCAGCATCCCAGTGAAAGCAAAAACAGTCCTAGTTTAGTCCTGAACTGCTAGCCCTGTAAAAATCGCCTTCCATTGATTTTCTCTGCAAATAAATAGCATTTCTGCCTCCATTTAACTGGGTTAGAAAAGCATTTATAAGTCTGGGACTTAGGGATCCAACCATGTCTCATCAACCGTTTCTGCTGGAACATCTGGTCCAAGCACAGGGAACAATTTGCGTTTAGGTTTGTAAACACAGGACTTCCTGTGCAGTTAAGCGGTGAAGTCTGTTTATCAGTGGTTTGAATACAGTTCTAACCAACTGTAAACGGAGACGGCGTCCTCATCCCTAGAAACTTAACGGACTGTAGCAAAACCCATCATACACGCTCCTTTTCCCCAGTGTTATGAAACTGACCCTGTGGCACAGAATAAAAGCGTCTCAGGATCACTTGCTCTCAACATGCAGAAGTTAAACAGGGTTTGAGAGAAAATGCAGAAACTTTAACTGAAAGCTAGAACATAAAGGTTAAGTTACAGACCAGGCAGATTACTTTAAAATGTGCGGCTGAGAAGCAGCACCGCTGAGGTCAGGATCAGGGCTGGGCAAGCTTGTGTGAACACCTCAGCAGGTGAGGCCGAGGCCGGGCAGCCCTGGTCCACAGGAGACAGGTGGAGTGACCGTGGCCGTGGCCGAGGGGGGATTCACCTCTGTCAAATACTTGCAGACCCCACAGGGCCATCTAACGCTGGATCAGGAGAGGCAACTCCCAAATCCCCCGGCATTTTAAGTGTTTAACAGAGACTGGAGTCACCAAGTCAAAAGAATGCCGTTTTAGGACAGGCCGCCTCTCAGGTGAACACTGACCGGGTGTCACAGATGGCTTGCTGATAAAAAGGAACAAAAGTAGACACATGCACACACATAAAACAGTTGGACCTTTAGATGGTTTAATGCACTTGAACACAGTCATGCTTAAAGTTCTCCCAGGGACCAAAAATATTTACTTTTTCCTTATAAAGTCCTGGTGTAACAGATTGTTCCAGAAACATGATCTACTGCCAGCAAGGAAAACCTTCACCTTTTTCAGAAGTTTAGTCTCTTAAAATGTTCAAAATATCCTAGAGAGCAAACAGTGTAAGACACAAGTAGAGACCGTGGCAGGTGGCAGAAAAGAACTCGCGAATGCCCCGGCTGAGGGTGGCAGACACATCACACAGACATAACAAAATTAGGCTCCTGACCTCCAGAGTGTTAAAGTCGGGTCTTCTAAATGTGCAGCATGGAAAGCAAGGGACGTGGTGTCATGGCTGTGAGCGCATCCTGGCCTGGGATGCTCCCCCATGAACCAACTTCATGGCCAGATGTGGACCGTGGACTCTGCATATGGCCTGCGGTATCTTGGGGCACCAGTGACCTCCCGTGCAGCCCGGGCCCCACTGACGGCGCTGACTGGAGTCAACCAACAGAGGGCTTCTCCCTCCCTCCGCGCCAACCCGGCCTGCCGGGACCCAACTGTGTTAACAGCCAGTGGTGATAAATGTCCTGAGCATTTCCTGAGAGCCAGGCACTGCTCTCAGCTCCTGCCCTGTATCACCTCACACACACAGTCCTGACGACAGCCCCCTGAACAGGAGCCAGGACGGTTCTCAGATGAGAGAACCTCTCCCCAAGGTTATAGCGCTCATGCAGCAGGCCAGCCAGGTTCACATTCAAGCAGGTGCCCATGGAAGCTGCGGTGACCCGCCAGGCTACGCTGGTTCCCCCAGAACTGAAACCCTGGCCTGAACCAGGGCTTCCCAGCTCGCGTGTCTAAAGAGGAAATGACACTAGCTTTCCATCCACTTTTTAAATTAAAAAAAAATTTTTTTTTAAGTAGGCCAAACTACCTCATGACACACACATCATGGTACATAAACACCGTGCTATTTGTAAACACAAATAATCTGTGCACAACTTACATCCATCCACACAACCGGTCGTTCGTGCTCTGGAGTGTCCGTGGCCTGACCCAGGACAGACTTCTCCCAGTCATTTGCCTGTTCTCTCTCTCCCCCTGGAATTTGCCAGAATAAAGTATCGGTAGCAACATTTTCCAAGAGGTTACCTTTTGGCAACCCTCACACCTCAGAAGGGGCTTAAAAGTTTTCTCTGTCCTAGAAACTCTGACCATGTGGACACTGGAAGAGAACAGGGCATATACAGGCTTTTGTTCATTCTTATAAAATAAGTCACATAAGGAAACCACAGGGACGTAAGCGTTCAATCCCAGGCCCCTCTTCCTCTAGCAAAAGGAAATATAATTTGGTCCTACATATTAAAGATAACCAAGAAAACAGATCGTGTTTCTGGAAAAACTCAAACTAGTTTAATAGCATCAAAATGACTTTAATATCATAGAAATGAATAGTCTTATATGCGAATATGGTTAAATAGTCAAATGATCAGACTGGAAGAAAAAAAAAAAAAGACGTGGACTTGAGAAACACAAATAACAGTGGCCCCTAACTTGCGTTCCAGGAACGTCACCAGATAACGCACAGGCTGGGAAAGTTCACTAAGGAAGATGCCACTTAGGTTTGAGGGAAGATGTCATTTCACAAACCTAAGAACACAGCAAAAGGGAATTTTAATATGCAAACTACATGAAAATGTATAGAAGATGATACCAGCTGAAACAGCTGAGGGCCTGGAGGAAAGGACAGAGCAAACGCTGGACATGTGTCCACCCCATTCCCAGGAGAAGGGTCAGGAACTGAGAGGTCAGATCCACCCTTGGGGGCCTCCAGCCTCAGGGTCAGAGGAGAGACACCCACACCTCCGGCAACTCTCCTGCGGGCAGCCCGTTCCCCACACAGCGAAACCCTCCTTTTTGTTACTTTGATCACAAAATGTGAAGAGTTGGAAGGGAATGAAAATTAACTGAAAAGCTGTAAGCACTTTTTAGGCAAATACTAGTTCCACACTTTTCTCCTTTTCCCTTTGAGCAAACAAAGGCCGGAAAAGGCCTTGTGAACGGGACCGCACCTCCTGGACACAGGAGTAACACAGAACATCCTTGCCCGGCGACGCATTTCTCTGACAAACCTTGTCACCTGCAGTCGCTGTGCTGAGGTTTCCAGAACTTACCCCAGTGGAGAAACAAAGGTGTCACCTGATATTTACCACTCACATCAGAACAGGGACTTTGGGGGAAATTATATGAGCTCCAGATCCCAAGTCTGGCCCCGCCCTTCCCAGAGTCTGGGTGACTCTCACTCAACCCGCTCAACCGTAAGGCCCTGAGACCTGCCCCAGGGAACAAGTGCCTGAGGAAGGTGGCCGGGAGTTCCCTGGACTCTGGAGCCTCCCGGTTAGTGAACAACTCGGGGTTAGTGACCTGGCGATCCCAGAGATGAAAAGAGACAACTGATCTCTGCCAGAGTGTCCTTCTCAAAGGCAGCTCATAAAGATGAAAAGTCTGCCCGAGGTAATTCCTATAGCGAAGTGCCCATAATGATGCCCTCAATCCTCAGGGAGAGCGACTCCTCAGACCTGTGCCCCAGCGCGGACGTCAGCCACTGGGGAACAAGGAGCCTTTTGTGGAGACAGTGGCAGGAAACACCACCCTCCGGACAGTTTTCCTTCTCTTGTGCACACACACCCCCTTCATACCGGTGCCAGGGACTACAGCCGCGCGCGGTGTCCCCTCGCTCTGATGTAAAACAGAACCTGCTCTCCCCTCCGAGCCTCCCCTGACCCCAACACCCGGTCACCAGCGAGTGTGGACTCCAGAGGAAGCCCACAACACCCGGGCGCCGATCTGATTGGTTACTTTCCGGGGGGAGGGGGATAAGATGCCAAACTTCACTTCTGGATTCCCCCGGTGGTGTTACAAACACGAACCAAAGTCCCTGCCTTTCTGGAGTGTGACTCTCCCATCTCTGAGTCCCCGTGCGGGCGCGACAGGCAGAGCCGAACGGGAGTCCCTTCCCAGCCCCGGGCCGCGCGCAAACCTACCAAGGTCTCCCCGGGGCAGCCCCGTCCCCTCCGGACTCCAGGGAGCGCGCGGCGGCGGGGCGGAGCAGGTGCACGCCCGGGCCGGGCCGTCGCAAGCCCGAGGTGCACCCTCGGCAAGCCGCGCCCGGCTGCAGCGGGGTACCCAGGGCCCGTCCCACCCACCCCCGCACCCCCGCCGGGTCCCCGAGGCTCGCACCCCCCGAACCCCACGGGGTCTTCAGGGCCCGTCCCACCCTCCGGCCGCGGCGGGGTCCCCAGACCCCGCACCCCCGACACCCCCCGCACCCCCGCGGCGGGCGGCACTCACGTATCTGTGCACCAGCGTCCGCACCAGGCTGCAGTCCATGGCTCCTCCGGCCGCGCCCGCCGCGCTCAGCGCCCCCGCGCCCGGCTCGGCGCGCCCATGGGCCCGGGCCCGAGTGCGGCCGCGCGCCCCCGACCCGGTCACGGCCTGGGCGCGCCGGGCGGAGCGGGAGGCGGCCGCGGCCCCTCCGCGCTCATGCCCGGCCCGGCCCGGGGTGGCGGCTCGGGGCCCGGGGTTCCGGCGGGGGGCTGCGGGCCGGGAGCGAGGAGGCGCGGGCCGGGAGCGAGGAGGCGCGGACCGTGTGCTCCTCTCCGGCGCCCGCCGCTCCTCTGCTCCGCTCGGCGCCGCTCGGCTCCTCCTCTCCCCGCTCGGCGCCGCTCGGCGCCCCGGCTCCTCCCCTCCCGCCCCTGCCCCCCGCCCGCCGCCCCTCTCGGCCCTGCCTCCGGCCGCCCGGCCCCGGCGAGCGCGTCACGAGAGCGAGTGAGCATGCGCCCCGCGGCCCCCGCCCCGCGCCCCCACCCCCGCGCGCGCGCGCGCGCGGCCGTGGCCCGCCCTCCGCGTGCCCGTGCCCGGCCCGCCCCCAGGGCGCGGGCTTCCCGAGGGCCCCGGAGCGGAGGCCGGAGGCGGGAGGCCGGAGGCGGGAGGCCGGCGGGCGGGGACGACTCCCTGTTGCTTCCGCCTCCCGGGGCCCGCCCTGCGGCCGGGCCGCGGGGACCGTGCCCCTTGGGGAGCCTCGGACCCGCGGCCCGGCTCCCCCCCCCACCCCGCACCCCCCCCCCCCCTTCCCGCATGCTCCCAAACTTCTGTCTCCCTGCGGAAGGCCCGATGGCGGCGCGGGACCCACCAGCCGGGCCTGCGTCGCGCCCTGGTGCTGGGCCCGTCGCCACGCGTGGCCGCTCCTGGTTTGCAGATGCCACACGGGGCCGAGTCGTGCCTCAGGTGGCTGCCCAGCTTCGCTCAGCTTTTGTGCGCTGGGGTGAAGGTGAGCATCGGGCCTGCCTCGTGGGATCCCTCCCCTCTGAAACTCCTTCCCTCCGTAGCCCTTGCCTCCTGGCCTTAGGTCTCCAGAGTCGTGACAGTGGAAACCCTGACCGTCTGGCGGGGGCGGGGGCGAGGGGCTGGAATCCTTGAGCCTGTTACACCAGCTGCCAGCCCCACGGTGACGCCTCTCCTGGTTTGGCTGGTCCGGCCCCTGCCCCCCCCCCCCCCCACCAGTCCTCTCCAGGAGGCAGGACACCAGGAGGGCAAGCCTGACCCCAGGGAAGGCAACCCGGCCTCCAGGTCCCCCTGCAGTGCCCCCGGTGCCTGCTCTCTCTGAACCAGACAGAACTGCCCCCTGGAACCAACACCAGAGAACGTTTTCCCCTCTCCAGCTCCATAGTCAGCCTGGCTTTAACTGATATCCCTCACTCTGTCTTCTCTTCCTGCTGCCCCTCGGTCACCACTCAGGAAATCTGAGGGGCAGCGGCTGTAGGGGCAGCACCCCTGCCCTGGGAGGTGTGCAGGGGTGTGAACGTCCTCCCGGCTGGTGGTGGAAGAGAAGCCTGGTTGTGCACCTGCTGGCCCAGGTGCAGATGGGTAGAAATGAGAACAGCTTCATGGTGATAGTGACTAAACTACCCCGGATTCTGAACTACTTTCCTGCAGAAAAACACTCCAGGTTTTGGTTAACTAACACGTCGATTCTCCACATTGCAGACAAATCTACTCTGTCCTTCTGTCCTGCCCTGTGCCCAGGAGGCCAGTGGCTGTGCTCACTGGACCTTCACCAACAGGACAGACTGCTTCGGGTTGAAATCGGCTGAGAGCCTGGGTGTGCCCTCCTCCCCTCCTGCCTGGCCTCTACCAGGACCGTGTCTGTGTCCCTCTGTGAGGACAGGGCTTGTAGGCCTTCCCGTTCAGTTGTGACAACTGGTGTCAGGCTCCAAGAACGACTCCCTGCCTCTTTAGGTTGTGGTGCTGTCCCTGGACAGCAGCACCCCTGGCTGGGTCACAGAACCGTGACGGTGCCACGGCAAATGTCTCTCCCTCACACCGTCTCCTAAGTCTCTCAAGCCCCCTGCTTCCTGACAGGACCTTGATGGCTGTGCCAGATTTTGACTAGCCTTCTGCCTTGCAAACAGTGACATTTGGATGGAGGGTGTGCGGGCACAAGCAGACGTCTTGCAGGGCTGCTGGCAAAGGCTGCCCGTCTCTCAGGAGTGTCTGTTTTAGTCAACGGTGCAGACGCATGCCCTCTGTCCTGGCTGGTGGAAACCCATCCTGCTCCAGGGCCCCGTCCCTGCATGCCGAGGGGCAAACCCCGGGTCCTATCAGCCATTCCTCGCAGTGACTGCTTTATAACAAGTCAAAGCCAATGAGTCCTGCTATGGGGGAAATGGCTGCTCACTCTTAAAAAGGCACATAAAGAGGAAGCCCTCCTCACATCTGGCTGGGTCCCGTGTCTGGGACAGGGCCCCCCTCATGTCTGGCCAGGTCCTATGTCCAGGACAGGAGGTCGCTTGAGGAACTTTGTCACCATGGGGATGACAGCACGGGAAGATGGGAGGAAGCATGGGTCCCCGATGACACCATTGGGCCATTAACCAATCCTGCTGCAGCTGCGAGCATCTTAATTTAAAACCTATGGAAACAGATCAGTTAGAACTCTATAAAAGGAACAGAAAATCCAAGTCCCCTGTGAACGAGTTACCTCTGTACGACAAATCTCTACAAACTTGGGGGCTTTGACAATAAGTGTTTATTTCTCAGGACCCCGTGGTTTGGTGGGATGGCTCCTTGGTGCTGACAGGGACTGTTCGTGCACCTGCATTCTCTGGGGGACTCCACTGGGCCTGGAAGGTTCTGGAAGGTTCAGGGGCTTCAGTCATGTCCAGTGTCTCAGTCTGGGGGATGAAAAGCTGGGAGCAGGCTGACCTTTGTTGCTCCACACGGTTTCTCATCAGTCTAGCCTCTGCTTCCTTACGCGGCAGCTGGAAACCGAGAGGGCCAAAGTAGACGTTATACAGCCCCTGAAAGCTGGGACACTGCGTCTGCCACATTCTCTCAGGGAAAATAGGTTCCAAAGCTGGCCCAGATCCAAGGAGAGGAGTAGACTAGATTTCACATCTTGGTTGGAGGAGGGCCTGGCAGCATGAGAGGAGAGAACTGTGTGTGGTCATCTTGGAAATTGTCTGCACAGACCGACTTAAAGAGTCGTGGGAAGTGTTGCCAGGATCACAGCCAGTCCCTAGCGAAATGGCGGCGGGAATATGTGTCTCTCCGTTCCCACTGGGGAGAGAGAATCTTGGACTCTGACTGGGTCGGCTAAGTGCACATCCCTGGGTGGTAGAATGCCGGTAGATGGTCGGCATAGGCCTGGATTTAGTGCAGATCCTTGACTGCTGACTGGCAAGCATCCAAGGAGAATGGAGGGATCTTACTCATCGTCAGGTCATGGGGACCCCCGCTGCCAACCCCCACAGCATGGCTGCCTCACCACGGCAAGTGCTGTCTGGTGAGAGCGGGGACAAAGCAGGATGCAAACTCCAGAACTGAAGTCAAACTGCAGGTTCGCCTCTGGATGCTCACCCACACCTGTGCACAGACTCGTGAACACCTGCTGTCCGTCCCTCCCCTCCACCTTGGAGATGCCTCCTATGGTAACCAGGGGTCTTGGGTTCATTGACTTCTAAGTGAAAAAAACTTTGGGGAAATAAGAATGGGGGGGGCGAAAAAGTGGAACCTTCCAGGAAAGATGGTTCAGAACTGTTACCTTTCTCTCCAATGACAAAGCTGAAGCCCAAAGTGACTACTGAAGACACGGGACAGGGAAGTATGAGCTATTGATGTGTTCTGTTTTTGTGTGAGGAAGGACAGGCACCCTGCGCTGGGGGGTTCGGCCTCCTCGGTGAGCAGCCTTGCCCCTCCAAGCTGCTGGAGCATTCTGTACCCCTCTCTCAGGCCACTGTCCCTGCAGGGCCAGATAGTGTGGGCTCTGTCTTCCCACAGATTTGTCCTGGGATTCCCCAGTGGCAAAAAGCCACAGGCTTCCTCTGGCTTCCCTCATCCCTTTTGTCTGGAATCTTCTGCAGCAACCCCACTTCGTCCCACAAACCTGCTCCTCCTTTGTAGTCACACCCTCATCCCCTATACCTTCCTCAGCTCCCTCTGTTATTAGTTTCTCTACTAGTACTTTTAAAGGCACCAACTCAGCATAACTTAGTTATTTGTCGAAAAGCCCTGGTTGCCAATTAAAATCACCCAGGGATATATACATATTTTTAACAGAGATTCCTTGGGACCCCTCCCTCCCCCCAGTCCCAGCTCTTGGATTCTATCGGTCTGGAATGGGGTCCCAGCATCAGTGTTTTTTAAAAGCTCCGAGACCCAGCAAGTTTGAGATCCGCTGGTCTGAACGTCTGTCTGCCTGCGATGCCCTCTATTACGGGTCCTGTTGATCTCCCCAGGGCATAGCACGGTCCCTTGTACATGATAGGTGCTCAGTAAAAGTGAAAAAGTGAATGTCCCTACACTGCTATTTCAGCCATGAGCACTCATGGAGCAGGATAAAGGGAGGGTACGAGGTTCCAGCACACGTAGAGAAAACACCTGTGCGCTTAGACCAGGCAGTATGTGAGGGGGTGCTGTGGAGAGTGAGGTCCTGGGTTCAGCTGTGACTGAGGTCACCTCACTCCGCCACACTCGCCATCCCCTTCTCCAGGAATGTGGTGATGACACAGGGTCCGGTGTCCCCACACCTGGGAGGAGCCAGTGAGGAAGTGACTCCTGAGAGTTGGTCAGTACACAGGTATCCAAAATGGAATAAGTTACCTTCATTATCATTCTTAATCCAGAATATGTGACTTTGCGATTTGCCAATCGCAAAGAATTATCAAGATTTCATCTTCTGGGCAACGCTGGTGTGAGCTCTGCCGTGAAAACCATCACCGAGTCCTGGGACTCCTGTGCTCACCAGGTCTGGCTGCGGGGTCCCCATGCTCGCCCATCCTCAGACACCACCCGCTCTCTGACTCCTGTCCTTGACAGGTTTGTCTCCACTGTCGCTCTGTGCCTTTTTCTTCTTAGGCTTTCTTCCTTCAGGTGTGCAGACACGGCTGGGGAGTGAGCCCTAGACACTTTGCTCGGGGTCTCCAGGCCCTGCCCCTCCGCCGTGCTCAGTGCACCACCACGGAGACCCCGCTTCAACGCCTGCTGGGACTGCCATGCCAGGGGGTCGCCTGTCCCAAAGTGAGCCTGATCTCAGTACGTTTGCTTCTTAGTTCCCCATTTCTCCCAGTTATCTTTCAGTGAGAAAATACATAAAAGGAAAAGATGCTAAGAATTATTTTCTCTTTCCTGATTTCTTTTCCACACTCCCTGCACCCCTGCCCCTTGTTTGTTTTTTTTTTTTTTTTTTTTCCTAAAGAAATCAATTATTTTAATTCCAGTTTCCTTTCAGGAAAAAAAAAGCTAAGTTCTGTGGAGCTTGAAATTACCAAGAAAGTCATGAAAATAATTTGTCGTCCTCATTTATTTGAACAGAAGCTTAAAGATGCTGCTGACAACAGAAATAAAATCCAGGGCTTTGAGATTGGAGCTGGACAATAATTCGGGTGGAGTGTCACTCAGAGCAGCTGCCCCATCCAGGCGCTTTGCCGGCATAGGACAGCGTGTCGCCGCGCCTTTATTTGTGGGCGTGTTCCAGAAAACAGGGAAAGTGCTTTTTCTTGTCCCTCTCTCTCTGTAAAGAGAAAGATGAAATGGTTTTCCTTAAGGTATCAATTACCTATCATAATCTACAAGAATATTTCATCAGTTTTAACTGGAGGTGATCTGATTTTAATCAAAGAGCCAAAAATGAAAAATGTACATATGCATGTATGTAATTTAATAGTTTTGAAGACATTATTCTGAGTAAAATAAGCTAGACACGAGAGGACCCATCGTGTATGACCCCACCTGGAGAAGTCATACTCAAAGAGGCAGAAAGAGAAAGAGTTGTTCCAGGAGCCCAGGGGGTGCGGGGGGGAGTCGAGTTTCGGTCAGGAGGTGGGGTGGGGTGGGAAGCACGGAGATGTGGGCAAAGGGCCTTGGGCCTTGGGCTCTGCCCGTAGAGGCTAATTCCCCCCACTCTCCCCCCAGCTCTCCACTTCTCTGGGCTTCCTCACCCCCCCGCCAGCGATGATGGGACAGGGCTGGTGCTTTGGGAAGTCAAAGATACAAAAGGGTGACCCACGGTGGGTCCCCAGCCTGGGGGCACGATCGAATGCTCAGGTCAGCATCAGGGAGCTGAGAGAACGAGGCTAAATGTCATGATTTGTGTAATTTGACCCATACTAGAGGCTTTCAGCAAGTGTCATCCTTCTTTCCTCTCTACTTGGTCCCCTCCAGGGGATGCATGGCCTTATTCCCCAGCTTGCTGCATCCAGGGAGGAGACCCTAAGGAGCCCCAGCACATTCCCTGGTGAGTCCAGGTTGCGGCAACTGGGAGCCCTGCCCTGCCTCACAGCCTGGGCGCCTGCCCCCTTACCACCAGTGTTGCCCCAGGCCCCTCCACTCGTGACCTCTGTACCATCACACGACCTGGCCAACCAGTTGGGGCCTCCTCAGGTCCACCACAGTGGTCCTCGCGTGGGAGAAGGGCAAGCGTGTGCGTGTTTGAGAGGCTGACCCCCTGGCCAAGAGCCGCTGCCCAGAACAAAGCAGGACACCTCTGGCCAGCACTCCCAACAAGGTCAAGATGTATGTGTGTCCAGGGCTGTCTGCAGAGGGGAGAGTCCTCACACCGGAACAGCGGTCACACCGTCTCTGCCTCAGACCCGAGTGTCCTGTGGGGAAAGTGCTGGGCTGGGTCCAAAACAGCGTGCACCTGGAACAGAAGAGGAAAGGCAAAGATCGGTTGGTTTCCTTCCGTGTAACCTGGCGGACGCGCATCAGGTGTGTTTTCTGTGTTGCAATAAAACTTTGCTTATGTGAAAAATGCATTTTACTTTTAATCAATGACATGCATTTGCATGGCTTTAAAATTAAGAGCTACCTGGCCTATGACAATAACCAGACACCTCAGCTTGAAACCCTTTCCTGCAGAGAATCACCTATAACCTTGGCTTTTTCTTCCTTGATTGTTTCCATATTTGTAAAAATGTGCTTATGCTGTATTATTTTTTACCTTGGAAGCTATCGATTGATTTCTTCCTAGAGGAGACCAAGTGTTTACCTCTTTTCTACTGCTGCGAACACCTCCCTCTCCCCCCCCCCCCACTGCCTACCCCCACAGTTTAGCACATCCTCGTTGGGTCAGTATTCTGTGTATTAACGCTACGTGCTATTCTGCATGAGCGGACATTGCCGTGTGCCTCCATGGTATGGACGCTCCACGGCTGTGTTCTCACTACAGGTCTTTTCCGGCACAAACTTTCTTCCTTGATGGTCACCACTCCTTCCTTCCCTTCATTTTCTTGATCTTCTATGTACAGTAAAACTTGGTTTGTGAGCATAACTCGTTCTCGAAACATGCTTGTAATCCAAAGCACTAGTGGGTCAAAGCAAATTTCAAGAATCGTTGGCTCAGTTGTGATCATGTGACGTCGCTCGTTTATCTAGTTAAAATTTATGAGAAACGTTTTGCTCGTCTTCCAGAACCCTCGCAGAACAGGTTACTCGAAATCCAGGGTTTTACTTATTTGCTGCTAATCACAGCCAGCTCTGACAACATTGCAAAACTGTCCATGTGAGCACACACATCCGGTTCTCACTCGGAGATGCTCTCCTGCAGCCGCCTGGCGCCCTGTGCTGGCCCCACGGTGGCCTCCCTTCACCTGTCCTGGGAATGCCGTCCACCACTCGTCCGGATCCCGTACCTCCTTTTGTGTTGTGTCTCTTTATTTTGGTGGAATATATTCTCCAGTAGCTTCCTGCATGCTTTCCTGGATGGAAAGTAAATGTCCAAAACAAGTTTTTTCTCTGATGTAATACCTAATGGGTGATTTGGCTGAGTACAGAGTCGTAGGTAGGAAATGCTGGTTTAAAACATGTCCAAAGTGATCTTGGAACCACGGCCCACTTTGTCTATAACCTCACCGAGAAGGTTCCTACACTGGTGAATGCCACTGCGACTTACCTGAAGCCTTGACTGGCCGCGTTTGGGCACTATGCCAAGGTTGGGCTGGTTCCTCCAACCCCTGTTGAGATCCCTACAGCTACTCAGAGCTTGAAAGAAGTAGTCAAGAGTCCTCAAACTGGTAGCTTCAAACAGTTCACGTTTAAGGAAACTATGCTGAGTGGTTTGGTGGCCGCCGAGGGGTGGATGTGGTTTTATGTCGGCAAGATCACAGGCAAGTGATTGGCATCATTGGCTATAATAAAGGCCAATCTTTAACATCTGTTCATATTTGGTTTATTATTCGAGTGTTCTTGGACCATAGGTGATCAGAGTGGAATTTGAATAAAGTACGATGATGTATCCAAAAAAAGGTTGAAAGTAGAAGACGATGGTGGCAGAGTCTTTAGTTGTTCCAAATCTCAGCCTTAAAACAGAGTGGCCACATAGCCAAACAAAAACCCATGGATCACATTCACAACAGAACTGGGTGCCGAGGTACCCCGTGAGCCCCAAAATATGAGTGGGTATTCGAGTAGACGCTATGAAGGGAGGGTCTCGCAACTTGGCAGATCAGTTCCCTAAAAAAATCAAGCAAACAGCATGTGGCAGTTTCTTAGAATGATTTCCTACTTGGGGAACCTTATTTTAACTAAAAGCACTCACTACAAATAATAAGTATAGTTTTAACCAGGGAGTTTTCATTATAAATTCTTTTCTAAAAGTTGTCTCCCATTTTTCAATCTAAGGTATAAATGGAGACAGGCTACCAGTTTGGGACTGAAATGATCAATTTCTGGCCTAACAGAGCAGGAAGCAGACTGTGTGCCTCTGTTGGTGTGACGTCTCTTAGGAAAAGGAAGTCCTTGAAGAATCTGCATCCCGAGAGGCTGTGAGGATGGATGTTTTCTTCCATCTGCTTTGGAAGCCTTCAGAGAATGACCCAGAACTCCAGGATCCTGAGCAAACCCCTCCAAGGTCCTGCTGGCTGGACTAAGAATCAAATTGACATGAGACATTAACAGGAGAAAATCAAATTTAATGGGCATGTATATGAGGAACGCACACAGACCTGGAAATTCTGAAGACAGTAGGGCAAACTGAGGTGTGTGTGTCATCGGGAACGTGAGGGCCTGGGGCCGCCGGAGAAAGGAACCCACCTCGCAGGGTGGAAAGAGGACAGATGTTCGGCAATTAGATGTCTGTCCTGCCATGCAGATGGCTCACCCGGATAACATTCATCTCTGCTAATAGCTCTTACTCTGGGAAAGGCCCCCCGTTTAGAGTCTCCCGTGGAGTTAAGGGAGGCTCGGAAGTTTCTCCTGAGCCCACAGGGTCTCTGTTGCCCTCAGCTGGGATCTCGGTGCCACAGCGGTCCTGGGGTCGGCCTGTCCTCAGCCCTGCACCCTGAGGCTGTCCGGGAGTCTGAGGTGATGTCAGCCTTTAAGATACCAATAGATTATTTTTGCTCCCTCCCTGGTAAAATTAGAAACTTAATTAAAATGTCATCAAGTGAGGCCGCGAATTCCACATCCCGGATCTGAAATATGCACAATAGAACCTACCGCTTGCATTAGTTTCCGCCCTTTAAAACACTTTTTTCTCAGCTGCTCCAGGGGGACGTTTGCCGGGTGGGGAAGGCAACGTCGCGGAGAACGTCTTCTGTGCTGGTGACAAAGACACTCCTTCACCTGCTAGGTCCCACGTGAGTCTCGGTGGGAACGTCACCCACACCCCATCCTTCACTGTCTCAGCAGATCTGGAACCTGCTGTCACGTCTGCGGGATTGCTGGACTAGCTTCTGTGTCTCCCGTTTGGGCTCTGATTCTCCGTCGTTCAGAATTCCACCTAAAGTAAAAACGGGAAAAAAAAAAAAAAAAAAAAAAAGGATTTCTTGCTGTGTTTATCTTGAGGATTTGGGAACTGTGTGAGGACAGACCAGGGCCAGATGCAGCTGTGGGGACTACTGGCCTGTAACAAGGGTGGCTCAGAACCTCCGAGGCTTCTTGAACCCCAGCGACCAGAGGTCCCTCATCACACGTGTGTCTTCTGTCTCTGCCCTGCCTCCCCTTCCCTTCCTTCACCCTCTCTTCCCACCCCTCCTCACCCGCCTGCCATGGCTGTGAGCTGGGGATGGCTGTGTGGACCTCAGCTCATGGGGGACAGAGGGGGGTTCCCTTGGCTCATCCTGATGGCCGCGGCAGGAGGATCAATACCGCCCAGAGTCCCTAATGGCAGAGAAAGGGACTGCTAATAGCCCTGTGGCGTCTTGGTCTAACTGAGTCTCACGTGGCTGCTGAGGGTCTATTTATAAACCTTATTGTTTGTTATATTACAAGCATGGAGTCGTTTTACTTTTGTGAATTTTACAATAAAGAATTTGATCCTATCACCCAATTTATGGTTGACGTATTCACAATTAAATATTAATTTGATTTCATTGCCTTTTTTTTTTAAGTTTATGTATTTTTGAGAGAGAATGCGTGCACATGCGCATGAGCAGGGGAGAGGCAGAGAGACGGGGAGAGAGAGGATCCCAAGCAGGCTCCGCCCTGTCCTCACAGAGCCCAACACAGGGCTGAATCGCACAGACTGTGAGATCCTGACCTGAGCTGAAATCAAGAGTCAGAAGCTTAACTGACTGAGGTGTCCAGGCGCCCCGTCTCATTGCTTTTTATTGACCGAAACACAACTTTTCAATCTCGTTCTCTCTGGCTCTCACACTTCAGCTGACCCCACGTATGTAACCCTTTCCTGCTGTTACTGACTCCACCCCCTGGAACCCTCCCCTCCCTCCTGGGCGCTGGGCAACCCCCTCCCCCCTTGCAGAGCACAGATGGAACATTCCCCTCCTCAGGTATTTCTCCTTTCTCCAGGGTCGTGGGAGGCAGAAGCTGCGTGTGCTCTCTTCAGTCCCGCAGGCGCTGGGCTTTCTCTCCAGAGACTATGTCGGTCATATCGCAAAGGGATTTTGTGGATGTAATTAGGGTCCCTAATCAGTTGACTGGAAGTTACTCAAAAGGAGACTTTGCAGGTGGGCCTGGATGAAGGGCAGAAGTCAGACAGATTGGAAGCAGCAGGGACACTCCTGTTGGCCTTGAAGGGGCAGACTGCCGTGTTGCCACAAGTGCCACATGGCAGGGGACAGCAGGCACCCCCGCACCTGACAACAGTCCCCGGCCGGCAGGTGCAACAAACAGGGAGCTCGGTCCCTCAACCGCAAGGGACCGAGTCCAGCAGCCAGTGGCGAATGTGGAAGGCAGCTCTGAGCCTCAGCGGGAGCCCCGCCCCCACCACACCTCGATGTCAAGGTCCCGAGACCCTGAGCAGAGGCCTCTGCTAACTGTCCTCGGACCCCTGGCCCACAGACACCGGGAGGTAAGTGTGTGCTGTTTGGGCGTCTGTGTCTGGGATAACATGTCTCATGGCAGCAGGGACCTGACGCAGGCGCCATGGCACCCCCTGTGTTTTCTCCCTGGCGGTGGCTTCACAGGTACTTGGTCGTGCGCCACTCTCTGCATGGCTTCCGTGACATCCTTTAGCAAAGTGCATCCCTCTAGTTCTGGCAGCGGCAGTGCCTGGACAGTAACGAGCTGGGCACGTGGGAGCCGGGACGAAAGGCCTGCTGGAACAACAGGTCTCCTGGTGTTCTCTAGGCCTCGTCCCCCTGCCCCGCTCTGCCTCCCCCTGTCTGCAGAGGCCCAGCCCACATGCCTCCCTAGAGAGCCCACCGTAGGGCATGCGGCCAGTTTGGGGCTACGCCGCCCGCTTCCCACCAGCCCTGTCCCCGCCTTGGGACATCCCACCTAGCGAGGTCTTGGACGCGAGACAGTTCCCAGCACTTGTGAGGTGCGACGTCATTCTCTACTGCGTTTCCCCCAGCTCCGGTGTGGGGGGACCACTCAGCGTGAGCTGAGCACAATGGGATCTCTGACCACAGGAGATCAGGAGGTAGCCTTTCCTCTCTCTGCTCCCCAGTGCAGCCGGGGGTGGTATTCAACCATCTCTGTGACTTTTCTCCTTGAACAAGCAGCCCAAAGGCAGAGGAAGTGTTTGTAGAAGGGGTCTCTGCTACTCCAGGCCTGCCTGTGGTGGGTCACCCAGCTCCCTGCGTCTGGTCTGAGCGGCCACCTTCTGAGCCTGGCCTTGCAGCCGCCCCCGATTCTGTGAGCCTATGGCAATGGCTCTCCTTCACCCCTTGAGATGGAACGATTCCTGCCGAGAGCCCTGGGGGAGGTCATCACTGGCTGTCTCTCCAGGAAACAGCCATGGCTTTCACAGTGTAAAAATTAACGCCGGAGCCAGACTGCTGGATTCAAATCCCCGTCTGCCGCTTGCTAACTCAACACCGTGGAGGGTTGTGTGAGCTCCCTGGGTCTCGTCTGTGAAACGGGGAAATGACGATCCCTGCCTCATGGACTGCTGACAGGTTCCTGTCTTAACACGTGCGAAGCTCTTGTAGCGGTGCCGTTGTGTGTTTGTTGTTATTTCACCGTATTCTGTTTGACCCTGGACAGTGTGATTCTATGCATTATCCTTGGTTCCCAAACTAAACTGTAGGTCCCTAGGGTCAGAAGCTAATCTTATTTCCATATTTTCATTTTCCATTACCCCAGAGCACCAACCATGGAAGGAGTTCATGCTACAGTGTCAGGGGACCCACACCCACGGGTACTTCCCAACCGGAAGATCACTTCTGCCCCTGGATTGCAGGGTCTTATGGGGGTGGGGGGGTGTCTTTAGAAGATGGGGCCACCACAATAGACGCTGTGTGCAGACCTATTGTGTGTGCACACCTATCATGTGTGTGCACACCTATCATGTGTGCATGCTTATCAATCATGTGTGTGCACCTATCAGTCGTGTGTGCACATCTATCATGTGCACACGCCTATCATGTGTGCACATCTATCGTGTGTGTGCACCTATCATGTGTGCACACCTATTAATCGTGTGCACACGCCTATCATGTGTGCGCACCTATCAGTCGTGTGTGCACATCTATCAATCGTGTGTGCACACCTATCGTGCATGCGCACCACACTTCATTCCAGAGAGAGGCTCTGGATTCTGACGACTCCAGCCTGCATGTTTGCTCATTCCAGCAGGGAGTGACGGGAAAGAGTTCTCTGCCTCACTTCCTGCCACCAGGCTCGGGGAAATAAAGTTTCCACTCCTCCCCACAGCACAGGAACCCTTTAGGGGAAACATGTACCAAGTCATATAGCTGGAGAGAAATTCAAAATGTTTAGCACCCAGCTATTGACATGGACAGAAGCTATAATGTCAGCATCAGATGGACCAGAGTGTATTCACACTATCTACTCTGAATACAGGGCTTGTGGCCAGGACAGAACAAGGAAATTAAAGGATTGTAAGGTAATAAATGAATAACATGGTGAAATAGGTACACTGGAAAACAGTATTGGCTGACATGGCCCAAGAGTGGTTTGGGATGGGACAGAGATGGACTGGGACAGAGATGGGATGGGATCAGGTGGGTTGGGTTGGCTCGGGTTGGCTTGGGAAGGGGTGGGAGGGGGTGGGAGAGAAGAAGAGGGGAGGGGAGGTTTATCCACACCTGACATGAAATTCAGATTTCATGAAGTGGGTTAAAATTTTGGTGTCTTAAAAAAACTTGGTGTCTTTTCCTGTCACGCAACTTATTTGGGATAGAAACAAATAGTAATGCATTATTAACAAACCGGCAGACCACATAAAGCACAGATGGCTAGAATGTTAAGAGCTACATGCATTAATCATGAAGCATTTTTACTCTTTTGGTACTCACTTACATAATGACAGGACAACTTCTTACTTTTTCTGGTAAATTTACCCTTATGCTATAGATGAGGTGAAACTTGAGGTTTTCTGAGACAGAACTCTTAAATTCAAATCAATTTAATAAAATAAATACAACAAATGAAAATGTTTTTCTTTTAAGGTTCTGTCAAATGTCCCAATAAGCTTCTTTTTGTAAGGAACCAATTCAATAGATAAATAAATACACAAATTTTACGATGATATAAAACAGGAACTGATGATAGTTTTGTTGAATGCAATTCTACTCTGATAAAGATCGGTAAGATAAAGCCTATGGCATATTCTGAATAAGGACGACAAACAGATGGGTGTAAAAGCAAAGCAGTATGTTTAAATGTCTGAATCTGATGTTCTTGATAAAGATACTGAAAAGCTATTGCAAAAAGGTGAAATTCCAAGTTTTTATAGTATAAAGTCTAAAATAATGACCAGGCATTGGTAACTAACAGCATCAATTCGTTTATCCATATGTTCGTCTGTCCTCACATTTATTCATTCGACAACCACGTATGCAGAACCCCTGTGTGCCAGACGTTGCACCGGGGCCTGGTGCTGACATCAGGTAAGGACACACACAGCCCCTGGGCTCATCAAGTGGCCCAGTGGGGAGATGACAGCAGCCACCTAATCTTCAAAACAAAGATGCCGTGAAAACCTGTGTTAAAGTTTCCAAAGGAGAGTGCAGTGTCCCGTGTGTCACCCTGGCCTGGAAGGACCCAGGAAGCTGCCCTGAGGACGGTGAGCCAAGTTCTAAAAAGTCAGTTCTGTTAATTGCAGGTTAGTTAGATAAGAAGTAGAGGGAAGAATCTGTCTCCTGAGAGACAGCGACTTGGGAAAACGTGGAAGTAACACTGATCTTTACAAACGTGTTTGCTGTGTGAACTACTAGCTTTCTCTTAATAAAACAAAAGCAATAAATGTATCCACAAGATTTCTTGTGACAGATTCGGAGTAAATGAGAAGTCTTGGATTCTGACTCGTGTAGTTATTCAGTAGCCTCAGACCCTCATGATGGAACTCTCACCTGCGACTACCTCAGGAAGAATGGAAAAGTGTCCTTTTCAAATATCCTCCCCCCCTCTGATTTATAAACACCTGAACTTCCTAGGAATATTCCTCATTGCTTAAAAATATCTTTCAATGGTAATGACGGTTATGATTTTTTTTAAGTTTATTGATTTATTTTGAGAGAGACAGAGTCAGTGTGATCAGGGGAGGGGCAGAGAAAGAGGAAGAAAGAGAGAATCCGCCGTGTCCGTTCAGAGCCCGACGCGGGGCTCGAACCCATGCAACCGTGAGATCATGGCCTGAGCCAAAACCGAGAGTCAGATGCTTAACTGACTGAGCCACCCAGGCGCCCTGACAGTTGAGATTTAAAAAAAAAATCTTTATTATATAAAATTTTAAACGTATGTAAAATTAGAGAAAAAGATAGCCATCAGCTGCCTTCAATAATGATCAATCCTGCATGGTGATCCACCTGTCTCCATGTGGGTCGTTCCTCAGAAACTTCAGAGAGAGTTAATTTTACTTCCTCTTTTCCGACATGGATACCTCTTGTGTGTGTGTGTGTGTGTGTGTGTGTGTGTGTGTGTGCGCGCGCGCGCCAACTACTGTGCTAGAAGATATGGTACGAGGTTGAACACAAGTGGCAAGAGTGTCCTTGCCTGTTCTGCTCTCAGGGGACAGAGGACAGACTTTCACCAGCAGGGGTGATGTCAGCTTCAGGTTTTCACAGGGACCTTTGTCAAGTAGAGGCAGTTGCCTTCTATTCCTGGTTTGTTTCTCTTTTCTTTTCTTGCCTTGTCTTGCCTTGTCTTGTCTTGTCTTGTCTTGTCTTGTCTTGTCTTGTCTCGTCTTTCCCTTCTCTCCCTCCCCCTTCCTTCCTTCCTTCCATCATGAAAGGATTTGGTCAAATGCCTTTTCTGTGTCAATTAAGATGGCCATGTGGTTTTTGTCTTTTACCATATTACAGTGCCGTATGACAATGCCCGGGGGGCTCAGTCTGTTGAGGGTCCAACTCTTGACTTCAGGTCATGATCTCACAGTTGGTGAATTTAAGCCCTGCATCAGGCTCTGCACTGACAGTGCGGAACCTGCTTAGAATTCTCTTTCTCTGCTCCTTCCCCACTCTTTAAATAAATGAATAAACTTAAAAAAAAGTCTTAAAAAATAAAGTGCTGTATTACATTGATTTTTGCACATTGAATCACTCTACATTCTTGGCATATGCCCCACTCATCACGGTACATGATCCTTCCTGTACGTTGCTGGGTTTGGTTCGCTGGTATTTAGTTGAGGATTCTTACATAAGGATCGATATGCCTCTGGTTTGTAGTTTTCGTGTGATCACAGCCTTAGCTGGCTTTGGTGTCAGAGTCATATTGGCTTCATGGAAGGAGTTAGGAAGTGTCTCTCTCTGTTTTTTTAGGAAGAGTTTGTGAAGGTCTGGTATTGATTCGTCTTTAGACGTTTGGTTGAACTCACCAGCGAAGCCATTTGAGCCTGAGCCTTTCTTTGCAGAAAAGGTTTTAATGACTAATTAAATCTCTTTAACTGTCCTAAGTATATTCAGATGTTCTGTCCCTTCTTGAGTCATTTTCAGTAGTTTGTTTTTCTAGGGCTGAGCTCATCTAGGTTATCTGATTTGTCGGCAGGAAGGTCTGTCTGCTATTGATTGTCTTGTGCTCATGAAGTGAACCCCTGACCGCTGTGTGTGGCCTCTTGGCCTCCTCTCCTTTCTCCCACTGGACGTCCTTTCCTTTGCCCCGTGTCCCTGTCCTTTGAATCCTCTCCTGCCTCAGCGCAGAGCTTGGCTCGGGGAGGGCACTGCTTAGTGGCTCAGACCTGGCGTTCAGATCCAGCGACATCACCTCTCAGGGGCCCCAGAACTAGAATGCGCAGGTCCCATGCCACTCTGGACTTCTGCCGTCTGCCTCGCTGGGCCTCTAGGTCAGGACCACGGCCACTTTGGGCCTGTGTTCAAGGCCATCAGTGTCCCACTTCCTTCCCTCGTTGTTTGAAATGCAGATAGTGATACCTTGTGAGTTTTCTAGCTGTTGGGGATTTATTTTCATCTGCTCACATTTTGCAGGTTGGCGAAAGACCTTGTCCCTTGGTTTGTTGTAGATGTTGTCTGTGGGTTGGGGGGCGAGTTACTTTGCTTCCTTGAGCCACAGCTTCCTTCCTGTAAAGTGGGGGAAATACGTAAAGATAAGGTGGCTGTGAGAAATGCCTATGCATGTGAGAAATGTCTATGCAATGTCCCTGTGGAAGGGACTTCATAAATAACCCTTCACCAGCCTCTCCTTTAATGCAGCTTCAACTTTGCATAATTAAATTCCTACTTAATTTACAAATTGAGTTAGTGTAAGGTATTTTTGAATAAACTAGAAAGATGTATAGATACGAATTAAGTTTAAAATTCCAAAGCAGTGGGGTGGGCGCCTGGGTGACTTGGTTCAGCGTCCGACTTCAGTTCAGGTCATGATCTCACAGTCTGTGAGTTCGAGCCCCGCGTCAGGCTCTGTGCTGACAGCTCAGGGCCTGGAGCCTGCTTCGGATTCTGTCTCCCTCTCTCTCTGCCCCTCCCCAATTCACGCTCTGTCTTTTTCTGTCTCTCAAAAATAAATAAACATTAACGAGAAAAGAAAAGAAAAATGCAAGCCTAGAAACATATTTTACCAGCTGATATGTGGTGTCATTCTGGTATAATCTGAGACAGCATTAAGTACATCCACTGGCTTAGTTTTAGGGTACAAAAAGTAGAGATCAAATTTTTAAATTGGAGCTATAAATATTTAACTCTGACAAATTATCCATTAGTTTTTTAATAATAGAAGTAAATCAATTAAATTTGTATTACATAAGCTAGTGATTATTTTTCTTCAGTGAGTTTTGTTTATATTGACTACCTGACCAGCTATGATAAATTGTTGTAATAGTTTCTTAAGGAACCAAAAATCACACTTTAATCTTCATTATGATGGTATCGATCAAACCTGATTTTGAGCGTCCTCCAAGCTTCAAAAAGGCATACGTATGGTGTGATTACTTTTCAAAGGTGCTCCTGGGTTGGGGGAAGAAAAAACCATACAGAATAGCTAATAGGTAAAGTAATATTGGCTAAACTCATACACAAAACAATGACCGAGCTTAACTGGAATAAAGGAAGAAACGTAAGCGGTTTTCCTGGGTCAGATTTCTTGAAAACTTTCACGTTCTCACTAGGACAATATCAGGCTCTGTTCTCTGCGGGAAGTCAGGCTCCTGCTGGCATATCCTGTTTTAGAAAATCACTAAATGCATTAAGCAGAGACCTCGAGAGGACAGTATGTAGCTCACGTTGTCAGTGGTTGTCACCTGGGGCCCTGTCTCTCTGCCAGGGGACATCTGACAATACCTGCAGACATTTCCAATCCTCGTGACTGGGGAGAGGGCGTTCCTGGCTTGGGGTGTGCCCCCAAATGCCCTAAGATGCACAGTGCAGCCCCCACAGCAAAACATTACCCGGTCCGAAATACCAATAGTGTTGAGGCTGAGAAACCCCGGCTCACGGTGATCTCCGAGGTAGGAGGGCACTCAGGGACCCAAGTGGCATGTGGGCTGCTTCCCTTCACTGCAGCACGCCCACATCAGAGGCCCAGCAGAAGCCTCCAGCAAAATTATGGTCAAGGCGGCACATGTAACATCGCCAAGAATTATGGACACTGGTGACAATTATCACTGCAGTTTGTCATTTCCCCTGAGCTGTATGATGTTGCTTCTGAACTTACTTTTAAAAAGCAAGACTAATATAGCAAAGTCTGAGCATCTGACTGCTTTATTATGTTTCCTACTGTAATCATGTCTGAGAATTTACATATTTAAATGTGTATTCTTTTATTTAAAATTTTTTTTTAGTTTTATTTTTGAGAGACAGAGAGTGTGAGTGGGAGGGGTAGAGAGAGGGGGACACAGAGGATCCGAAGCAGGCTCTCTGCTGACTCGGGGCTCAAACTCACAAACCGTGAGATCAGGACCTGAGTGAAGTCAGACACTCAACCGACTGAGCTGCCCAGGCAGCCTTGTATTCTTTTATTTTCAATGACTCTTGTTTTCTCTTGTATATTTCTTTGAGTAGCAATTTGGGGACCACGTAGATTTCTAAAAAGTCGTGTGTACAGGTGGCTCACATCACATGTGAGTCTCATTTCAGGACAGTGGCGATGGCATTGGACACAGGTGCTGCTCCGAAATATGGAGACACCACTCCAGCACAGAGCCTTCTCCGGAGTGTCCTGTGCTGCTCCCGGGGCTGGGCAGGGGTGGGGGCAGTGGGAGGAGATGGCAGGGGTGGGGGCAGGGGGCTGTGCAGATGTGGGTGGGGGACAGCGGGGGGAGCAAGGGGGCTGGGACATGGGGGGGTGGGTGTGGGACAGCTGGGTTGGGAACAGGGGTGGGGGCGAGGGGTTGTCCAGAAAGTGGGGGGGGGGGATGGCAGGGGTGGGGGCAGGTGGCTGTCTGGGATGTGGAGGGGACGGCAGGGGTGGGGGAAGGGGTGGGGGGGCCAGGACACGGGGTGGGTGTATGTGGGATGCCCGGGATGGGAGCAGAAGTGGGGGGCAGGGGTGGGGGCAAGGGGCTGTCCGAGAGGTGGGCAGAGACAGCAGGGGTGGGGGCAGGCTCAGGGTGGGGTCCAGGATGTAAGGGGTGGGGGGCAGGGATAAAAGAGAGGACAGATTGTAAGCACTCCTCAGTGTTGCCTCTTTTTCCTCTGTCACACATGTGGTCACTTTCAGACAAAATGTCAGTTAAATACAAGTCGCGTCATGTTTTCACTTGTTTCCAAGTGTGGCATACATTGTCTCAGCTAGTGAATCGGTCCTACCCAGGGCCCCAATAACTCCATATTTCTGTCCTGTGCTGGGGGGCAATTCCGTGTGCACATAATATATAACACAAAGCTCTGTGCCGGTGTTTTCTTCCCTCCCCCCCCCCCCTTCTCTCTCCCTTCGTCTCTTTGTCTTTCTTTCCAATATGGCAACATGTATCAAATTTCAACTTTACATCCACCAACTCCGAGCCATTTCCATCAAGCCACCTGAAGGAAACCCATTAATGGAGGGGAGAAGACAGCCTGAAAGCTTATCCCTTTTAACTTTATTCTTTCAAACCAAAGTTTCAGAGAAAAAAACTCAAAAACTCAGCACCCCGACGTTGGCAAATGGAACGTCTGAAGTTGCTTGCCAGAGTCCTAAATTATTCAACACGGAGATCAGATCTCCACACACAAGCCTGGGAACTCCGATCACGCCGGCTCCGATAGGTCAATAGTGAGGTTTGGTGGGTGTGGGAGCCCCGCTAATGCACATTCCAAGAAGCGCTTACTGCTGTCACTACTTGAACAGCAGCAGGGTCTGGGGCTGACCCCAGCGGGGCAGCACTGGCAATCTCAGCCAACAGGTGGGGACTGGAAGTCACTGCCCCGCCATTGGAGGGATGGCCCAGTAGGACGCAGGGAGGAGGGACTGTGGTTGACCACAGGTTCTTGCGGGTGCAGTGAGTCCAGAGCCCTGGGGCTGTGACTCCAGGACTGAGGGTCACGGGGGTTGGAACCCTGGGGGGCCAGTTGGCCTGGCTTCCTGGGACTTTCCTGGTGCGGCATAGCGTCCGTCCCCTGGGAGTGCCCTCAGTGTGAGGCAAGCAGGCACGTGGGTTGAGCCATCTTATCTCTCTAGGTTACTGGCAGGCAGACTCCCCTCCAAACCTAAGGCCTGTCCCCTGTCCTTCCCCTGCTCCCGCTGTGTCTCCTGGTCAGAGTCATGTCTTTGGCCTTTGTCACTCACTACCTGGGCAGAAGCCCTGTTTTTTCCTAACAGCACAGGGCCTGCTTGTCCTGGTGCTAAAAGGCCTCCCGTCTGAAGCAGGGAGGGAGGTGGGGTGGGGGGAGCGCCCCCTCAGGGAAGGCTTTCCCTTTGTGGGAACCCCACAGTCTCAGGGAGAAGCCAGGGGAGAGCTGTCTCCGGTCCCCAGCCTGCTGTGGGGCCCGGGGCCACAGCAGACCCTCTGACATACAGCAGGTGTTGGTAGAAGCAGAAAATGAGTGCGTAATTTGGGCCCCAACAAAGAAAAGCATAATGCTGTTCTCTTATCGAATCAACAAATACATTGATTCACACAGTGTGGCCCCAAACGTGGCACTTGTGCTGAAACAAAGAAGCTATTTCCCCAGCCATTGATTCTTGGGTCTTCTGAGAATAATTTACTAGAACAAGTGTGGAATACCTCTTTGATTTCAGGAACATGTTTAAAATAAATCTATTAACTTTCCCCTGGGAGTTGGTACAGTACAGGGATGCTCCCCTATGCACTCAAGTTCAGACCTTGAGAGCCACAAGCATGCCTCGCTCGAGTTTACACGGGGCTTATTAAGTCCCGTCACAGGAACAATCTCGCGGCGCCTGAGAGACAAGCCTGGGGAGGCCTGCACGGGGAGACACGGGGCTCGGGCCGCTGGGTGCACACAGCTGGGGCCGGGGCCTGGCACAGGCTGGCTTCCTCTGCTTCGCTGGTGCGTTCGTGCACGAGGAGTGTGCAGGGATCTGCCTGCTCGGAGCCGCGGAGAGGCCGGTCAGATGGCGGCTGTTTTTGTTTTGTTTTGTTTTAACGTTTATTTATTATTGAGGGACAGAGAGACAAAAAGCGTGAGCTGGGGAGGGGCAGAGAGAGAGGGAGACACAGAATCTGAAGCAGGCTCCGGGCTCTGAGCTGTTAGCACAGAGCCCGACGTGGGGCTCGAACTCACAAACCGCGAGATGGTGACCTGAGACGCAGTCAGTCGCTCAACCCACTGAGCCCCCCAGGCTCCCCTAGTTGGCGGCTGTTTAAGGGGGTCTGACAGTTTTGTATCCTCTCCAGGTTGCTAAGTTGACTTTGATAAAACCCACCCGCAACCTTGAGTTTTCCCGTGTTGACATGAGAATACGTACATCTTTCACGGGGTTCTCGTGAGGAAAGTCTGAGGAAGTAGATTAGAAAGTACTTATCTGGCGTGTATGAAGGGCGTAGCAATGGCATCTGGGAAAAGAATAGTGTTTTGCACACACAGAACGGCAGTAAATATCTGTAAATGATTCTAGCCCATGACACACTGAGATCACACCATGTCTAAGGTCCTGGTGATCACAGGGCGGCTTTGCAAAGGAAAAGGTGGCAAATACAGAATCAGACGTTTCCCACTCTGCTGCCAGAACCTCCTGTTTTCACAGACTGACATCCAGCTTTTTGGTTTTCTCACAGGAGCACGATATGGGAAACTATTTGGCTGTGTTTGGTCACTACTCACAAGATGCCCAACTTTGTTAGGCCGTTTTCTTTATATTAACAAAAAGATCCTTTTTTCCTAGAACACTGAAAGTAAGAGACTTGTATGACGCACATTTGTCAGCTGGCTTCTTGGACACGTGACCCCAGCCACGTTTGTAAAAATGGAGTTGAGTATGGTTAAACATAAACAATTTGAACTGGTTCCATGTAAGAGAATTGACATGAATGTAAACACTTTCGTTTGAAACTTCCCTTCCCTCCTTCCTTCCGTTGTTCCTTTTGGTTTTCTCTTTTTCTCTCTTCCCCTCCAGCCACGGGGGCGCATCCTGGGCCCCAGCTCTCTGCGTCCTCCGTAGAAGGACCCAGCGTTTGTGATTCAGATGGCTCTCCTCTCTGCTGGCAGGGAGGGCAGGTGGCTCCCAATGGGCACACGCTGGTGCTGCCTGGCGTCTCCTTCCTCTTTGTTCTTCACCCCTGTCCCCATCTTCCGATGCTGGTCCACATCCCCTCCTTCCCGAGTGACTAGGCTGGACCTGCCAGTGGCCTCGCCCCGTGCCGTCTCCTGGCAGACAGGCGGAGCTGGGCTCTCGTGTTTCCCACGTAAGGTCTGGGTCTTTGCAGATCTTTAATGTCTAAAGCAGCCCTGCCAGACTCTTCAAAGCCCCCTGCTGTCTCTTACAGAATTTTACCAGACGGCTCAAAAGAGCGTAGGGGGCCTGAGAGCACCTGGGGTCGGCCAGGACCGAGGATAAGGGGACATTTCATACACAGCAAACCAATGTCACTGGGTGCAGTTCTATATAAATGGTGGCATGTCCTTCTACGTGTACTAGGTGACCGGGAGAGGACTTTTCCTTGGTCAGTTATTTTTTTTAAGTGCTTGCCATATTTTGCTGTTATTGGAGATCTTGAATACTGGACTGATTTAGAGTTTTTCCTTTCCTTTCATTTGACTAAATTTACTCTCTCATTTTCCAAGTCAGACTTGATAAGCATCGGTAAGTCATGCATTATTCATAAAGAGCTGGTTGAAGTAAGAAAATGTAAGTTAGACTCTTTTAGAAATTCCACTTATAGTACAAAATTTGTGGTCTAAGTGCTGATGAGGTACGTTTATGAGTAAGGCATGACTACCAAGGAGGGTGTTTGCAACAGTTTTTGTGTCCATTTCTACTCTTCTGATTCTCCTTTTGCGATAGCTGTGCCTCCTTAAGTACCTGACAAGGTCTGATGTTTCAGCAGGAGGCAGGGTTTTATGGGGGAAGAGGCTGCTGACAGCAAACTCCAAGGGCTAGTGTCGTGACGCTGGGGGTCATTTCAGGTTCTGACGGCAAGATGCCAATAGCTGCTGCCAGACCCCGTCCGCCTGACCAGCGCTCAGAGACGGGTTGGCAAGAGTGCCGTGTGGCAGGTTGAGTCCTGGGGAGTCGCATCTCGTGACACCGACGTCCGGGGGCCTCTGTGGACAGGGTTCGGGGAGCTTGCGATCAAATCCCGACTCCAGCCTGGGACCCATAGGGTCCCCCGCACGTATCACCCCGCCTCGCTGGCTTTCCACTTCTCTTGCACCAAGTGGGAAAACTAACACCCCACTCCCCTCCGAGGGCCACTCACTCCTTCCTCATAAGACCTGAGTGGCCACTCTGAAGTGCTCGGCATGTTGACCAAAGGTAATTCGAGGAGTTACTGCTTTTTCTCTGAGTTTTATCTTGAATTGTCCTTCAAATTTCAAAGCTTTTAGAGAAACACCTTCTGATTTATTTGCCAGGCATGGGGCTCTGACGTTGCCCAGAGCAGGTCTGTTCCCCACTGCGAAGCTCTAAACCAGCCATTTCTCCCAAATTTCAGCCCCAGACAAACAAGAAAACGACCACAAAATGCGGGGAGCTCTGCTGTCCAGCATGTGACTTAGGTAGAAGGAAAAGGGGGAAAGGCGTTCACTCCGAGTAGAGACCGTGAACCCTCAGAGGCTCACCTGTGCTGAGCAAAGAGTTAAATGCTTAGTTGAAAATCAAGGCTCTGCACTCCACTGAATGGGGCAGCCCCCCGCCACCCTCTTGGGACCTGGCACATCTTTCCAGGTGACTGAGCATTGGTTATTCTAACATGAATCCTCAGGTGGCCCCACGGTGCAGTTTGGGAAGACGTGGCCTCTGCGTGTCTCTCCGTGTAAGTGGTGTTTCTCCCATGTGGGACCCTGGCTGCTCCGGATCCAGATAGAACTAGAGGTTATCAGCCCCACTCTTCTTCTTTTAAATGGGGAGACTGAGGCAAGACTGTGGGAAGAGTCTCAGCAGTCTAGAGACTGTGACCTGATGACATTACGGAGAAACTCTTTCCTTAGCAGTAAGTACTCTACCTTGGGCGTTTTTGCTTTCTTGCTTGCTTTCGCTACTTGACATATTCCCCATAATATTTTTTTAACGTGTGTTTATTTATTTTGAGAGAGAGAGAGAGTGTGCCAGTGGGGGAGGAGCAGAGAGAGAGGGGAAGAGAGTCCCAAGCAGGCTCTGAGCTGTCAGCACAGAGTCCAACGCAGGGCTCTATCCCACAAACCGTGAGATCGTGACCTGAGCCGAAATCAAGAGTCAGATGCCCAACCAACAGAGCCACCGGGCACCCCTAAATATTCCCCATAATCTTGCTGTGGGCTCAACCTGAGGGACAGTCTTGAGGCACAATGGACGGTCACAAGGAGTCAGTGGGACTTCGTTTGGCTGGATGGGGTGTAGAAGATGGGCACAGAGGTCAATGTTTCACAACCAAGGGAGAGTTCGGGGCACTTGGGATGGGACTTTGTCAGCGACGAGTGAGAGGACACACGACCCAGGAGAAATTGCGTCAAATTTCTGCTTCATGTAAGAAAGTTTCTCATTAATGAGCTTGATATGTGGTCTGTTTGTGGGGAGGGGGTGGTGCAAGGGTGAGCGTGGCCCCAAGGCACGGACAGCATGACCTGCCTGGGTCGCCAGCTGGATGGAGCCCCATGGCCACGTCGCTCATTTTCTCCGTGAGGTGGGTTGGGGGGGAGGGAGGCGGCAACCACGGGGTTTTGCCGGGGCTGCTGGGTGTCCGCGGTGGTGGCGACCTCCCCTCCAGCCCAGAGTGCCACAGACCGGAGCAGAGGACGGCTGCCCACAGAGCGCACCTTGCTGGCCCACGCACACCTCTCCCAGGATGGCGGCAGTGTGGAGGAGCTCAGAGGTTCCGTGGCCAGTCGGTCACTGCTCCGATCCCAGACCCGTGGCCAGTCCGTCGCTGCTCCGATCCCAGACCCGGCGAGCTTCACACACCGCCTGCATCTTGGGTTCTCTTCCGTTGCAGACAACGGGGCTGCCACAGAACTGGAAGTGTCCGTGCTGTTTCCGAGGGGCTCCGGCAGACCTCAAGGACGGTGGGCACCAGACGATAAGGGGCCACTCTAGGGGCCTCGATGGCATGTGCTTCCCCGGCCCTGGGGCTGACCCAGCGCTCACCTCTGGCCCATCGCCTGAGAGAGACTCGCTGGGTGGATGCGAGGACAGACGGATGAACAAGGGAGAGGGGTGAAGCATGAAGCGTGGCTTCCCTGCGTTTCCTGCCTGATGCCCGCTGTGCTCCTTGTTCCACCTGCTGAGCCCCGATGCACCAGGCACCGGGTGCCACGTAATCCTGCAGCTCGGGCATCTGGAGACGTGGACCCAGAGCGGAGGGTAGTGTGCCCCTTGGCCCTCCTCCGTTCCTCAAGGACGCCGCTCCTCGTGAGGCCCTCACGGCCCCCCTCAGCACCCCGTATCCCCTGTCACCCTTTCCCAGCACTGGATTAGCCTAATCCCCCCTCAAGGGGGTACCGGTCCCCCCAGGCCCCGCACCTGTGCTGAGTGTGCGGAATCCCCCTGGGAGCCACAGCGGGGGGCCGCCTGGTCCCTCCTGAGGCGGAGGCGCCCTGCTGCTGGGTTTGCTCTGACACCCAACAGAGAAGCAGGAAAGGACAGCGGTCCTGCCCACCCCCGGATGGAATGAGGAAGTCCTCATCTCCTTGCCAATGGTGGAGACAAGACCAAACACCCAGCAGGTGACCCGGAATTCTTCCTGTTGGCAAACACTTTCCCCAAGGTTGTTTTTGCCAAAGCGGCTGCTGAGTGGGTAACTTGATGGGGCCCCGTGGGAGCCTTGGTCAGGAGCTCAGGGCGGGTGAGCGGGCTCCATGGGCCTCATCTGCCCAGCCGATGGCTTTGGGTTCACACTCAGGGTGATGTTCCGCGTGGGCGTCTCTGAAGAGGCAGAAACACGCAGACAAGCCAGCATTTCTGGTTGAGCACTCGTGGGGGCTGCGCTGGGCGGGGGGGGGGGGGGGGGGGGGTTGTTATCATACAAATGGCCTCCGAGCTGAGCTCACGGCCCTCGAATGATGTTCAAACACTGGCAAGACCTCCGAGGTCAGCCCCAATCTCACCAGTGCCCTTCTAGATATTCACGTAGCGATCCTGCGAGGCTTGACCTGACAGACTCTAGAATGATCCTGGGATGGGTGTCCTGCTGAGGAGAGAACAAATGGAGTCCCTTTTGCCCTAAGAAGGAGTGTGCTTAAGGCGTCTTGCCTTGGTTGACATGAGATGGAGACACAGCCGGTCAGTGTCTTCAACCTCCTCCAACAGCACACGAGGCCCGCGAGCCGCAGCCCCTCCGCAGGTGCTTGTGGAGCCGAGGGAGAAACAGGACGACATTCAGACCCGAGGTGAGCGGATTAATTATTAAACAGTCTAACACAATCGATATAATATTGCTGGTGTGTTTCCTTGCAGGTATTTCTGGAGCTTTCTTCAATATTTAATTCAACCCCAAACCATAGGTCATTAGGAAATGTATGTTCCAGGTTACCGCACGCTGCGGCCTGCGCCTTTCGGAAGGACTGCGTCCCGGAGGCAGATTTTGGGGTCTGGTAGGTGACATTGGAAAGATCTCTCCTTCAAAGGAAGGTTAAGAGACACTTTTCACTGCTCTTTTCTTTTCTGCCTTTTCATTTGCAAATTCTTCTTAAGTGAACAATTTGCCGAGGAGAAAGGCGTGATGAGGTCTTTGTTGAGGACTGAAGAAACCGAGAAGTTAACCTCAAAGAGCCGGGCCAGCTTCCTGTAAGTCCCGCCCCCACCCCCCCCCCCCCCCCCCCCCCCCCGCCCAGGAGGCCCCAGGAGGCCCCAGGCCGGTGTCCGGTGTCCGTGTTACTGGGCGACATGGGGTGCCATGGCTGCCTGTGTGTGAGGCTTTTCTCGGCCGCTTTCACGCGAGCGCAGTTTTTACTTGGCCTAAAAACCAAAATACAAAAAGTCCTACACCTTTAACTTTCATCCTTTTAAAAGCTTTTGAATTATTTTCTGAGTTATTGAATGGATTTGCCCCCTCCCCAGGGGAGGACGAGTGAGCGGATCGGGCTTGTGCGTGTGAACTCTACTTGGAAATAAAAAGTTACACTTTCTTTCACATTTTGATGTGGATCTTTTACACAGTAGCTCAGAAGAGCCATCGGCTGTCCTTATTGGCTGGGGGTGGGGTGGGGGTGTGTGATGTGCACGCAGCCCCAGGGAGCCCGGCCTCCCTTCACCTCCCTCCCTGCGCTTCACCCCAGAGCGGTCATTGGTGCCTCCTGGAGTGTCCTGCCATTGCAGAGAGAGCCTGGGAGGGCGCTCTTCCCAGTCTGGAGACCAGGGGGCAAACACAAGGGGTCTGAAGGGCCACAGCCCCTCGGAAGCTCCACGGGAGAGTCCTTCCCGGCCCCTCCGGTTCCTGCGATGGTCCTGGACCTGTGGCCACAGCCCTGCGGTCTCTGCCTCCATCCTCACGTGGCTTCATCTTTCACGTGTGTGTTGACTTCCCTCCCTCTCAGAGGACACCAGTCACCATGGGTGAGGACCCACCCCAGGCGGGTGTGGCCTCATCGTGACGTGATTGTGTCTGCAAAGAGCCTATCACGTTCACAGGCTCAGGAGGACATGACTTTGGGGGACAGTACCCCACCCCATGTGGCCACCACACCTTCCAGCCTGACATCAGAGATCAGAGATGGGATCCCCGGGGCGGGATGCGTGGTCGGAGCCGGGGACACAGCTTGGGGAGGAAAAGGACCCCATTCTCAGGGGCGTGACCCTGGAGCCTGTGGGTTAGGGGACAATGACAGCACGGCAGGAGTCCAGAAAAGAAATGTCATTTGAGTGACTTCTGCCTTGGATGGTGTGGCTGTCTTACGATTGATTCCCCGTTTCTGGGCACCACGCTGCCTGCTGACTGAACCTGGGGAGGTGGGCGGCATCTGGTCTGGGCCCTGGGGCCGTGGTCGAGGACCCCGTGAGCCCACGGATACAAGCCCGCGTCACACTCCGGGACAGCTTCCCTTCACGGCCATGCCGGTTAGACTGCAGGCCTACAGAGGGTCACTTTTTACTAATTTTAAATAGGATCGTTCTTTATTTTTAAATGAAGAACGTATTTGTGTTTTAGCCTTGTGCAAGGGAAAGTGTGTCAATGACAGGCAAATTTGAAATTTCCATAAAAGTACCGTTCAGTTTACTGACTTCCTTGTAAACGCAAGAACATGTGTCCAGTTGTGAAACAGGACACATCAAGGGACATTAAAGTACTCTGGATAAAGTCCAATCCAATTTCTGGTAAATGATTTGCAGGAGGGGCGGGGCTGCTGCCCAGGCAGAGACTTGGGATCTCAGTCCACACGAACTGTCACCTTCTGCGGGTTTTCAGGGTCGAGAGGCAGGGAAGAACGAGAAAGCAGAATCAGCATCGTAAAAGAAGCTACAGACAAAAGGAAAAAAATGCCTTTTACGGAAGAGAGAAGTTGCAGGAATATTCTTTTCTACCCGAAAATGAAATCGGTGTTGAGTTTATTACCGTTTGGGCTTCCTCTCCAACCGGAACTGGATCGCAGACACCATGTGACCCCGCGACGAGGCCAGGGGCTCCGGAATTGTGGCGGGACAAACTTCGGGTGGGATCACTGAGGCCGCAGTCCCCGCAGTGAGAGGCAGATCCGCCCCGGAGAAAACCAGGGGCAGCACGTGACTTCAGCAGCTCTTGCAGGGGGAGGGGTTAATAGACATGTCTCCATCCACCTGCCGTCTGCCATTGTCTGTTCTCACCTGAATTTCCTCAGGAAGAAGAAGGAGAAAATCGTCAGGTATCAGAAAATAAAAATAACCACACGTTCTCACACCCAACCCCGGAAATTGAAACGAACCGATGCTTCCAGTTTGCAGGAAATGCAGGAGAAGGAGGCAAAGCACCCGTCCCCGAAGGGAACAATCAGACAAATGCAGAATGTGGGGTTTTCTACCTGGAAACTGGCCCGCCTCCTTGGGGAGATGGGCCTAGATTGAAAGAGGCAAGAGAGACACAAACAAAATAGGACGCATAAGCCCTGAGGGTCCTACAACTGAAGGCGCTCACGCCGGACGTCAGACGCCCTGAAGTTCTGTGTGTGACAAGTGTTCCCTGTGTGGGAGAACAGCCTCACTCTTCACGGTCACTCAACGGGGTTGTTTGGGGTGATTTCCACCACGTCCAAGAACAGAGCAGGGGAATAAAGACATTTTGCAAATAGTTAGATCTGGGCACTGGGTTATTTTCTTTCTAACTCCCTCTAAGTTGAAACTATTCAATGAATAAAAGGTGACACAGATGGTGTCACGGATGATGTGACGGGAGGCTGCAGGCCAGGCGCCGTCAGTCCACGCCTGCGCAGAGGCCGAGGAGGGCGAGTCCCGGCACGGCCAGAGCAGACACGCCTGCACCTGCCCGGCGCTCCTTGGGCACGTAGGGACAGTCTCCCCCGTAAGTTTTCTCCATAATCTTGTGTCCTGCTTGTGAGATGCCGTGTGTACAACTCTGGTCCTTCTGGGGAAGAGACCTTGGTGTAGAGACTTGCTCTGGAGCGAGGCTATGAGTCCTGCGACGTCTCTGTTTTCCGGGAATGACAGCCAACACTTAGGGCCAACGCTCAGGCCCTAAGTGCTTTGTGTCCATTAACTGCCCCACAAGGTGATTCTGGTCGGGCCACATACAGCCGTGTCTCACCGGTGGGGAACAGGCGAAGAGAGCCCGACTGACCCAAGATCTCACGGCTAAAACGCTGCAGGACCGAGAGGAAGCAAAAGTGCACTGACATTTGCAGCTTATTCTGAAATCTGTAAAGAACACGACAGACTGATGGACAGAGGAGTAGACAGACGAGCAGGTGTGGATAAAGTGTTGACAACACAGCATCTAGGTGGTGGGTATACGGGTATTCACTGAGCAATTCATTCGGATTTCCTGACTTTAAAATTTTTTCACAATAAGATGTGGAGGGAAAATATTTAAAAATGGCAGAACTGAGATTCAAACCAAGGCAGCCTTTCTCCGGGGTCTAGGTTCTTGGCCACCACGTGCCCCAGCCTCTCATGTGAGAGGAATCGGACCCCAGAGGCTTCAGGGATTTGAGCAGACTGTTGCTGCAAACACATCACAAGACTCAAAGGAACCGAAGAAATTATCTGGTGAACCCATTCTTTATTTCATTTTTATTTTTTCTAATGTTTACTTTTTTATTTTGAGAGAGAGATAGAGACAGAGACAGAGAGACAGAGCGCGAGCAGGGGAGGGGCAGAGGAGGAGGCAGAATCCCAGGCAGCCTCTGCACTGTCAGCACAGAGCCCGACATGGGGCTTGAACTCACAACCGTGAGATCATGAGCTGAACCGAGATGGAGAGTCAGACCCTTAGCCGACTGAGCCAGCCAGGCGCCCCTGAAAGGCGCCCCTCAACCCATCCTCAATAAGATGAGCCTCAGGGAGGGGGGTGACTTACTCAAGGTCGGGGAAGGGTTAGGACCCCATCCCCCACTTCACATGGCTGCCTCTGTCCACCGCTCCGTGTCGCCGTGTCTCCCGGTTGGGGCGGCCGAGCCGCGTGCTGTGTGGCCCCATTTATTGAGTCTGTGGGTGGGGCTCCCTACAGACGGTTGACATCTCCCCACTGTGCTGACCTCCCACCCCAGGCCTCTGCAGGCTCCCACACAGACGCTGCCCTTCCCCTCGGCAGTGCCGTGGGCTCCGCGCAGAGCCCACGGTTTATGGAGCCACACAGGAAATCTTTATCCTTGAGTTTAAATGTCTCTGCTTTCACTTCTATTTTTAATATCTTGGATTCATAGAGCAATTTCCTTCGATGACCTCACGTACTTCACAGACATTATTTAATGAATCTTCCCAGACTGGGGAAGTGATGGTGTCGTTAACTAGAGGGCACCACTCCCCCCACCCCCAACCCCCCGCGAAGAACTTCGGTGTCCTGACTGTGCCTGCTGGGCGGACACAGACGAGAGACAGCTGCTCACCCTGGAGACGGGATCTCTGTCTTCTGATCCCTCTTCGAGGGGCCGGGAAACAGGACTTGCGTTTGCACAAGGAAATGCGTCGAGCACAGAACTGCAGGATTGTAGCGTTCCAACACAAGGAGGGCCTGTGGGAGATGGTCCGCTATGACCTCCAGGCTTCACTGGCGGGGACACGAGAGAAGTCGAGGGATATCCCCAAGGTCACTAAGCTTATCAACAGCAGATCCCCAGCAAGGTCCCAAGTGGCATGGGTCTTGGAATTACACTTTTCAGTGATTAATATTTTGTTTCCTTGCAGGTACTCTTAAGGCCCCACCTAATACTTGCCCTGGGATCACACAGGCCTTTCTCAGCCCAGGGCACTTCTGCCCCTCAAGGAAATTAACTGGGAGGCGAGACTGAGGCCTGGAGGCCCGGACGACTGAGCGTATCCCCACCCCCCTGCTGGGGGTGTCAGCACAGGCAGCAGGTGCTGGGGCCAGAACCGCTGTGCACTAGATCCTGTGCACGACGTCCACACACACAGCATGACAGGGGGCTGACACCTCGCTGTCAGCGGACTGTGGCTGGCTGGTGTCCAGCCACGGGCGCAGGTCTGGTGGGGCTCAGAACTGCCCCCCGGCGCCTTGTGATTCGGTCTGAGCTTTGGCGAGCAGTGCACATGTGTCCCCCGCATGCAGGGAGCGCTGGGCAGGAATGAGGAGTCACGGTTCGGTGCTGTTCCCGGCACCCTCGGCCCCTGTGGGACCTTAGGGGGTGAAGAAGCCAGGGCGCGTGCTCTGCTGTGGGTTCTCGTAATGCTGTGCGTGGTCTGCCTGGACCCCCTGCAAAGTTCAAGGGTGCCCAGCCCGGGACCAGAATGTGTCTTATCTTGGCATCTTCGGTGTGAGCTGTTGCCACCAGAGGCGTTTGTTTGTTGTTTGTTTTCTGTTTTAAATAATCTTTTCTTCTCTAAATTTAAAGCCGAGTTAGTTAACATATAATGTAGCAATCATTCCAGGAACAGAATTCGGCATCCCTCACTTGCACACAGCACCCAGTGCTCATCCCAGCAAGCGCCCTCCTGATTACCCGTCACCCCTTTAGCCCACCCCACTGCTAGCCGCCCACAGGTGTTTCTGTAAGAGAAATCCCCCAGGTGGCTTTGCTTCTCAAATCCTTTAAGCCAATGTCTCGGTTCGTCTTCCAGACATCACTTCACTGAGAAGGATATTGTACTTCGGTCAAGCTTCATCCCATCACTTATCTGTCCATCCATCTATCCATTAATGCAGTAATATATTCTTGAACTCTCTATTTATCCCACCACACTCACATGTACAAACTGGATTAACCGTGATCTGTGGTTCTTTCCACGCTTCCTTCAGCGGCCAGTGGATGGTAGGGGGTTACCGGTTATACTTTCGAAAATGCAATACGCGTCTAAAAAGCCAGCACTGCAAACAAAAGCCAGGACTCTGACAGTGACCTCCCTTGACGTGTGAGCCCTCCCCGTCCCAGGGAACTGCTAGCCCAAATCGCAAGTTCAGTGGGCCCCTGCTGTCAACTTTCTGTAGTCGTGCGTCCACATGTGCACCTAGGAAGTGTGTGTGTGAGCACAGTGGTTTCTACCTTCATAACGACAGCAGTGTACTTGCTGTAGCATTTCTATGTTAATGGGTTAAATGGCCTTTCCAACCCGCCGCCCTGTGTTGCTGTAGGTCAGTCGTTCTGGCCGCTGTGGGGCCGCCCACTGTGCGACTGTCCCGTCCGACAGAGTCTGGACTGCCGCCTGTTGCAGGCGGCCCCGTCAGCTGGCCACAGTTGTGCAGGTGCACGAAGGAGGCAGGAGGCTCCTGGGTCAGGGACAGGACTTATTACTCATGTCACAACAGGCAGTAGGGTCACCGACATAATTGTCCTCAAGTCCCACAGGATGATACACACGGGCCGGGTGGGGGCCACACGTGTGGGGTGCCTTACAGAGAAGATCCCTGAACTTGGGGAACTTGAATCCTTTACAACAGGCAGGACGCACGTCTACCCAGGGTCCAGAAGGAGCCGTCCTCTCTGTCTTTCAAGGCTGTTAGTCATACAGACATCTGGGGACGATGGTCGGGGACAAAGGGCAGTGAGTGCCCTCTTGCTGGACATGCAGAGATGCGAGCCTCGTGGCAAACGGTCTCCCAACACAGTGCAGGTTCGTGACACCGTGAAGCTTATGATACTAACACCAACAGAATAGAAACATCTCTGAGAAAGTGAACATAGTAAGCCTTATCAACTCACTGCTCCCTAAAGAAAACTAAGTTCTCCGATTTTTACCACCTTGAGAGGCAAACGGGCTAAGCTTTAAGGAACAGGACAGAGGACCCTGGGGTCCTGAGCCCCACGGTGTGGGTAGAGGCTGCGGAAGGGGGTGGGGCAGTTTTGTTTGAAGTGACCATGCATCTGATGGGATGAAGCCACCTGCCTGTGTGGCCAGAATGTCAAGTAGCAATTAATTGATCTGACTGCATTTTCACGTTGTGCTGATTCAGCGACAAAGGAGGCAGACGACGGGGAACACAGTCCTCAGAGGCAGAGTGTGGGGTTCGCCTCGGGTTCACACGCTCTGCACTCTTGGGGTCCCTTCCCCCTAAAGTCTCCCCCCCTTAATAGGGCACTTGATGTCTAGGGTGATGAAGAGCTGGCCACACCAGGAGCACTCACAGGGAGGGTCTGAGTGCCTATACCCCGGGCACAGCGGGTCCCCACGCTGGCTGCCCAGGGGAATCACGGGGGTGCTGACAGGCCCGGGCCAGGCATCGGCCAGACCTACACAGCAGTGTCTGGGACAGGAGCAAACATGGCCTTGTGTACAAGTGGTCAGAGCTGGGGACCACTGCCTGAGGGCCTCCCACAGGGCTGGGTACACAGTAGGGGTTCACTGAATCAGTACTTGACCGAAACGCCGGGAGGCTCCCACCCTTGGTGGCAGGACGCAGATCTGGAAGGGGGCAGCAGTGCGAGGGTGGACGCCAAGGAGACCCTGCGGGGGGTCCTGGCAGGTCTGTTCTGGAAGCTCCCCCCTGATGGCTAAGGCTGCAGGGGAAAGACCTGAAGACTCAGACTCTTACTTGCTACCTGCTCAGAATGTGAGCCTTGGGATCATCCTGGGGATGCAGTGAAGGTTGGGGGGCAGATGAGCGGATCACCGGGTGTCCCCCCTTTTCTGTTTCTCCTCCAAGACTGGCACTGAGCCAGTGAGTGAGCTGGAGGGGTGGCCTCTCTTCACCGTAAATGAGTGAGATGTTTCCAGAGCTCCCATAGGATCCAGCCAGTCCCTCCAAGGAGACGGTCACTGTCCAGCTGTCCGCGGCGAGGCGGCCCTGAGCTGGCAGGCGTGTGCTGCAGTAAGGAAGCTCATTTAACCAAGCCTCCAGAGACTCCTCCTTAGGGCCCCAGACTCCTCCGTCAGGGGTTCTCTGAGCCCAGGTGGGGAGTGGCAAGGCTGGGCCTCTGCCTCCTCTCCCTCCCCTCCCAGACCTGGGCTCCCCCCAGCATCTCCCTCTGTTGCCAGGTGACGGCCGGCTGCTGCAGGTGCTTCCCGGATTCGGCTGCTCTCCTTCTGGCCCTTTTCCCATATCTCAAAAGCTGAAGCTCCCGCTGGGATAGTGCCGCTTGAGAGCAGTGTCCCCTCCGCGACCAGTGAAGGAGTTATGTCATGGCTCCAGGACCTGGCCCGGGACAGCGGACGGCAGGTCTGGGCCCCTGAGCCCTGTGCCTCAGGGAGGCTGGGGCCACCCAGGGATGGAGGTCCCGCCTGGGCACCTGTCATCCACAGCTCTGGCCTCTCGGTGCCCCAGGGGAGCTCACTGGGGACAGTGGGCAGAATGTGACAGAGCTCAGGAAACAGGCAGATGACAGCAGGTGGCCTTAGTCGTGTGCCGGCCCCGGGCACATGCACTGCTCTAATGACCCCGCAGGGCCTGACCTCCGGGTCTGACCTCTGGGGCTTGACCTCTGGGGCTTAACCTCTTAGGGTCTGACCTCCTGGGGCCTGACCTCCTGCGACCTGACTTCTGGGGCTTAACCTCTCAGGGTCTGACCTCCTGGGGCCTGACCTCCTGCGACCTGACCTCTGGGGCTTAACCTCTCAGGGTCTGACCTCCTGGGGCCTGGCCTCCCAGGGCCTGACCTCCAGGGCGGGGGTGGGGGGTGCAGACAGTGGTGGTGCGGCGCGTGGGCAGGGCTGTGGGGGTTCACACCCCGGTTCCGAGCCTGGTTTCTCATCTGTAACTCACCATTAGTTCACACTTGGCAGGGTTCCCACAAGCACTAAACGTATTGGGACATGTCTGGCCCTTGGAGAGAACCCAGTCAGTGCTGGCTGCTCTTATCTCCACGAGCTCAGCCCTGCAGGGGTGCCGCCCACCCACCTCCAAGCGCTGAGCAGAGGGGGGAGGGCCCAAGGGCACTTCACCAGCTGCCACCACCTCCACCCTGCATCCCTCTGCCTGAGCTCAGGGTCCCCGTTCTGGATTCTGGATGGCACGGCCATCACGGTCTCAAACGGGAAGCTCCACTCTTCTAATTCTGGACCGTCCGCTTAGTTGATCTGTGTAACTAATAACACACTGAGCACGGCCTGGACCAGACGGCAGCAGGGTGACAGCCACCAGGATAGAGGTACAGACGCTGGGGATGGGACAGAACTAAAATACCGTCTTTGGGAAAACGCAAGGTCCCGTCCTTGAGGGACGTTGATTTCCTGTTGGAAAGCGAGAGGGCAGAGGACAGTCTGGAGCCCCCACTGCAAGGGTACCGGCTAGGTCAGCCCCCGGCTCAAACATGTCAGGTCTTAACATGTCTATTTTTATTTTTTTATTTATTTTTTTTTTTTTTAAATTTTTTTCAACGTTTATTTATTTTTGGGACAGAGAGAGACAGAGCATGAACGGGGGAGGGACAGAGAGAGAGGGAGACACAGAATCGGAAACATGCTCCAGGCTCCGAGCCATCGGCCCAGAGCCTGACGCGGGGCTCGAACTCACGGACCGTGAGATTGTGACCTGGCTGAAGTCGGACGCTTAACCGACTGCGCCACCCAGGCGCCCCAACATGTCTATTTTTAAAAAGTCTCTCGTGTCTGTTATCATGACCCATGATGCTTTTCAGGGCTTTCAGTTTTTCCTTTGAAGATCTCCAAATTCTGAGATAGCTGGATTTAGCCCAGGCTTCAGATAGCCTGGAATTCCTTAAAAATCACCCGAAAACTGGTTTTGGACACACACGCCCCGCAGTCTGGTCCACGGACCTTCGTCAGCGGCCACAAGGCACAAGTGCACAGGCTGGAGCGTGCACGCTGGGCCGCGGGGCCCAAAGTGGCTGCAAACTTCCTCTGCGCCTGCGGATTGGGCTCTGGTGGTGCCACTTTCCACCCCAGGGACAAAAGGCAGGTGAGGAGGCCGCCTGGGCCTGAGATGAGCCCCTTCGGCCTGCAGGCATGTGTCCAGTGGCTTATGAAGGTAAAAGAACCTGCAGAGGTCCAGGAAAGAGCTAGGAGACCCACCGTGGGGGCTGATGAAGCCCGAGAGTGGCGGGGCCCCCGCATGCACACACCCAAACCCCTGAGCCTCTTCCACTACAGGTGGTCCGGGAGTCAAGAGAGCAAATACGGACAGACAGACAAAGGCTGACCGGTGGACACCCGCCGAGAAAACCCAGTGCAGGCAAGGGGTGGCCCTAGACTAGGTCACGTACTTGCAGGAACATAGGATGAAGGGCGTCACGGGGTCAGCAGTCAGTGTGGAATTCAGGCTACAGCATCCTTAGTCTAAAGAAGTGTTTAGAGGGCACATGGGACCTTTGGAGGTTTTGACAGATGCAGCTGAGTCTCAGAGGGTTGAGGGAAGCAGACATGTATTTACACGCAGGAAGAAGGGAAGACAGACGTCACCGCAAAGGGGCAAAGCGTTGACAGCGGGCTAATGTGGGCCAAGCACAGCAGATCCTTCCTCCCGGTTTTCCAGAAAGAAGGCTTGGTTCTCCTGGGCACCCCCGCCCGCCTGCCCCCGGGCTCCACTTCTGCTCCTGAGAGCGGCCCCCAGCCCGCCTGGGAGGCTGGGGTCGTGGGTGGGACTGAAGGCAGGGGTGCGGGTGGGTAAGCACCTTCTGTTCGCCCTCTGCTGCTCTCCTGCTTGTTTGGTTCTGGGGTGTTATTCTCCCCACAGCTTGGCTCATAGCCTTCATACTGCCGGAGGCACTTCTTGGAACCCAGGATTTCGTAGACAAAACTGCTTCCTCCCGTCTTTCTCATGATCCCTTCTTTCTGCCGGCACAAGAAGGTGGTACTGGGTGTTAAGTGACTACTCAGTTTCCCACCCAGCACTGCGTGCCCCCCATGACGACAGCCTAGTATCCAGGTGGCAGCACCCTGCGTGTCTTTACAGCTCTGGGGGATGGGGGGGGGGGCGGACAATAACCTGATGTGAATGCCTCGTGACAAACACTCCGTAAGACACTAGAAGATAGTTCTTCAGAGGCAGGTTGATGGTGAAAATCCTTCACGCTGGAATTTTTTACTTATGGCCAGAATCCATAATATTAAAGTCATTTTTTATGAATATGTTGGGTACGATACACTAGTTCAAAGGGTAATTTTTTAAAATTTTTATTTCTTTTTTTAAATGTTTATTTTTGAGAGAGAGAGACAGAGTATGAGCAGGGGAGGGGCAGAGACAGAGGGAGACCCTGAATCAGAAGCAGGCTTCAGGCTCTGAGCTGTCAGCACAGAGCCTGACGCGGGGCTCGAACTCATGAACAGTAAGGTCATGACCTGAGCTGAAGTTGGCCGCTTAACTGACTAAGCCACCCAGGCACCCCCAAAGGGTAATTTAATGTCAATGTTTATCGTCATTGGAGCCACAGTGATGTTTTACTGTAACACCTTTTTCTGTAAGATTACGTCACTCACACAAATCAACACCAGCTTCCCCGTGAAGCGGTCGGAGCCCAAGGTGCAGGCTCCATGCCGGTGGCAAAGCCGCTGGAGGGAAAGGAGGCCAAGCGAGCGGAGGGAGCCAGCAGCCAGGCACGGATGGGCCTCCCTTGGAGAAGCCTGTGCCCAGCCTCCTCCTTCGTTATTTCTCTCAGTGGCTCTTCCTTTCTTCTGAGCCCGACCCTCTGAAAACACGAATATATAAATAAATACTGGCAAAGAGTAGATTGAGTGCCATTCCTCTTATCGTCCTTGATCTTTTCTAGTTCTGTGTTGAAAAACTTCCTCTGGCCACATAGGAGGTGACACACTTAGATCAACAAAGAAGAAATTCCCGTTCTTATCGCATTGCGAATTCTGAAAATACGTCACCTGGACAACTTACTTTAGGAACAAGTGCCCCCATTTTTAGTGACTGGAGATGTGAATTCCTCACAGAACTCACAGAGCTTCAATTCCAAAGTAAAAGGACTTTCCTGCTGTGGCTATCGGGCCCAGCCCTGTCCCAGGCCCCCTGTCCCAGCCTCATCCTCAGCACAGATCTGCCCTCCCTGTGCGAAGAACAGAGCGGTTAGCCAGGAAGTCAAGGAAAGGGGTTCCGAGGCTGCTGTGAAGTGAGCACCATCCAGCCTCAGGGGCCGTGGGAAACAGAAAAATGAGGTTTTTCTCAAGGCTGATCTCGGGGAGCAGGCACCGTGTAAGCCCAGACTGGGCTGTTTTAATTCCCCACCTTCTGCCTTGATCCATTTCTGAATGAGCCATGGTTCTGTCCTTCCCAAAGGTCATTGCCGGACCACGTTCAGAGCAAGTTTCATTTAGGAGGGTCATAAATTGCATGGACGCAGGAGCTGGCAGTGACACCTACCAGTGATTCCAGGAGGAGGAAGTATGATCTTCCCCATGGGGTGGGCTGTGCTCCAACTGGGGTGAGCTGTGCTCCGGGTGGGGTGGGCTGTGCTCCAGGTGGGGTGGGCTGTGCTCCAGGTAGGGTGAGCTGTGCTCCCGGTGGGGTGGGCTATGCTCCTGCTGGGGTGGGTAGTGCTCCAGGTGGGGTGGGCAGTGCTCCAGGTGGGGTGGGCGGTGCTCCTGTTGGGGTGGGTAGTGCTCCAGGTGGAGTGAGCTGTGCTACAGGGAAGACGGGGCGAGCTGTGCTCCAGGTGGGGTGGGCTGTGCTCCTGCTGGGGTGGGCTGTGGTCCAGGTGGAGTGAGCGGTGCTCCAGGTGGGGTGGGCTTGCTCCAGGTGGGGTGGGCGGTGCTCCAGGTGGGGTGGGCTGTGCTCCAGGGCTGATTGTCCTGGGTACGATCCTCAACCACCTGCTCCAAGCTGTTCCCTGTCAGGTGGGCCCTCCTCACACTGAGCTCTAATTTCTTCATGCACAGGGGACCCAGTGGCCACCTCACGGTAATGTGGAAATTGGAAGGAACTGGTTAAAGCACCCAGCAAAGTGTGCGGAACGCAGCAGGCATGCAGACGGTGACAGCTTGTCGCGTGGCCTCTCATGCGAACGGTGGAGGAGGGTTGGGGCGAGAGCACAGGCTGTGTGCCTTCAGACCTTTGTCAGCAGAACGTTACACGTTATTTCAGTACTTTTATCTGTGTGGAACTTGTCATGATTTTACATCCCATTTTCCCGGTAAGACCATGTGCTCTTTGAAAAACGGGAGGAGCTAACCGGCTCGGAGCACCTGCCCTCCGACGTGAAGCCCCACGTGTGCCGTTTCACCAGCTTCGCATGTCTGCCCCCCCAGGTGGGAGCTCTTGTCACCCCCCATTCACAGACGAGGTCAGTGGAGCAGATTCCTGGGTCCGTGTGCTTCTCCCTTCTCCCTCCCTTCCCACGGGTTCCTAGCACTCTCCCCCCAGTTAGGCAGCAACTCCCTGGGAAGCAGGTTTTGGAGCTGCCGAGCTAGTGACACTTCTCAGCCCAGCTCGGGACCCCCGTGCACACTTGGTAGACCAGTTATCCTGCTGCCCGGCGGCTGGACTCTTCCTGCTTTCCTGAGGGCAGACACCGCCCTCCAGTCCTCTTTGGGTTCCTGGTACCAGCTCAGGGTCCAGCACTTTGCAGGCACCCAATGACACCTTTGAATGAACAGATGGGTGGACTGGAGGTCTAGGAGCGGAAGAGGAAGGGACAGATCTGGTGGCAAGAAGGGGGCGAGGAGGAATCACAGTAGAGCCAGGATTTCTGCCCGAGTGATAAGGACAAAGGCAGGAGGGCAGGTGGGGGATGATGAGGCTTCTTTGCAGACGGGGGACTTTGAGGTCCAGCAAAGCCTTGAAGGGAAGTGTTCTGGCACAGGCAGATGAAATCGAAACCCGGTGTCCTGCTGTGGTCAACAAAAACGTCAACAAGATGCTGCCACACATCATCACAGAAGATGATGGAAGCAGAGCAGAAAACATCTTCCTACCAGCTTCTGCACCTGGAGATCTTTACATCCCTTTGGTTGCCACACTTGAGAAATAAGTAATAAGGCTAGAAAAGCACAGGAGGCTACTCATATTTTCAAGCATCCAGAGAGATTTTCGTGAGGACTGATGGAGGAAAAAGCGTCACCTATCAGTGTGAAAATAAACAAAAGAAAAGAAGTGTGTTGGGAAAATGTTAAGGTGATGAATAGATTAAGCAAATCCTTGTTGGCCTGATTCGGGACAGGAAGAGAGCACAGTGTGTCGGAAACACTGTAAATCCCTACATTCAATGCGAGTCAATCGGTAACAAATATGCGCTTGTCCACACGCTGGGCCTCCGTGGGGCCATGCCCTGGAGGCTTCCATGTCCATCATAAAACTGAGTGCTTACAAGCTCCCTGTGACACCAGCACTATTGTCCCAATGTCACCATGTGTGGACTGAATCCCAGCAAGTTCGGTTGTTGGTCACCCCAAGGGGCAGGCAGAACTTTTGAAGAAAGTAAGTATCACTTAATACATTTAGCAATAAAAAATGTGAATTTTGTTTATTCCCAAAGGTAGAGTGGAACCAAAACTTTAAACATTTACGTGTAATACGAAATACAACACAAATGCCAACATTATGTATGTGACATAAAATACAAAATACATGTAACCACTCCATGTTGCTTTTTCTCAAACTTGAGGATATATGGACCTTGAAAGAAATACTGTGGCTCCGTAGTTTCAACAAAGCTTTCAAACTTATGATCTTCCTTGAATACGGACAAGTGTAAAGTCATGTAGGAATGCCTTATGTATACAGCAAAGTAAATAAGACGAACTGTAGCGGTGATAAAATCCTAATTAGCAACATTCCTTCTTTTTATTTATTTATTTTTAATTTTTTTTTAACTTTTATTTATTTTTGAGACAGAGAGAGACAGAGCATGAACTGGGGAGGAGCAGAGAGAGAGGGAGACACAGAATCTGAAACAGGCTCCAGGCTCTGAGCTGTCAGCACAGAGCCCGACGCGGGGCTCGAACTCATGGACCGTGAGATCATGACCTGAGCCGAAGTCGGACGCCCAACCGACCAAGCCACCCAGGCGCCCCACAACATTCCTTCTTTTTAAAAAAAATTTTTTTTCTTAATGTTTTTATTTATTTTTGAGACAGAGACAGAGCATGAACGGGGGAGGGGCAGAGAGAGAGGGAGACACAGAATCAGAAGCAGGCTCCAGGTCTGAGCCATCAGCCCAGAGCCCAATGCGGGGCATGAACTCACGGACCGTGAGATTGTGACCTGAGCTGAAGTCAGATGCTTAACTGACTGAGCCACCCAGGTGCCCCTGTGCATGGTTTTTAAAAGCATTTCTCTAGTGACTAATGATTTTGACCAGCTTTCATGTGCTTATTTGCCACCCATCCATTCATCCTTTTTTTTTTTTTTTTTAACATTTATTTATTACTGAAAGACAGAGAGTCAGAGCGTGAGCAGGGGAGGGGCAGAGGGAGAGGGAGACACAGAGTCTGAAGCAGGCTCCAGGCTCTGAGCTGTCAGCACCGAGCCCGATGTGGGGCTCGAACTCACAGACTGTGAGATCATGACCTGAGCCGAAGTCAGACGCTCAACCGACTGAGCCACCCAGGCACCCCGCAACATTTCTTCTTAACAGAGGAACTGTTTTGGTTTCTCTGAAATACTGATAAATTTGCACGTTTCGTGCTTTGCTGGCCCCACAAATTCTTCTGACTGTGAGCGTAATTCGCCATCATCTGAGTTATTGTGACTGTAGTTCCCTTTTCCCTGACAAGTCCATTTAACCACTGACTCGTTATTTAGATGAGCTACTCATTCAATAATGTGCCACCAAGGCACAGTGCTGGAAAATAAGAATAATGTTACAAACTAAGATGCGGTGTTTTGTTTGTTTTTTTGGAGAGAGAGAGAGGGAGGGAGAGAGAGAAAGAGAGAGAGAGAGAGAGAGAGAGGGAGAGAGTCCTAAGCAGTCTCCATACTCATCAGAAAGCCCAACGTGGACACGGGGCTCAATTTCATGACCCTGAGATTGTGACCTGAGCTGAAATCAAGAGCTGGGCCCTCAACTGATGGAGCCACCCAGGTGCCCCTAAGATGCAGTGTTTTAAACTTTTGCTGTTCCCGTGACACAAAATGAGCCAATTCTCCGTCAAACCCCCATGACGTCACATCTCCTGTGGTGCACCTTCGAAACTTTGGCCTTTACTGGAGTTTCTCTGATTTACGTGTCTGCTTTTATCTGGTTTGATTTATAGAAATGTGCTTGACACATAAGACGTGCCCAATCGCTACAACCTACGTGTCCCCAAAATATGAGAAGCCTTAATCTTGTCTTTGTAGTCATAAAGGATACGGAGTCATAGATGCAAAGATATTCCTTAGAGGGACTCATAAAAACGTGGACGTGACAGATAACCATCTTCATGTTATTATTATTATTATTATTATGTAATTCAGTTAATCTTAGCCATTTTATAAAGCAACAAGTCCAAGAACCAAAACCCCAAAGGTTTAGGAAAATTGGAGGCTGGCAGTGTAGACGTGCCCAGAAGGACAATGCCCAGCCTATAGCGATCACACCCAGGGGTGCTAACCAAATAAATCTTTGGAAGGACAACAGTAGAAACCATTATAATTTGTCACAACCTTGTGACATCAAACTTGAGAGCTGAGGACACTCACGTTCAGAAAGATAAGTAACTCAGATTTCAAAGGACCCCAAGTCTGGCTCCAAGTCCCTTGTCTGTTCATTACCATGCTGCCTGCGAGGCCACAGACTGAGAGGGACCGGGCGTGGGCTTGTCCACGGACACGCCATTTAGTCTCCTGTCGCCGAGGCCAGTTCTACTCTTGGGGGCAGCTCTGGGTGTGCCACCCCTCCCCCTAGGAAGGAGAGCAGGAAACACTGAGAGCCCTGAGGGAATCCCCCCATTTGCTCAGCACTGTGAGAGGTTCTCCACGGTGCCAAAGTCAACGAGGTTGGAACTCAGTAATTCCAGAGTAACTGCTACTCAGTAGTTTCTACACGTGGTCAGAACTCAGTAACTACTCACCAGCTAACTGTTTGGGTGTCGTTTCACCTCTTTGCAGGGACACAATGGCAGAGTTTGCAACAGGAACAGTCTGTTCAGCATCGTGCTGGGGGTGAGTGAGCTGAGCTGTGGGTACTGGGGGGTCCCCAATAACTAGCGTGTCCTGCCTTGCAATGGTCCTCTGCACTTGTGGGGATGGGGGCGGGTCTCTAGGACGGAAGGTGAAGTCCTGGGATGACTGTGTCTGGAGAAGGCAGCCAGCAGGTCCTGAGGGACTCGGCCTCGCTGGGTGGGTGTGATGTCTCCGACCCGGGAAGGATCTAGAAGATCCTGAAGTGAGGTGTGGGTGCCCAGCTCCCTGTTTCCACCCGGGGCCTCAAGGCCCAGAGCTCATGCACACGTGCGCGCGCGCACACACACACACACACACACACACACACACGGACGCCCGCCCAGGCCTGTGCACCTGCCGACAAACACAGACCAGGGGGTTGGAATCATCACGGTCCTGGTCTCCTGGCAGAAACGATCCTCCAGAGTAGGCCTGCTGGATCCAGGTGTCCTGACGGAGCAGTTCCGGTAAGAACTGAATGCCGACGACAGACTCAGGGTCACCTTCTCTGAAGGACTTCAAAGGTCAAGGATTATGTCGCCCTGTCTGGGGCGAGGGAAATAGTTCCCCTGAAGGGAAGAAAATGGATCAGACTGTCAAGATCCTTTCTTGCCCTGCGATTCTGTGGTTTCGGCACCACTTGGCATAAGGAAGGTTCGACTCTGAATGCACTTTGGCAAATTGAAACGTCCAGGTGGCCTTTGCCGGGTCTCGAATGTGATCTGTTTGCACATGTGGTTGGAGGTACTTCAGATTATAGAAAATACAGCTTGTCTGGGCTCTTAGAAACCACTGCTTCGGGGTATAGTCAGCACAGCGGAAAGTTCCAGGTCATCCAGGAGGCACTGAAGGTAAATGTAACACTTGAGCGCCCCCAGAACGGGTCCTGCCAAGTCCACTCTGGGATGCGAGGCAGAGTTCCGGGCACTGATGGAAACAGACCAGACAAACATTTCTCAGCCTAGAAATAAGAAACCTTCAAGGGCAAGACTGCCTTCTGTAACGCCACAAAGATCGGAGTAGAGTGGACAGACTGTTGTCCCAGGACCTCAGGATTTGGGGATGTCCCTCTAGTTTGGAAGAGGCACATTTACTACTTTTCTGAGGAGGCCTTAGCTTTTCACAGTAGGCACATCCGTGAAGCTACTTATCCTATAATTAGCAGCAGGGGAATTTAAAAGGCTTGAATAAGTGAATTGGTGGTCGACACACAAAATGCCGTGAAGGAAGAGGGGACTTTTAACCATCTGACGTCGGCAGTGAGGACAAGGGCACGGCCCACAGAGTATCCCCGCGCCTTCACCCCGGGGAAGGTGGCCCCGGGCTGGCGGATCCAGTGCTGCACAGTGACCTAGGAGCCGGCCGCAGAGCTGGCCTCCGCCAGTGGGGGCGCTGTGCGTATTTACGGCCCTTGAGGTCCTCGTCCAAGGACCGTTTCAAGTTATGGGTTTTGTGCCAAACACATGACTGTCACACATCACCTATGTTATCTCACAAGGCCAAATTAGGGGTAAAGGAACCTTTTCTTGGCCCCGTGAAGCGCTCAAGGATGCCTCCTACTCGGCCTCTGAATATTTATGACTCACAGAACATCTCTCCCCTAAGTGCCTTTTGAATCATATTTAATCAGTATTCATTTATTTATTCATAGCAAACTCTTATTGAATGGCAAAGTATCGATATTGGGTTATAGGTATTAATAAAACGTGGCCTCTGCCCTCCAGGAGCTCACAGTCAAGGGATAAATCACAGGAGTGGCGGGGGAGGGGCGCTGTGTGCAAAGGCCACTCCTGGGCACCCGAGACCCCTTCCACAAACTGACAGAAGCAGGAGCCACGGGAGGAGACACAATCAACCCGTTTCATAGAACAGGGGGCCCCAAGAAAAGAGAGTTTTCCAAGTGGCCGTGGCCCCATGTGGGGCGAGCTCGGGTCGGACGAGAAGTGAGCACAGGCTTCCAGCCTGGCTGCTGGGAGTGCACGGCGGCCTAGATGCCAGCAGAGAGGCTATCTGGAAGGATGGGAGCAGGATGGGAGCTGGGGAGTCTCCCAAACACCGACACCTCCGTTTCGAAGCCCGTCGGTGAGGCTTGGGCCTTGGAGGGAGTGCCCAGCTCAGCAATGCAACAGCTTCCTGGATAAGGACATTCATAGTGTCCCGTGTGCTCCTCACAACGTTACCAGGTACACACACAGGCCGGCTATTTTTATCCCCAGTTTCCATGGGGACGGTCCACCATAAACAAAGAGTGCCAAGTTAAAAAAAAAAAAAAGCTTGCTGGCTCTCATTTTAGTTACATTTTGTATTTGTCTGGTTAAATATCAATGATCTACCCAAACATGTCAGGATACCATGGTCAGGAGTTTGAGATTTGCTTCATGGCATCATGGAGGGGGGTGGGTAGTGAGCCTCTGAGTGGGGGACACTCTGGGCCAGGGCTGTGGAGGGAGGTGTGAGTTCTACAAGGGGTCTGGGGGGGGGCATCTAGGGACACTGAACAGCAGGTGCATGTGGACAAGGAGCGTGCAGGTTCTTCTTCAGTGACAGGAGTCAGAGGTCACAGAGAAGAAGGGTGACCACGGGTCAGGTGAGTGCAACGCCCTCGAAGAAGAAAAGAGCAGCTGGAGCCTGAGAGCCTGAGGTCGGCTGGGGACAGGGGTCCCTGGGGATGGGGGCGGGGCGTCTTTCCGCTGCCCCGGGGGCTGAGGCTTTGACCGCATATCAGCATCACGTGGGGATGTTTTAAAATCACCCTGCCCGGGCCCAAGCCCCGGAGGTCCTGATGGGGTTGGAGGGAACCCTTCAGGCCAGGGCTGAGAAGCAGGGGGCAAGGTGCTGGCTGGCACCTTGTCGGGGGTCGCTGTGAGGATCGTGTATGTGCACCCAGCGGGCACACCAGGACCTGGCTTTCTCTCGTCTCTCGCGCCTCTGTCTCCATTATTGCAACGTCTTTTCTTCCATCTCCTGCATATTCTACAAGAAATGTCCTTGATGTCAATGTTGCGACCTGTGAGATCATTGCAAAAGAAAACCATTTTTTTAAACCATCATTTTATTTATTTTGCCAAAATTGCACTTTTGAGTCTATTGTTGGCAGAGACCGCAGCATCGTTTTGAAGCATTATCGCAGAGTCAACAGTGGCATTACGGAAACCTGATCTAAAACACTCTTCCTATCCTGCTTTGGTATTGATTTACTATCAGAAGACCACTTTCCGTTCATCTCAGCCAGATGGTAAGAGGAACGTGAGGTGGGTCGGATGCACATTTCCTGACAAGGTATTTCTCGTCCAACCTGAAGGGACAGACAACCTCTTCCTTTTGCCCGACACACCTTGTCGCATTTTTTTATGGAGGGAAAAGAGCATGAAACTGTGTTAAGAGACGGTAGGATTCTAAAGGATAAAAATAAATCCAAAGGACACATTTTGCCTATTTATGTGTTTCCTTTATTTTGTCCAGTTTTATAATTGATAAATGACCCTGTGTGAGTTCGAGGCGTACAATGGGTTGAGGTGATAGACGTCCATTTGAAATGTTCACCGCCTTACGGTCACTTAGCACATCGGCCACCTCGCACAGCTACCTTTTTTGTGTATGTGTGTATGGCAATAACATTTAAGACCTGCTGTCTCAGCGAAGTTCAAGGACTCAGTACAGTGTGTTAACTGTAACCGCCTTGTTGCACATTAGATCTCCAGAACTTAGTCACCTCGGAACTGAAAGTTTCTATCCCCTGGCCATCTCCCCGCTTCCCTCAGCCCCCGGCCCCCTGCAGACACTCATCCGCTCTCTGTTTCTACGAGTTTGGCTTTCTTGGGTTCCACAAACAAGTGAGATCACGCACTATTTCTCTCCTCCGTCCGGCTTCTTTCACTTAGCATGACTTTCAGGTTCATTCATGCGTTTGCAAATGGCAGGGTTTCCTTCTTTCTCGTGGCTGAATCATATTCCTCTGTGAGTGTGCAGAGCACGTCATCTTTGTCCTTCGTCCCTCGATGGGGACTTAGGTTGTTTCCACGTCTTGACTGCTGTGAATAACGCTGCAGTGAATGAGAGCAGAGATCTCTTTGAGAGAGTGGTTTCGTTTCCGCTGGACGTACACCCGGCAGTGGGATTGCTGGATCCCATTAGACTTTTGCTTTGAAGATTTTGAGGACCCTGCACACTGGTTCCCACGGCGGCTGCACCAGTTTGCACTCCCACCAACTGTGCACGAGGGTCCCTTTCCTCCACATCCTCTCCAGCACTTGTCTCTTGTGTTTTTTGTAACGGTCATTCAGTAGACGTGAGGTGGTATCTCCTTGGGCTTTGGGTTTGCATTTCCCCGATGATGAGCGGTGTTGAGCACCTTTTCATGCGTCTTTGCCGTCTGGATGTCTCCTGTGGAGACGTATCGACTCGAGACCTTTGCCCACTTTTGAATCGGATGCTGACGATTACCCCTTGCTAGTGAGCCACGTGAGTTCTCTACACTTTGGATGTTCACTGGTTATGCTGGGCTCACGAAACCCTCCCTTGTCTGATGTTTTCTAGAGACAATTTTGTGATTCTTCTTCAAATGCGTGCTAAAGTTTTTCGGCGAAAGCATCTGGGTCTGGATGTTTCTGTTTTGGTAACCTCGGCAAGGTGAATTCTTAAAAAAAGGTTGTATACCTATTCAACCCATCTACTCCGTTTCAGCCGAATTTCGGTAGTTTGTGGTTTTCGAGGAGCTGGTCCCCTTCTCCCAAGTTTTCCTACGTAGGAGCGTAAGCTGCTCACGGCAATCCTTGTTTATCCCTTGACGGCCACCGGATCTGCAGCTGGGGCTTTTCTTAGGTTTATACCTCATATTGGTGATTTGTGTATCCTCACGATCTTTCTCAGCCTTTCTAGAAGTTTACCAATTTTGTTGACGTTTTTGGAAGAACTAACCCGCTTTGCACTTCATCGATTTTCCTGACGTTTCTTCTGTTCTCAGTTGTATCGATTTCTGCTTTTCTCATTATTATTTTCTTCATTTTCTTGCTTTGTATTTACTTCGGCCTTATTTTTCTAGTTTTTTCAACTGGGAACTTACAGCATCGATCTGAAACTGTCCCTCTTCTCCGATGTAAGCACTTGGCACGAGACGTTTCCCTGTCAGCGCTTTTCTGGCCGCATCCCACAGATGCTGATAAGCACAGGTTCCTCTTCATACAGCTTCACGTCTCTCCAAAATTTCCTTTCCAACTTCCTCTTTGGCTCATGGGTTACTTACAGGTGTGGCGTCTAGTTTCCACACGGTGGGGACTTTTCTGTTCTCTCTCTGTTACTGATTTCCAGTTTGATTCCGTTATGGTCAGAGAACACACTTTCAATTCTGTGGGACCTATAATCTGGGTTATTGGTTACCTGGGTGACTGAGACACTGCTGAGGGCGGGGCTCTGAAAACATTCGTGTGGTTCCGTCGGTTGCGGGTTTTCTGTCGTTCTCAGGTATCCTTACCGACTTTCCATCTGGTAGAGCAGTCTGTGTCACGGGGGGAGGACGTCTCCGACTACAATTTTGGGTTTGGCCAGCTATGTTTTTAGCTCTGTCAGTTTTTGCTTCATATACTGTGAAACTCTGTTTCCTGGGGTCTGCGTTTTAGGATTATATACATTGTTGGTTGATTGATTCTTGTGTCACGAGGTGATGCCCCTTCCTGTCCTTAGTGATTTCTTCATTCTGTAGTCTACTTTATCTGCTGTTAACAGGCCTCTTTAAAATTAATGTTTGCATGATATATCAGTTTCCCTTCTGTTCTTTCCATCTACCTGTTAATTACATTTGACTTGAGCATCTTACAGACAGCATATAATGAACTGGGTTTTTATTTACTCTGATAATCTCTGCATTTAATTCAATTTTAATACTCTGTGTATACAGGCCGCTTACATTTAAGGTCATTGTTGGTGCATTAGGGCTTTGCTTTGCCATTTTATCATTTGGGTCTGCCTCTTCTGTTTCTTGTTCCTTTGTTTCTCTTTTCTTAGTTGGGTCACTTGAATATTTTTTAGAAATGAATTGTATTTTTAACATTTAAAAAATGTTTATTTTTTGGAGAGAGAGAGAAAGAGAGAGAGAGAGAGAGAGAGAGAGAGAGCAGGGGAGGGGCAGAAAGAGAGGGAGACAGAGAATTCAAAGCAGGCTTTGTGCTGACAGCACTGAGCCCGATGCAGGGCTCGAACTCGTGAACAGTGAGATCATGACCTGAGCCAAAGTCAGAAGCTCAAGGAACTGAGGCACCCAGGCGCCTCTATTTTTAACATTGTTTACTGTATCACTTTATATGATTTTCTTAGTGCTTGTTTTAGCGGTTACAGTATTCATACATATGGATACAATACACATGCGCATGTGGATACAGTGTTACAGTGTAGGCATGGCTAAGTAAGCATGTATTTGGACACACGCACATTTTCTCTGGTACTGACAGCAGTTCTAGGACTTCAACTCAGGTGCTGAAATCTTGCCTCCGTTTAGATTCTTTTCCCATCTCCGTTAAGAAATTTTGATGCAGGGATGCCTGGGTGACTCACCTGGTTAAGCATCCAACTCCTGATTTTGGCTCGGGTCATGATCCCAGGGTGGTGGGATCAAGTCCCGAGTCAGGCTCCGTGTAGAAGTCTCTACGGAATTTGGAAGCAAGGTTTCCGGGACCTTGAGGAGCCAGCTGCCGTGAGGAGAAGGTCATTTACTGACGTCTGGTAAAACCTCAGTCATGAGACCCTGCAGGTGCGTAGCAGAGGCCACATGCTTGGAGGATGATTGCTGACATATATTTGGGGGGTAGAGATCAAGGAGGTTTCCAAAAGGATTTTTAGATGTTAGAGAAGATTCACGGGATCCTGGGGGGTTGGGACAATGTCAAGCTAAGGTTGCCTTTAACCCTCAGCAAAGTGTCACCATCGAGGCAGCTGAGCTACCCGGGAGAAAGTCCCTCTGTCCAGTTGTAAGGAAATTTAATTTTTTTCTTCTGCTTTTGTTCTCCACATCGAATACAATTGTCTTAAGTCTTTTGTTTACATATGTTGAATTCCACCATTAGACGGTGTTACAATTTTTGCTTTAGCCATCAAAAAGTAAAGAACTCTATGGAGTAAAGGATAGTTTATTATATTTACCCCGGCTATTACCATTACTATTATCATCCTGCTTTTCATACTGAAATTCTGTCTTCTTTGGTCGTTTTCTTTTCATTTGGAGAGTTTCCTTCAGCCATTCCTTAAGGCTGGGTCTGCTGCTGCTAATTTCCCTGAGTTTTCCTTTATCTGAGAATGTTTTTATTTCCCCTTCATTCTTGAAGGATAGTTTTGCCAGGTATAAAGTATTAAATAACAAACATTCAACCGAGTACATTTGAGATCTAACTGGCTTTATTAAATGTGTCATGAATCGTTAGCAGCCCATCTAGTTCTGGGAAATTGTACAAATGGAAGGTTTTTATGGAAGGAGGGTAGGGCAGGGAAGTTATTAACAAAAGGAAAGGATAATTCCAGGCACGGTCTGTTTCTAGGGCGAAGGCACACGGGTGACCTCATCTTCCCTTGAGGGGACAGAGAGGCCCAGGTGGCCAGTGCCCATCAGAAAATTCCTGACCAAGACTCCACTCTGGGGAGGTTGGAAGTGCAGTCACATTAGGTATTGAGCCCTGGTTTGGGGACTTGGCCTAAGTGGCGCCATTTTGGATCTGTGGTTTTCTCTGTAACAATTGTGGTTGAGAGTTTGCTCTCTCCTGGCCCTTCCTTCCTCTTGGCCTCCATGGTTTCAGACAGGACATCGATTGTCACTCACATCGGGTTTTTTTGTAATAGGTTACGCATCATTTCTCCTTTGTCTTTTGTTTGAAGAGGTTTTATTTTTATGTGCCTTGGTGTGGACTTTTTTTTTAAGTTTATCCTGATTAGCGTTCACTTAGATTCTTTTTTTTTTTTTTTTAGTTTTTGATCTGTTACCTTTATTTTTTTAACTTTGCCTTCCAAGTTTAACTTTTTAAAAATTATTATATCTTTTTTAATGTTTATTTATTTTTGAGAGAGAGCAAGCACGAGCAGGAGAGGGGCAGAGAGGGAGGACAGAGGATCTCAAGCAGGCCCCACGCTGACGGCAGAGCACCTGATGTGGGGCTCAAGCTCACGAACTGTGAGGTCATGATCTGAGCCAAAGTCAGACGCTTAACCGACTGAGCCACGCAGGCACCCCCTCTTTATTTTCTGCAGTCTCTTTTCTCTCTGTCGCTCAGGTGGGGGACATGATCTTGATCTGTCCTCAAGTTCACTGACACAGTGCCACCACTGAGCTCCGCCAACCTTCTTTCACTTCTGTCGTTATATTTTTCAATCCTGTAATTCCTACTTGGTCCTTTTTTGTCACTTCTCTTTGTCGAGATGTTCTGTGTTTTCATTTGTTTCAACCTTCCATCATTGCTTCTGGAAGCATTTTTATTATGGTTGCTTTACAACCCTTGCCAGACAATTTTACTGTCGGATTGATTTTGGTGCTCACGTGAGTCTGTTAGCTGGGACCAAGGATTGGAACCAAGGGCCTGTGAGGAAGCCCCCAGGACATCCCGAACTTACCTTCAGCTCATTATAACACTAAGATCTCCTCCTACCGGAGGAGTTTTCCACCAGTTTTTGAAATACGATGTGTGTGCCAGCATACAGACAAGCTCCCCACCCCCACCTCGGACGCTGAATGCAAACCTTCTGTACAAACCCCGCGGGGAGACAGCGCTTTGAGAGCGAGCTCCCTGCCTCCTTACTCGTAACAAATAATAAAAAGTTCTTGGCTTCTGGGGCACATGGGTGGCTCAGTTGGTTGAGCGTCTGACTCTTGATTTCAGCCCAGGTCATGATCTCACAGTTCATGGGATCCAGTCCCTTGTTGGGCTCTGTGCTAACAGCAAGGAGTCTGCCTGAGATTCTCCGTTTACCTCTCTCTGCCCCTCCCCCATTTGCTCTCTACCTCTCTCAAAAAATAAATAAATAAACTTAAAAATAAATGTTCTTTGCATTTAGGAGCACCTGGGTGGTTCCATCGGTTAAACATCCAACTTTGGCTCAGGTCATGATCTCACGTTTCGTGAGTTCGAGTCCCGCGTCGGGCTCTGTGCTGACAGCTTGGAGCCTGGAGCCTGCTTCGGATTCTGTGTCTCCCTCTCTCTCTGCCCCTCCTCTGCTCATGTTCTGTCTCTCTCTGTCTCTCAAAAATAAGTAAACATTAAAAAAAACTCTTTAAAAGGATTATTCACCACGACTAAGTGGGATTTATCCCTGGGATGCAGGGCTGGTTCAATACCCACCAGTCAATCAGTGTGATGCATCGTGTCAATAAAAGGACAAGAATCACGTGATCCTCTCAATACATTCTCTCCCTTTTTATTTTATTTTTTTTTAATTTTTTAACGTTTATTTATTTTTGAGACCGAGAGAGACAGAGCATGAACAGGGGAGGGGCAGAGAGAGAGGAAGACACAGAATCTGAAACAGGCTTCAGGCTCTGAGCTGTCAGCACAGAGCCCGACGCGGGGCTCGAACTCACGAAACGTGAGATCATGACCTGAGCTGAAGTCGGATGCCCAACCGACCAAGCCACCCAGGCGCCCCCTCTCCCTTTTTAAAACTCACGCTGTATTTTCCCTGCTTCCTGTCATGACAAGTGACTTCCACGTGTATTCTGTGCGTTTTCCATATTCTGTAAGGAGTAAGGAGATTCTCTATCCCATTCAAGCCTCCCATTCGCTCTGTTTGGCTCAGCGTGTGGGGCCCGCCCACTTTTGCCAGCTGTCATTCCAACGCCAGTTTAGTCCGGGGGCTCTCTCAATGCGGCTGAGGTCTGCTCCTCATTCAGCAAGGTTCAAAATCTTAGTAAATGAAAACTCGGTATGGACATGAACTTCATACCCCGTGTGTGCGGGTGGAAGGCACCAAGACTCAGTCAAAGTGGTGACCGGCATCACAGTGGTCCTTCCTGTGGCCAGGAGGAGAAGGGGCCAGAGGGCTGGCCAGCTCAACCTAATGCCGGCTGGCGGCCGTTTGCAGGTGCGAGGTCTCTGTGCCCGCTGGGTTAGGATGTGTCTGTCCATCTCAATCATGTTCTCTGGCATCTGAGAGGTGTTTGTTCAGTGGCCAGAGCTGGATTCAGAGTTAGGGTCTCCCCTGTGAAGCCGGAAGGAAAATGCATAGCAACACAATCCTAATTAATGCACTAATTCCTTAATGTGACACATGTACGACGTGGTTACAGCACGTTTACGTCAGATGTGTGACCTCAGCGGTGACTCACACTCCAAGGGGACAGTGACACCCCAGAGAGCGGTTTCTGCATCACGTAGACAGAACTATGTGGGCAGGCCTTGGCTCGTGGATTACTACTACTGAAGTAATTGTATATATTTAGACCTTCTGCTACTTTTCAATTTATCTCTGATAAGATTTTAATACATGAAACAATACAATATTCACACACCTGTAATGCTGAACTAGGCTTCCTCTTCAGATAGATTCAGGGTAATGAAATGAGTCTCCCTGCAGCCTTTTGTGTAATCCGGAAAAAAAAATCAAACTCAGAAACCCACTAGTAGACATTCTGTAACCACTTTTATGCCATGGTTTGCAAAGGTTCACCAAGTACCTGCATTTTTAAACATTGACTTATTGAAGGCTTTCAAAACCTTGCAGAGGAAGTGCATGTGCTCCTTCTGTTTTAAGGCGGAGAAGCCTGGAGGTGGGAGAGCGAGCCTGCCCAGAGCCACGGGGCGGTGGGAGGTTTGAGCACAGGCTTTCCGGAGAAATCCGCAGCACACTTGGCTGCCTCCTCCTCTCTCTTCTCCATCACGAGCTGATCGGCCTTGCGAGCCTTCTGAAAACGAGACGGGCTGTCGTGACAGCAGCTTTTCTCAGTGAGGCAAAGACTGAGGGCCAGGGCGGGGGCCATCGGTACACCAGGGGTTCAGCGCGCCTGCCAGTCCCGTGTCTCCGCTGCAGTCCGGCGCTCTGGCCGGCAGAGGGCAGCACGAGGCCGGCTCCTGGCCGCCCCTAGCCTGCTCTCCCGGGTCACCTGGGGCAGCGCATCTGGGGCCCCGCGGGGCAGGTGTCCGGGCGCCAGGAAGTCGTGCGGGGCCCAGCGCCGGCGGCAGGCAGCACGGGGCGCCCTTTCCTCTCCCTCCCCGGCCTTTACGGAGGGAGGTGAGGTCGTTCTGAACCGCTTCTTCCGTCTGGAGACACTGGTCACCGTGGGAGTGTTTCTGCGCTGAACGCCGTCTTCAGAAGCTCTTCTGGCCAGAATCCCAGGTGGTTTCCTGAGGTGACGGATCACCAGGAGGGAAGCTGTAGGTGAAGTGCCTACTCTGGACTGCGGCTCGAGTCATGATCTCACGGTTGGTGGGTTCCAGCCCCGTGTGGGGCAGTGACATCTCGGAGCCTGCTCTGGATTCTGTGTCTCCCTCTCTCTCTGCCCCTCCCCTGCACATGCTCTCTCGCTCTCAAAAATAAAGAATAAAGAATTACAAAGAAACTGACATTCGCATGCAACACACCAGAGACTTCCGGGAGGGAAACAGGGCCCCTTTGGGAAGCAAAAGAAATGTTATTTTCTAAAAGACAGCTTCGAGACATGATAAAAGATTTTAGGAGACGATTTTATATTGGGTTCTTTGTCTCCTAGTTTTTAAGTAGTGCTAACATAAGAAGTATGAATGCATTTTATAGAGCATTATTATTCAAATAAGGATTAAAAGTTTTTTTAATGTTTATTTATTTTTGAGACAGAGACACAGCGTGAGCAGGGGAGGGGCAGAGAGAGAGGGAGACACAGAATCCAAAGCAGCTCCTGGCTCCGAGCTGTCAGCACAGAGCCTGACAACGGGCTCAAACTCAGGAACGGTGAGATCATGACCTGAGCCGAAGTCGGACACTCAACCGACTGAGCCACCCAGGTGCCCCTAACCTTTTTAAATTTTTTTAATGTTTATTTATTTTTGAGAGACAGAGAGGGAGAGAGAGAGAGACAGAGAGAGAGAGAGAGAGGGAGACAGAACGTGAGCGGGGGAGGGGCAGAGAGAGAGGGAGACACAGAATCCAAAGCAGGCTCCAGGCTCTGAGCTGTCAGCACAGAGCCTGATGCGGGGCTTGAACTCACAGACCGTGAGATCATGACCTGAGCCGACGTCGGACGCTCAACCGACTGAGCCACCCAGGAGCCCCTCAAATAAGGATTTTAAAGTTAAATTCCAGTTGGTCACTTAAATTCCTATTACAAAGGTATGATTGGTTCGTGAGCTACGGCATGAAGACCGTCGGCTTGTAAGACTCCTGAGTTCGAGCCTCTGGCCGTTTACCGCTGTGTGAACTCGGGGAAGGCACACAACTTATTGGAGTCTCAGTCTCCTTATTTCTAAGGGGGATCATAGTTCCTGCGTCGGGGAGGTTTGCCGAGGAAAAGGCTCATCTATAACTTTTCGTTGTGATAGAAATATAGTCCAAGGCAGCTGCACAGTGTTTATGAGTTTCGTTAGTGTAGTGTTTTATCCTGTGCCGCGCACGGTGACCAGGAAGCCACAGTCTAGGGTATTTCCGTGCCTTTCCACAGTCACACAGACGGCCAATGGCAGAGCTGGGATCCACATCTCTGTTCCCCCGGCTCCCAAGCCTGTCCCTTTGTCCCCCGGCTCCCAAGCCTGTCCCTTCCTACCTCACGGTACTGCCCCGTCGCCTTTGTGAAGAGTCATGTGGAAGCAGGAAGACTGCAGTCGTCCCTAAATCATACTAACTCTTAATAGGATTGGCTAATTGAGAAATTCAGCTTCAAGGAAACGTTTTTGGAAAAGCCTTAGGGCAATTGTTCAATCCAAATTCGTGGCTTTACAACTGGGCTTCACCAGTGATTTGGGTCCAAAGCTGTTTTAAAACAGGCTTAATGTTTTTCATATGTAATCGAGCAAAAGTTGAAAACAAAATGGATGTCCAAGAATACGAAGAGGGAAGTTAGTGACATAAATTGGATACACCCATCGGGACAGGTATTATGCAGACTATAATAGGCTGTAGCCTATCTGTTGATGTAGACTCTACACATGGAATGGAAGAAACAGAATGCTGAAAGGGATAGGAGGTCACAGAAGAGCGTGTGCAGATCCAGGTGCGTGTTCCCACGCGCACACAGAGAAGGCTGGGCGCGTGGATACTAAACCACCAGCGGTGGCCACCCCTGTGGGTGCGGTTATGCCCGACTGTTACCCTTTAGGTGGTTTTTAGGGGCTTCTCAATTTTTCAAGGTACATTTGTTATCTTGGGAACAGAAAAAGCTAATTATTTTTTATTATTTAAGTACACGTGATATACAGTATAATAGTTTCAGGTGCACAACCATCCTGCACTTTATACAATGCTCGCCACGGGAGGTGCGGTGACCATCTGGCTCCTTACGACATCATTACGATATTATCGATTACGTTCCCTGCCCCCCAGGCGCCCCTTGACTTGCTTGTCGTGGAAGTTTAATTGGAAGTTTGTACCCATGAGTCCTCTTCACCCCCCCCCCACTTGTCCCTCACCTGTCTTCCCTCTGCATCTGCCATTTTTTTCTCTGTACTTAGGAGTCTTTCTGGTTTTTGTTTGTTCGTTGGTTTTGTCTTTTAGGTTCCACATATAACTGAGATCATATTTACCTTTTCTCTGACTTATTTCACTCAACACAATACCCTCTAGCTCTATCCATGTTGTCACAACGGCAAGATCTCATCCTTTTTTAAGGCCGAGTAATATCCCATTGTACATACAGCACACCTTCTTTAGCCATCCGTCTACCCACGGACAACTGGGCTGCTTCCATATCTTGGCCTTTATAAATAATGTATGTATCGGGGCGCCTGGGTGGCGCAGTCGGTTAAGCGTCCGACTTCAGCCAGGTCACGATCTCGCGGTCTGTGAGTTCGAGCCCCGCGTCGGGCTCTGGGCTGATGGCTCGGAGCCTGGAGCCTGTTTCCGATTCTGTGTCTCCCTCTCTCTCTGCCCCTCCCCCGTTCATGCTCTGTCTCTCTCTGTCCCAAAAATAAATAAAAAACGTTGAAAAAAAATAATGTATGTATCTTCTCAAATTAGTGTTTTTGCATTCTTTGGGTAAACACCAGTAATGGAGTCCTGGGTCACATGATAATTTTATTTTTAACTTTTTGAAGACCCTGCACACTGATCTCCACAGTGGCTTCAGCAGTTTGCAGGAGAGTCCCTTTTTCTCCACATCCTTGTCAACTCATTATCTCTAGTCTTTCGATCTTAGCCATTCTGACCGGTGTGAGGTGGCATCTCATTGTGGTTTGATTTGCATTTCCCTGATGATGAGTGATGGGGAGCATGTTTTCATGTGTGTGTTGGCCATCTGGATGTCTCCTCTGGAGAAGTGTCTATTTAGGCTCTCTGCCCATTTTTCAATCAGATTATTTGTTTTGTTGTTGTTGTTGTTGTTGTTTGGCTTTTTGGGGGGGGTATTGGGTTGTATAAGTTCTTTATATATTTTGGATACTAACCCTTTATCGGATATGTCATTTGCAAATATCTTCTCCCATCCATAGGCTGTCTTTTCATTTTGCTGATGGTTTCCTTCACCGTGCAAATGCTTCCTATTTTGGTCTAGTCCCAATAGCTTATTTTTGACTTTAATTTAATTAGTTAATTAAGTGAATTTCAAATTAATTTTTAGAGAGTCGTGTGTATAAAATATTGCCAATAAAATAAAAATATACGGAGACAGTTTCCCAGACTAAAAAGAAAAGTTAGGAATGTAGGAAGACTGAGCTGAAACAAAAGGTCTTAGCGCCCATCGTGGGGTGGGGGGGTGGGGGGAGGGTAGCGCCCATCACTGAGGGGCGGGAGGGCCTAACAAGGTTCCACGGGAATTAGAGCAGAGCATTGGAATTGGACTGGGTTTTTTTCTCACAGGAAGGTGGTAAATCCTATTTGTTTGTCACTAAAATGCTTTCCGGAATTCTGGAACTAGAGCTCAAGCAGTGGGCTGTTTACCTGGAAATGTGCTGTGGGACCCCAGGGGGAAGCACTCACCGGAACAGAGAAGGTAGCCAGTTTTCCAGCTGAAATCTCTTGGGATGTCATCCTGGAACCGCGTGAACGCGCGAATGCTGTGCCAGCCCGGCCGAGCTCCCGTCTCCTCCTCCTCACCCGCTTCCTTCTCCCTTCCTGCTGTTTGCATGGCCTTGACCCCATTCTGTAAACCAAAGATAAAAAAGTTAAGTGTGATCAAGTTGTGGATGCCGTTAGCATTTAGGATTGTTATGTTGAATTCTCCATAGCTTCTGAATTTTAAGAACAAAGCAAAACAAATCTGCCAAATATAGGGAATTGGGAATTAAATGTGGGGAATAAGCTTAGGAACAAGGCATGAAGAATTACAAAGCCACAGGACGAACGCACCCATGTTTGGGTAAACGGGGCAAAGGCCCCCAGTGTAGGACAAAGGTATAGGGATAGGGAATCTCAGGATGAAAGCATCCAAGATGAGGTAAGCAAGGTTAGGTATTCAGGGTGGAAATGCCCCCCGACTTAGTACCATAGCAGGAAGCTGTTTTCACAGGAGGGAAGGACCACGAGAGGTAAATAGGTAAATAGGGCTACAGACTGCAGCTGGGCCAAGCTGCCCTGAGCGGAGCTAAGTAGCAGAAGAAGGGTGCCTTGTTGACCCTGAGGTAGCTTGCCCTGTCTTGTCCCCTAGGTCAGTTCAGGTAAACAGAGGTGGTGCCTCACGTCTGCTGCAAACAACCTGCTGCCCACTTTGTTTTGTACTGACCCAAACCCCTAACACCGCATAACTTCAAAACCGCTTTCCCTCACACCCATGAGTTAATGTTCACGATATCATTGTCTCTTTGTACACGTCCATCGAGCTTGTGAGCCTTCTGATCCTAATAAAAACAGAGCGAGGACCCTTGCTTGGGGCTCTTGTCTCCTCCCGGACATTAGCCTCTCTCACGTGTTTAATCCTGCATCCGCTCTCTTGCTGGACGAGACAGAACTCCAGACCCAGAGTCTATGACAATTAAATAAAACTGTCAGGAGAGAACAAAGACCCAGTTCTAGACGGAGCCAACGCTGGTGCACCCCACTTTTAACACGGGGACAATGACACAGCAGTCCTCGGGTTCCTGGTGACGGGGGAGCCGCAGAAGGACAGCGAGGCGAGGTCACGTCTCGTGGCACACGATCATTGGCCGCTTTTAACTGGGTCAGAAATTAATAAGCGACTGCAGTTTTGTTTTTCAGGTTAGAAGGAGGCGGGAGCAGTTGGGCGACTCGAGCTGGCCAGCAGGAGAGCGGCCACACCACCCTGTCCTCGGCCCGGCCGTCTTCCCGCGCTGACCGAGGGCACACACACAGCAACACTCGGCACGCAGCTCTGGTGCGGTCCTCTCACGTCTGCGTCACACGCCCAGTGTTAAATGCTAGTGAGGAACCGTGCAAGGAGTTGTTTGTGCAAACTGAAGTGTGTAAAACCCAGGACGGGACTTTTCCTGGCTTTCATTCTGTGCCCTGTACCTTCCCGCCAGACCGCTAAGAACACATCCAAACTAATCGTGTGTTGTCAACAACAGCAGCGCCTCTGACGGCGGTCGGCGGCCTGTTAGCTGTTGCGTGAGGCACAACGAGTAGAAAATGTGGCAAAGAACGAACGCTCTTCTCCTCTCGGCAGAGATGGACCGGGTTCCCCACTGCCAGGGGAATTGATGACAGATATTTACAGAAGTAAATGAGCCATCCCGTGAGTCATGGGCTTCAAATCCATCACCGAGCTCACAGCTCCGTGGTTCAAAGTGCCTGTGAGGCCTCAGCCGACCGTGGCCGCTCCTCCAAGAGCCCGCAGCTAAAGGTTTTGTGGCCAAAAGAGGCTGCCCGGCTGCTTTATGAACTCGGGGGAAGCATTTGTTTGAGCAAAAGGGGAGTAAGCACTGCAGTCATCCAGAAAACCAATTAACTCCTTTTTTCAGCTGCCTTATCAGATTTCCCCCATGCGGCTTTCCTCGCATTCCTCAGGACTAATGGGCTGGAGACTTGGAGTGGGTATCACAATGGCTTTGAGGCAGAGGCGCCCTTGCAGCAGCCGTCTCGGGGCCTTCGATGTGGCCTTGAACCCTGGGTCTGCCTGGGGCCTTGGGCAGGTGATCTGTAAGTTCACGTGGCAGCCTCCGGTTCCGCTTCTGCAGAGAGTGATGACCCAACTGCCCTGTGTGATGTGGGGGCCGGGGGGCTCAGCCTGCGGGTACCCATGCAGACGCGCGGGCCAGCATCCCGCCAGGTAGCAGTGATGTCCGAGGTGGCTGCAGTGGCCTTGTGGAAGTGTGTGACCCCACCAGTTGGAGGACACGCCGTTCCCCGTGGACGGGCCCCACGGGGCCCGGGAGTCGTGGATCTGGACAGACGGCCTGGGTCCTAGCAGCTCAGTACCCTTGCTGGGCCCCTGGAGCCCCTCGCTGGAGACCAAACCATGGTCAGGGGGAGCCGGGCTAGGCAAGAGCTTTAATGAAGCTTAGAAGCCCCGAAAGGAAAGGACATTCACACCCGCTTCATCTGCCTGGGGACCGGTCAGGAGGGCCACACCCACTGTCACCTTCAGCCTGAAAGGTGCTGTCCGGTCCTTAACCTTTGAGGTTTAATCTTCCAAGTCCATCAGCCCTGGCCCTGCTGACCCGAGACCTCGACGTTCCAGCTGTGATTCACCTGCCGGGAGACGCAGCCTTGTCCCCATCCCCCTCCCCGCGAAGCTCCAGGATCCTTTCGGAGTTCCTCAGCCTCCAAAGTAACTGACACACCTACCCCGCCACACACACCAGGCACCAGAGCCGCAACATTCCACCGGCTTATGAGTAAAGAAGTTCATGGTAAGAGAACCATTAAATGCGGGTTGTGAGGAACAGGGGAATTCTGTGCTCAAGCAGACGTTCCGTCACTGTCATGAAAAGCCACTTATATTCCCTTTTTCGTAGCGCTTTAAAATTATTTTAAAACACGTTTGGAATCAAAGAAACAACATTCCAGTTGACCACCACCCTAAAACATTTAATATGCTTCCAAAACTGTAAGCACAGACCCAAGTGATGAAAGAACATAAGCAGAAACAACTGTGGCAAGGAGGGAGTGGGGGCTCCCGCTGACATGGAGACCGGCAAACCGCGTCTTCAGTCCTGCTGGTGTTTATAGCACAGCCTGTCAAACGTCAACCTTTGAAAGTCAACTCCAGCTTTGAAAAGGCGTAAGCATGCCAGGGCTGGATGGGCACGCGGGACTTCCTCTACGATCTACTCAATGTTTTTATGAATCTAAAATGGTAGTAAAAAACATGAAGTCTACGCGTTAATTTTTGAAAACGATGCGGGAATGTCAAAGGGAGACAGGAGCCGACTGAAAGAGCTGTGGAGGGTGGAAGCTGGAACAGTGTGAGCAAGAAAACAAGTCACGTAGTGTCGGATTGTAACCCAAAGTACAATGTGAATATCCCTGAGTACCTACAGAGTGAAGTCCATTATTAAGCAAAGAGGGGAGGATTAAACACATCTTGCATGGGGAGCAGGTTCATACTTACCTAGATACTTCATACGTGGGGATGTGGAGCCTAGCTCCCCATGCCTTTAGCGTGTGGGGGCTGCACAGCCTGGAAAGGTAGAGAAAAAGCGTGGCTTGACCAACACTAGCTCAGGCAGGTGATCAAGGTCGACAACAACAGAGAAGTCAGGTTGACAGATCGCAGCTTGGACATACAGTGACTAGAATTGCAGCTCACATCTGTGGACTCGGTTCACTTACAGTCAGTGTGATCTTTTAAGTTTATTTATTTTGAGAGAGAGAGAGAGAGAGAGACAGAGAGAGACAGAGCGTGATCAGGGGAGGGTCAGAGAGAGAGGGAGACACAGAATATGAGGCAGCTCCAGGCTCCAAGCTGTCAGCACAGAGCCTGATGAGGGGTTGAACTCACCAACCATGAGATCACGACCTGAGCCGAAGTCGGATGCTCAACCGACTGAGCCACCCAGGGGCCTCACACCTTTTCAGTACTTAAGATTGTAAGAGGTATGAAGAAGTTCTTAATAATACAGGTGTGGAAAATGAGCGGAACGAACACACTGAAAAACTGGGAGAGAGTGGCATAGAGTTTCCAGTTTTTAAATTTTGCTAATTAAAAACAGAGAAAATGACATTTTAAAAATATTTTCTTTATTTCTGAAAGAGAGAGTGGGGAGAGGCAGAGAGAGAGGGAGAGAGAAAGAATCCCAGGCAGACTCCACACTGTCAGCACAGAGCCTGACGTGGGGCTTGAACTCACAAACCGTGAGATCATGACCGTAGCTGAAAGCAAGAGTTGGACGCTTAACCGACTGAGCCACCCTTTTTGTGATATACTTTGGCTTAACTATACCGTCTTAATTTGTTTTCTTTTGTCCCTCCTGTTCCATGTTTATTTTCCTCTCTCTCTCTCTCTCAGTGTGTGTGTGTGTGTGTGTGTGTGTGTGTGTGTGTGTGTGTGTGTGTTTTGTGGATGAAAATTTTTTATCCTATGTTCTCTTTTTTTAGTCTGGTAACAATATTTTACCCTTTATTTAGTGGTTTCTAGGCCCTTGATTTATTAAAGTCTGATATAAATTAGTACTCTTGCCTCTGCAGGACACTTTGAAGACACGAGAACACTAATTACATCTACCGCCCAGTTTATTTGGAAGGTCGTTTTTTATTTTTGTTTCTCTGGGGCAGGCTTTCTTTCATTCCTTCATCTGGATTATCTGAATCCTGTGGAAGTCCACTTTCTTTGCTAATGAGAATATCTGCTAATGAGAACTGCTTCAGGAAATGAAGGATTTCAAGGCCATTCTCTGCATACAGAGGAGAGGTTTTATGCTCTGTTTTAGAAAGTCCTGCTGATTCGGGATTTCACATTTGTTCCAATGTCTCCACCCCAAATCTCAGGGTCGCACTTCTCCTCCATTAATGACCAGCCCTTAATGTAAGAGTCTTGGCAGGACTGTGTGTCCCACTTACATCATAGTTTACAACTTGAAGTTCGGAGTCTGGTCCTCAGTTCTGCTACTTTGCCAGCGCAATAATAAGACGTTCCTCGGGGCACCCGGCTGGCTTAGGCGGTAGAGCAGGTGTCGGGGTTGTGGGTTCACACTCCGTGTTGGGTGTAGAGATTATTTAAAAATAAGTAAATAAAACAAATCTTAAAAAAAATAAGAGATTCCTCTGAAGGCTGCTGTTGGAACGCTCTGGTTCCGTGACTGCACCTTAAGCTATACCCAAGCTTTCCAAATATACTCCAGTCCAGTCCACCCACACTGTGGTCTTGGTGGCCGTCCTTGCTGCCCTGACATCTGACTACAGCAGCTACTTAATTCCCCAGGGTCTTGCTATCAGCCGGTGCTGATAAAAGCTCGGGTTGGTGCCTCCACACGTGATGGGTTCCACCTTCAAAAGGATCCTAACATATCTGAGCTCAGACATGAGCAGCTCCATCCTGGAACCCCAGCTGAGGATCTCGGCCCTGCGATCATCCCTTACTAGCAAGGACTGGAGAGCAGGGGCCAGTCTGCAAGACAGAAGCCATGCCAGCAATGCAGGGGACTTAATACAGGGAACTGGTAATGCAGGCGGCTGCAGCAGGAGGTGAGGAACTCGGATTAGCAAGTGCAGAAAGTGGCTACTTGGCATAGGGCTGAAGAGACGGCGAGAAGAGCTGATTTACCATACGCCATGTTCTGGAATCTTCCCGTGGGGGTGAGATCTGGAAGGAGAGCTGCACAGGGGAGATTGGGACCATGAAAGAAGGGGCAGGCTGGTAGCAGGTGCAGCTGTAGAGGACGTTTGGCTGCTGGCATGGAGAAGGCGAGGGCCGGATGCCACAGGGTGATCGCTGCCGTCGTCTCCTTCTGACCTCCACTTCTCTACCAGTGACTCCTTTGGCTGAACCTAGCAGGGGGGCCAGCTGTCCCGGGGGCTTGCATTGCAGTGTTGTCCAGATGTAGGGCAGATCGGGGCAGGGCAGGGCAGACAGGGAAAGGCAGGCCCGTCCTCCACGTGGCCATGCTCGAACCCTCCAGGCAAACACCATGCACACTAGTGCTCTCTGCTGTGTGACAAACCATCCCCAAACGTAAGGGCTGAGAACGATGAGCATTTTATCTGCTAACAATTCCACAATCTGGGTGGATTCTGTTTGCTTTGCACATAGTCTCTGCATTTAGCTGGCTCGACAGCAGGGGACCGGGTTCAGCTGGGACACTGGGGTAGCTGGCTGCCCTCATTGCCTGGGGTCTCAGGGTCCTTCCCTTTCCATGTGGCCTGCACCTGTGGTCTGTCCTGCAGAGTGGCTGGCCGTCTGACATGGCGGCTCCAGGCTCCCAGGAGAGCAAAGAGGTGCTTGCCAGGCCTTCTGGAGGCTGAGGCTGGGAGCCGGCCCTCACTGCTCCTACCAGGAAAAGCAAACTAGCGGGTCTATCCAGAGCCGAGGGGAGGGGACTACAAACAGGTGACAATTCTGGGAGGCAAGAAATGTGAACAGGGCCCCATGGTTGGTTCCTACACCATAGCATCGGGGACCTGCCTTTAAGGAGTCTAACGTCAGGGCTTAAACACTAAAAGTAGAATTTTTCCGGTTACAAAATCTTGCCAAAAAGATACTTGTGCCAAAAAGTGTTTTTTGCCAGCCAAGTTCCCCAGATGGGTTAGGTCGCTTCTCCCTGTCCCGTCCTTAGTGGCGCCTGAGGCACTCGCGGCCTCTTGGTCACATCCAGTGTTTGAGGAAGTCCTGCCCAGGTCGACGCAAAGCTCCCATGTTGGACCCAGCCTGAAGCTCATGGTTTTCCTCATCCCTGCACAGCCAGGCGTCACCAGCCTGAGGCGCCCGAGGGAGACGGTGACATTTGTTCTTCCCTTTTCCTTCACCTCCCTGCTGATTCTAACTCCCTGGATTGGAGTCAGGGCAGAGGGGTCAGGACAAATGTCAGGCATCTCTCGGTTAGCTCTGCATGCAGGCACACCTTCCGTCAGGTTGGCCCCAAGTGGCCATCTCCGCATGGGCATCTGAGACCAGTTGTCTGTGAGGCACACACGTGGCTTTCTTTGTGGGTTCCACGCAGGAGGTTTTGACTCTGCAGGGTCCTGGCAGGTCCTGATGTCCCTGAAATAGTTTCGGGACTCCAGAGCGCCCTCCTTCTCCATGGTCAGCTGATCAGCAGGGGGTGGACCTTTAGGGTGGGAGTGAACATAGCCGGAGAGTTAGCATGTCTGCTGGGCCACGTCCTATCAGTCCTGATGCAGCATCTGCCTCCCGTTTTCCGTGGCTTTCTTTAAAATGTGGGGTCCTTGGTTTTGTATCTGAGTTGCCACTTGGTAGGATATCCCTGCCGCATGCCTACCACACTGCATTTTAGTTGCTGTGTTTCCATCTTCGTATTGGAAGAGCCAAGGCACCTTCAGGTAAATTTCAGCGATGGGCGTTGACAGGACACGCTGGCACCGTGTCCACTCTTCTGGGCCATGCACTGTGCAGTTTCCTTCCCTCACTGTGCCTCGCACGGTCTTGGTGCTGTGTGATGTTGTTGTCACAACTGTGATGGGGGCTCTGTTACCTCAGAAACCCTGCATGCATAGCGGATCGCTGGGAGGGAGGACACTGGCGCCACCTGCCACATCTGACGTCTGACGCTGCAGCTCTGTTCTGGGCGTGAAGTGCTGGCCTTGCAGTCGCCTCTCTCAGACACCTGCTTGACGATTGTCCTGGGGCTCTTCTGGTTTTCCTGTTCCTAGAATTCACGTGGTGCAAGGTGGGTATTAAATGCATGGTCGGCCAAGTAGGTCCCTTTAGGGCCCAGCCCTCCTTCGGGACACCTCATTCAGGTGCCATCCTCAGTGAGAAGCCTCAGGGGGTCCCGTTTGTAAGGCCTGCTGTCTTCCTCCACCCTGGGAAGGAAGGGGTGGAGTTTTCTCTTGCGCTCAGCTCACTTGATTGTTGTTAGGTGCCTGTTTTTCTGCGGTATAGTGCAGCCCATCTGTGGATACAAGCTCTTTTCATCTTAATTCCAGATTCTCAGGAAGGAAACAGGTTGGTCCGCAGTGGAGTAAGTGTTGCCTGTGTCTAACTGGCTGCAGTCACGGGAACCGCAAAGCTCCTGGCCGCCAGCATCTCACATCTTTGACCAGTTGGTGTGTGGATTGGCTCATTTGTTATCCGGTGGGGCATTTCTCAGTGCCTGCAGCCTCCCCCTGCACTTGTGTGCAGGTGTGTATAACAGAGTTTCAAATGCCTTGTGATGGCCTACTGATCTGCCTTGTTCTCTTCGGGCCCTTCCCCCCTCAGTCTTCATAGGCCTGACTTAGTCTTCAGATGACTAGTTACCCCGGACGTGTGGGGAGGGGAGCCTGGGGTTAGGGATGGTGAATAGTCACATGCTATCTATGAAAACCTAGAAAGTGTACTGGTTGTCAATGTCAACCAAGTGTCAAAACCCATAAAATCTTGCCTTTAAGCAGACTTCTTCCACCAAAAGTCAGCTTGAGCCAATGATGTTTAAAAAAAAAAAAAATCTACGGGGGCGTCTAGGGGGCTCAGTCGGTTAAGCGTCTGACTTCGTCTCGGGTCATGATCTCACAGTTCATGGGTTCGAGCCCCGTGTTGGGCTCTGTGCTCACAGCTCACAGCCTGGAGCCTGTTCGGAGTCTTTGTCTCCCTCTCTCTCTGCCCCTCCCTTGCTCGCACTCGTGCTCTGTCTCTCAAGAATAAATAAACATTAAAACTTTTTTAAAATTATGGATTATAAAGATGCTATTGAGCACAGAGCAAATCAGTGGCCTTCCTGACCTCAGGGGTGTTGGGGGACCTGGGCCACAGGACCCCGTTCGAGGACCGTGCGGTCTGAGCAGCTGGAGCAGCTGGTGCCGGAACCCTTCACGCGCGGTAGCCGCGGTCCGGGGACCGCGCGCCACGGAGTGGGGAACTCTGAGGCCGGCGCACCAGCGCCCCGAGCGGCCGGAAGAAGCGGGGCATTGTGGGAAGGGCCCGCGGTTTCGGCGGGTTCCGTTAAAATGGCGGCCTGGTCGCCGGCGGTGCCCGAGAGGCCGTAGCCCGTCGGGGACTACCGGATCCTGCGTGGCGTGGGGCGTGGGGCCGGCGAGAGCCGGGGGGCTCTGCGGGGCCCCCGCGGGCGGTCCCAGGCGAGGATGGCGACCCCGGACCAGAAGTCGCCGAACGTCCTGCTGCAGAACCTGTGCTGCCGGATCCTGGGCAGGAGCGAAGGTAGCGAGGCTGGGTCGGGGGCTCGGGGCCGAGGCGTGTCCCGGAGGCCGCCCGTCAGTCTGGGATCCGGAGGCCTCGCATGGGCGGCGGGGTTGGGGAGGGGCGCGTCCCCGGGGCGGGGCGGCCTGCGGAGGGCTTGCAGCCCCGGGGGCGGAGGCAGGGAGGCCGGACCCCGGCGGGGCTGAGTCACCGCTCCGGGCGCAGCGGGCCCGGGGGGCGAAGCCGGGCACGGCGGCTCGCGGGCGCGTCCACCTTGTTCAAAGTCACCGGGGAGACAGGGCAGCGGTGGCCTGGGCCGGGTGGCCGGGAGCTGGCGAGCAGCAGCGTACTCCCTGCCCCCCCGGGAAGGTCGAGCGGTCGGAGTGTGCTGCGAAGCGGGGGGTGCGTGACTGTTACCTCCCCGGTTTTCTTCCAAGGGCTGAGGTTGGACTTGGTACGAAGCTGTCCTGGAGAGGCCGCCCTGCGGATGCCGATACCCAAGCCCAGCCCTGCGGGGCGTGGAGCCATTGCGGCCGCGGTGTTTTACGATTTGACATGGCTTGCCCTCTTGGTGTTTGTTTTGGCGGGACGCGAAGGGGATGCGTGGAGTCCACCCTGGAGGGATTTTCTGGGTAACTGAAGACACGGGGTTGCTTATGCCTTCAGCGCTGTGCGGTGGACGAGAAATCGTGCAGTTTTTGCTGGAAGACTTTACACAAAATTACTTTGAAAATATAATGACCAAATTTTAACTTTTCGCGATTCATGACAATTAGGTACATACTTGATTTGATGTTCTATGATAGCCGTAGGAGTAAAAGCTGGATTTTTTTTTTTTTTTTCCCGTCAGCCTATTCAATGACACCAACCTCACACAGTTCTTGGGACATTTTATAAAGTTTAAGTCTGTCCCTTTGGGCTCCCCAACCCTAGGCACTATGCTGGGTGCTTGTGTGATGCGGAGACGCACAGACCAGTGATTCCACTGGTAGATGTACATTCTAGGGGAGGAGTCGTGGTAAAATAGGTAATTGTAGGTTAGGGATAAATGCTGAAACGGAGATAGAGCGGGTGCTGGGATTTTGAGGGAAGAAGTGAGGGAAAGCCTCTGCGGAGATGATTCGATGGACTGGAGTGAGGGTAGGGGGGCCCAGGAGCACCTGGAGAGGGTTCCCCAGAGAGAGGACAGGTGCATAGGTTGCGAGCCTGGCTTGTTGTTTTCAGGTTTTGTCTCCAGCTTTCCTGTACGTGCACCTCAAGCACCCCGAGTTACCTTTCTGATTCCATGTTCCTGATCCTAGGAGAAGCCAGAGGGCTGAGATTGCTGGTTACCACTCACTCACTCTAACGCCAGCGGTCTCACTGTGCCGGCGGGTCCTCGGTTTTCCTTCCAGGATAAGCCACACGGTTGTCCGTTCCCCCCATGCTCATATGTGGACTTTGAAGGCCACTCATTGTGAGGTAGCATGATGTTTCTCGATAAAAAAAAAAAAAAATTCTTTTTTAAAATTTGAGGCTCTTTTTGATTGTTTCACCCTTCAAGGAGATTAAAGCACTTATCTTCAGCAGAGTTCTGCCTCCTCTTGTCTCTCTTTAGAACAGTGTTTAAATGTAAGAGTAAATATGTTCTCTGCGAGATCCTGAGGGGATCCTCTCTGAACAAAATGGATCATAAAATCCATCAAAAATGATTCCGTTAGCTCTGTTCTGGACCGCGAGGTTTGGCAAACCATTATATTCGTAATTCCAAATACATGCTATTTACTGAAGAATTTATAAGTATTTAATAGCTTGCCTTGTTCTGATTTGTTCTACCTTACTGAACAAAAGCAATATTAATTGCTTCCTTTACAGTGTTTGACATTTAAAAAAATCTTTTCGTTAGTGGGTATTTTATCTGGTAACTAAGTAGAACATTTGATTAATTCTTTTTCTAAGGTCATGTTATAAACAATTGGCCTTGTATTATTATAATATTGCTTTTCCAAGACTATGATATTGAGGAATAATTGATACCTGTTACTTTTATTTTATAATTTTTTTTAATGTTTATTTCTGAAGGAGAGAGAGAGACAGAGCGTGAGTGGGAGAAGGACAGACACACACACACACACACACACACACACACACACACAGAATCTGAAGCAGGCTCCAGGCTCTGAGCTGTCAGCACAGAGCCCGACGCGGGGCTCGAACTCATAAACCGCGAGATCATGACCTGAGCCCAAGTTAGATACTTAACTGACTGAGCCACCCAGGCGCCCCCTGGTGCTTGATATGTTTATAAAGTTAATGTAATCATTATTTCTCACCTTTTCCAGCCTTCGAATTTGCTTGAAACACACACATACTGCCAGCCAGTGTGTTCTGGATGTTTCAGAAGCAACCTTCCTTTTCATACTTTGTAATCCTTTTCCTAACTAGAAGATAACAAGCACAGTGGGTTTTGTTAGGTGAGTATTTGAACACAAATGCTCGGGGGCAGCTCCAGTACACTGTGCACTGAGGTGAGATGACTATCTTCTGCTGTGACAGTGCTGTGAGTGTGCTCCGAGCCACGGCGCAGGCGGACGGGGTGCCGTCCTGGTGACTCGTGGGCCTCACGCGGTATTGCTGTTGGTGTCATGATTTTCCGAAGTGGTGAAGAGCCCTTGATGAAGTTCCAGATGAATGAATTATGGTCTTCCTTGATTATATACTTGGGAAAATCAACGTATATTAAATATATGTTAAAAGTTACATTAAGTGTATGTTGAAATGTGCACTAAATGTCTACTGACATAGAAATTCCAGTGTTTTAGGCTTCATTGGAAAGTTGTGCTTAGTGGGCTTACTGTTATTTTAAAATGATCTAAAATTTAAAAATGATCTCGGTTTAAATTCCCAATCCAGTAAATATTGATATAACCTACACATGAATAAGTAAATCCTCTTAGGGATCCTCAATCATCAGCGTGGAAGGGGACCCTGAGACTGAAAATTTCAGTCTGAGAGCCCCAAGTCTAGAGCAGCATGTCTTGTTTCTGTTTTGGAGCATAGCCTTGCATTCCGTGGGAGCTACGCGTGGAGTGTGGCCACACGAGAACCTGGTACCAGGGTTGCTGTGGCGGGACTGGTGGTGTGGCAGTGGTCTAAGGGGGGGCCTTTTACGGTAGCTAAGCCTTCACACCTTGTCACCGTGCATCTCTCCATGTGATACCTCCTCGGAATTGATGTCGTGGGCACCGTCTCCAGATAGTGTGACTCTGTAGGTCCGTGTGGGAGCGTGGTGTCTCAAGCGCAGAGTCCTTGTGGCCTGTGGCCTGCGTCTGGAGGGGCAAAGAATTACAGGTTTACATGCTTGCTCTGTGTTGGCCGACATGCCGTCCTGTTCCATAGGACAGCAGTGTCGTGTGTGCATCGCTTGCAAACCACACACCTCCACCCCGCTCACTTTGCGAATCCCAGGAGAGCACGCAGCCGCAGGCTTTGGATTCACTTATTTCTGTGCATCTTTATGTTCATTTTCTACCTGAGTGCTTGTGGAACCCTTTTGGGGTCTAGAAGGTAACTGTCACTTACGAACTCTTGGGCCCACATCGGAGTGCTCTTTGGACCCTTCACGTTGGCATCAGGGCCATGTGGTCCCGCCGTCTCCCTTGTCCTGAACGCGAACCTCTTCTGTGCTGCAGCCACGGGTCCTTTCTAGAGGGGACATCTGATCACGCCAGGTGAAGAGAGTTTGTTTCCTACGTGTAATCTACAGGATGAAGGCCACATTGTCTTGCTGAAAAGTTAAAAGCCGGGTGCTTTGAGTTGTGGTTTTAATGGCTATGGCAGACAGATCATGCATTGAAATGACATTTTCAGATTAATACTAATAAAAATACCTAACGTTTTTCAACAACTTACTCTCTGCCACACTCTGCATAGACTGTGAGCTGGTGTATTTAACTCCCAATGTTGCTGGACAGTTGGAATACTTCTCACTAACCTCGTTTTGTAGATGGGGACACGCGCGCGGAGAGATAAAGTGGTTTGCTCACCGTCACCAAGCTGGCGAATTGCAGAGCCAGGATCGGAACCCACATCTCTGGTTCTGGAACCTGATGTCTTGAATTAATTCCTTCCTGCTCTTCTGTGTGGAATCTGGCACCTTCCATCTCTGTGCTGAGTGCAGGAACCTAAGCACCTGCCCGGCCTGTGGAACGACCTCTCGCCTCTGTCCTCACCTGTGTGTTCTCCGCACGGCTTGTTTGGAGAGTGTGCGTGGGTACAGCGGCTGCTTGGGCAGTGTGTCCTTGAATTCACTGGTGCCTGCTTCTCAGGGGGATACTCTCAGGGGCTGGGCAGAGGAACACTGCCTTCCTGCCTTGGCTCCTGATACCCAGAGCGGATTGGACGTGAGGACGTAGCACATTCCTTTGGTGTTTGCTGGTGAAAACAATGCAATACTCTAATTTTTCATCTTGGACCTAGCCAGTCATCAAAGAGCTTCAGCCTGGACCTCCTCCCCTGGGACTCCGGATGGAACATGGCTTGGATTTTGGAACTAGCGACACTGGCATCCTTTGAGGGACCGTGGACACAGTAGCCCTTGAATCTCCTCGTGTCCTTTCTTGTGGCGAGTTCCTACATGTCAGAGGGCTGCTTCCTCAGAGAGGCCTTCCCTGACCAGCCCACGTCGCGAGGTCCTCCCTGTTGGCCGGCACAGCGTCCTGCTCATTTTCTTAGGAGCTCTTATCGCAGACGGGTCGCCTGTGGAGTTACTTGCCTTGTGTTTCGTGTTGTCACTGAGCTGCCTGGTGAACCACTATTTTCTGTCCCGTCTTAGGGCCCGTGGTGTTTGGCGCTTAGGAGTTTTCTTTGAATTACTGATTGAACTTAGTTTTTACCTTAGAAATGGAATAATGTTGTGGGAGTGTTAAACTGGAAATCTGTAGTGGATATTGTTTGATGGTTAGGTTCACCAAACAAGGAATGATTGTCACTGTGAAGTTAATAGCCTGTATTCTGTGCGTCTACCTTTGAAACTTAGGTAGATTTCACCTAAAAATACAGATGGAATTTTCAGATATTTTCTGTCAGAGGGAAAGAGAGACTGCACACTGGTCTGGCCAGCAGGTAGGGAAGTTGAAGGTGGTTGGTGAGGTGGCAGTGAAATGCTACACGTGCCACAGGTGCAGGGCGTAGAGACGGGAGAGGAGAGGATTTCTGGTGTTGAGTTTTGAATTTTTGTTGGAAAAGTGGAAAGTTTATGAAACTTTTGGAGTGGAGATGTTTGTCTCAGGTACTTGAGTATGTTAATGAAGTATTTTTTTTTTTTTTCTCAACTAGAACAGTTTTACAGGCACCCTTGCAGGTGAGAAATTTTCAGTGCCACTTTTAACATATTAAAATTAATGTTTACTCCTTAGAAAATGTTAAAGGTGTGGAAAAGTATAAAGAAGAAAATTAAAACTACTCCCTGATCCTGGGACTCCACAAAAACACTTCAGATTACTTCTCTTTGCTGTTTCCCTGCCCTGCTTTGTACGCACTCACCAAGTCCTGAACACATGCTGTGCTGATGTGGTGGTGTTCAGGGAAGACTCTGTAGTCTCTCTCCTGTGTGCGTGTTTGGGTGTGCTTGGGAGAGGAGGGCGGTCTGAAGGGGTGACATTTCCACAGAGAACCGGGGGAAGTGATGGGGTGAGGCCTGGGAGGATGTGGGAGAAGAGTGTCAGGGTCCGGGCCACAAGCCGGGGGTGGGGTGGTATGCTCAAGGGTTGGCAGGGTTGGCCAGACCACGGAGCGCGGCTGGCGTGTGGCCAGTGCAGCTGGGAGGGGATAGGCGGGATGTGGTGCTGGTGGCGTGGCCAGGGACCGGGGACCAGGGACCAGGTCAGGCAGGCTGTCCTCATGAGTTTGGATTTGATTCTGGGCCTGACGGGAGGGTCAGGCAGAGCGATGACTTTATTTATGTTCTAAAAAGATCGTTCTGACCGCCATGTGGATAATTTGCTCTAAGGGACAAGAGTAGACACAGGGTGGCCGGCTACCTAGGACACCTGCTGCAGGTGGATAGATCCGTGGAACGGGCATGTGGGGATGCACCGTGAGAAATGGATTCAACAGGATTTGCTGGCCTGGATAAGTGCTTAAGAGCCTCATCTCCTAAATCATCAATCAGATACAGAAAGTTTGAAGTGATTTTCCTTCCGTCCACTTGGAAGGTGTTCATTCCTTCACTGATGAGAATCTGCCGTTAAAGTGATTCTTACTCCTTTGAAGCTCCATCTGGCAGCTCATAGGATCTTCTCTTTATCTTTTATGTTCTGAAATTCCGCTCTATGTAAATTTTGCTTTCGTGCTCTGAAACTTTGTCTAGGTGTGGGACTCAAAGTTTATATGGATTAACACTTGGCGCTCCATCAATTTGAGGACTAATTATGGGAAAAGTGCCATTCTTCCTCGTGAATTCTAACTTGTGTTTGTTGTGTTGTTGTGTTTATTGACCCCTGACTAGCTCCATCTGGTGTCTGGCCTAGTTTTTAAATATTTAATAGTTTTAAAAACATTTCACAACTGCTTCCTCTGTGTTGCTGTTTTGCCTCTGGCAGCCGTCCTCTGTTCTAGATTGTTCTGTGTTGCCTTTTTCAGAATATCGTGTAGATGAATCATACCGTGTGTGCTCTTCAGACTGGCCACTTTCACTTTGCTGATGCTTCTGCGATTCACTAGTGGTGCCGCATGTGTTAGTAGGTGACTCCATTTCACTGCAGAGCTGCGTTCCACTGCACGGATGCCCCGTGGCTTACTTGTCCCTGCACATAGGGGGGGTGTCTGCACGGGTTCTGGGCTCTGGCGGTCACGGGGAGTCCTAGGGAACGCGGCTGCAAACATTCACGTACAGAGGTTTATGTCACCCTAAGTTTCATTTCTCTGGAATAGATACAAGTGGGATTGCTAGGTCACGTGAAAAGTGTATGCTTAGCTTTTAAAGAAACTGCCAGAATGTTTCCAGAGTGCCTGTGCCAGCTTCATGCACCCCCCCCCCCCCCCCCCCCCGCCGTCCCCGGCCAGTGTACGGGACGCCTGGCCTGGGTGCTGGTGGTCTGTTTCATTCAGCAGTTGGGATAGATGAATAAGGGTGTCTCATCGTGGTCTTGAGTTTCCCTGATGACTAACGTCATCTATTTCTGTGCCGTTCACCTTCATGCTGATTGTCTGTTTAACATTTTTAGGCTATGTTTTTTATTGGGTGTTCCCTGCCCCCCCCTTATTGAGTTTTCAGAGCTCTCGCCCTATAATTTGGATTCAGGTCCTTTGTTGTGTTTTGCAAATATTTCCTCAGTATTTTCATTCTCTTAACAGTGTCCTTTGCAGAGCAGAAGTTTAATCTTGGATGAAGTCCCGTTTATCACATTTTTTTTAAAAAAGATTTTATTTATTGCATTAAAAAATTTTTTTTTTACTCTTTATTTATTTTTGAGAGAGACAGAGAGACAGACCATGAGTGAGGGAGGGGTAGAGAGAGGGAGACACATAATCCTAAGCAGGCCCCAGGCTCTGAGCTGTCAGCACAGAACGCAATGTGGGGCTTGAACCCACAAATCATGAGATCATGACCTGAGTTGGAAGTCGGACGCTTAACTGACTGAGCCACCCAGCACCCCAAAAAAGATTTTAAGTAATGTCTACACCCAGTGTGGGACTCGAACTCACAACCCAGAAATCAAGAGTCACACACTCCACTGATGGAGCCAGCCAGGGCCCCACGTTTAACACATTTTTTAATGGGTCAGAATTTTGGTGTATTACGTAAGAACTCTTTGTCTGAGTTAGAGTCACAAAGATCTCTTCTGTTGGTTTTTTTCTTCTAAGAGTGTTGTTTTACTTATGTTTTACTCTTACTGTGATGTAGTCAAGTTAATTTTTGCATGTGTTGTATGGTATAGGGTGAGCTTCTTTTTTGAGTTTACAAAAGAAACCACGTTTTTCCCCTACATTTAAGTTGCTTTCTTTCTTTCTTTTTTTTTTTTCTTTTTAAGTAGGCTTCACGCCGAGTGCAGAGCCCAATGCAGAGCTTGAACTCACGACTCTAAGATGTTAATGGTGTTGCCTGGAGTAGGTTGGGGTGTGCCCTGCTGGGTGGTTGTGCATCAGTGGGAAGGTAGGGGGTGTTGGGTTTGCTAGTGTTCCTTGTATAGGAATTGTGACTCCCCGTGTCTGGGAAGGAGGGATGGCATCCTTAAGTTCAGTCTGCTACTTTTTGTTTTTTAAGTGTATTTATTTATTTTGAGAGAGAGAGAAAGCATGTGAGCGCACACACTAGCAGGGGAGGGGCAGAGAGACAGAGTCCCAGTGCAGAGCCCAGTGCAGGGCTCAGACTCACGAACTGAGAGATCATGACCTGAGCTGAAATCAAGAGTCAAGATGCTTAACCGACCGAGCTGCCCAGGCACCAGCCAGTCTGCTGCTTTCCTTCGTGCGCCTTTCCAGCAGGCCCTGTGCGAGTTGCCCGGTGAGGCGGTCAGTGGTTGTGTGGGGGACAGAAGGGGGAGAGGCCCCGGGGGCCTGTGGTCCAGCCAGACCTTCTGCTGGTCCTCTTCTGCCCCAGTTCCTTCACACCTTCCGAGGAGTGGGGCCCCCTGCCCTCGGAGCCTCCCTGGGCTTCTGCAGAGGGAGCTGTGTTTCTTGCTGGGACTGGTGGCTCTGCCCCCTCCACCCCCTGCTGCCCCTCCAGTCAGACCTGGAACGGCCCATCTCACTGTCCTGAACCTGCTCCCGCCCGTCCGTTTGCTTTGCTACTTCTCACACTGGCTGACTTCTGGTCGGTGCAGTTTCTACCTTGTCTTCTTTGCCCTTGTGGGTTTCTGCTTTTGTTAAACAAGCAAACCACAAAATTCTTTGTTAGTTTAGTGGGGTTGTTGAAGGAAGTAGAGGCAGACATCCGTGGTTAAGCCGTCATCGGTGCCTGAGGTGCACACTGTCTATTAAGTTAGCTGCCCACTTTGGTTTTCTGTGTTTGTTGACCTCAGCCTTGGAGCTTCTCGGACGTTCTCGCGAATGGGCTACTTCTCACGGGCCGTGTTCTGGCTGTGACTCTCCCCGCCCCGTTTTTGTGATCATCGGTCCAGCTCATTGTCTGGGATTCTTTAGCCTTCCTGGCCTGTTGCTGTCTCCCTTTCTTGTTTCTTGGAACTCTCGTTATATTCATTTATTCATTCATTTGCTTTGGTTTCTGAATAGCTTCTCTGTTCTCTCAGTTAAGACCTTGGGAAGCTGGGAGGGAGATCTATGTGCCCGGCCCGCTGTCTCTGGCTGGAAGCGTGAGCTGGTCAGAGCTTAGCCTGATTGGCAATAATTTGCATCTTCTTACTTACCTTTCAGCTGACGTAGCCCAGCAGTTCCAGTACGCAGTGCGGGTTATTGGCAGCAACTTTGCCCCAACCGTCGAAAGAGATGAATTTCTCGTAGCCGAAAAAATCAAGAAAGAACGTACGTATTTTTCTTCAGCGCTACCAGGTGTTGGATTCTGAAACTTGTATACGTGCATATGCGTATGTATCTCTGTGCATGTGTACGTGTGGTCCCCAAGCACAGTGTGATTATAAGTACTATCACGTATATGTAAAAACATGTGTTAACAATATGCACAACTTCGTTCTGATTTTTATCAGAACATAGAGCAATGTTTATTTTTGAGAGAGAGAGAGAGACAGAGAGCAAGCAAGGAAGAGGCGGAGAGAGGGAGACGCAGCATCCGAAGCAGTCTCCAGGCTTTGAGCTGTCAGCACAGAGCCCGACGTGGGGCTTGAACCCACGAACAGTGAGATCATGACCTGAGCTGAAGTCGGACACTTAACCGACTGAGCCACCCAGGCTCCCTGAGGATTGTTTTAAATACTATAGAACTGAATAATTTGAGAGTGTGAGGAAGATAAAAGGGCTTCATGTATTTTCTTGTATATCTTTTGATTTGCAGTATTTAATATTATGCACCTTTTGACCACATATCCTAGAACACTGTGTTGGCTGTGAAGAGGTCAGTATGGCTTCTAGGGGATTGTCAGTATTCAAACTTCTAATACCTTAGAATGGTCTTTGTGAACATTTTCATTCTGGGCTGATACTGAAAGCTTTCTTAAACGTCATTACCTTGGACAAGAAAGCTCTCATTTACTCGCACCGGGGTGCTGGTGTGTGCTCTGTGTGAGGTGGGGCTTTGCTGCCCTCTTCCCTGCGGGACTGTGTGAGGGAGGGAGGCTTGGAGCACAGGTACCCACGTGCGAATATTTCTCTTGTGCCGGTTGGAGGGTTGTTTTTCTCCAGAGACCAGTTCCCAGCCCCTCGCAGTTCTCTGGGCTCTGCGCCAGGAAAGCAGGCCCTGTCAGCGCGATCTCCCTGCTGAGGCCTGGCTGTCCACCGCCCAGACGCAGTGGGCTTTGCGCTTCCGACTGTGCTGGCAAACTGGTGGCGACGCCGTCTAGGATTTCCATTCTTCACGGCACGGTTCGCCACCCCCAGCTGGTGCTTGGTTCACTGGGTTTGGCCGGTGGTCTGCGACGTCCTGCTGCACGGTGCGTAACTGAGCTAGACGGGAGGCGGTCCTGACACGCGAGTGCTTGGACCTTGCGGTCCTCGCCCCGGCACACTTGGGCCCCGTGAGCAGTCAGGGGTGAAGTGCCCGTCCACTGAGGTAGCTCAGCCCCTGGTGTTATGCAGCGTGATGTGTTATTTAATGTAGGGGCAGAAATGGAGTATTTATCCCGCTATTAACCTCTAAAAACTTACTTTTATTCAGTAAATAAAACTAAACGTAAGAACGCTGTACTCTTTCTGAACCCTGATGACTATTAATTACATCTCAAATCGTTCTTATATGTCAGACTGTAGATGAGCGACCACCCCAGCTGTTAGGTCTGTGTTCACAGAACCTTCCCTTTGCAGCTTGACGTTTCGAGGCCACCTGGTGAGCACATTACCTGTGTAGTAGTTAAAAATAAAGTTTGTCTAGGCTGAGAGTTACGGAACTGGCAGTGACGTCGTTGGAGTGGATACGGCAAGGAAGTCTTGGACTTTCTTGAAGAAGAAAGCTGTATCCGTCACAGTTTGGTTTTTTCTGGTGTATCCTCTGTGTTTTTGAAGAAAGACCTGTATCTTGCCACAGTTCGCCTCCCTGCCCCTCTCTGCCTCTTACCACCGAGTGCCCGCCACTCCTCTCGGACACCGTCTCTGGACCCTGCTGTGGGGCGGCCCCGCCGTGGGGACAGCATCACCCTCTCTGGGCCTGCCGTGGGGAGAGCGTCACCCTCCCTGGGCCCCGGGTCCGGGGTGGCCCCGCTGTGGGGAGAGCGTTTCTGATGGTCTTTTCATGTAATGGTCACCACCGAGTTCTTGTACTTCGTATTTCATTAATTCTTAGATACAGTGTTTACATTTAAGCACTTTTGAAATTTGATTACAGTTTTTGGTAGATATGCTGAGTTGGGGTAGTTCTGGCCTCTTGAACAACACAAAATAATTTTCCATTTTATATGGCCCACTTAGAATATAAAACGGTAGTATGTATTATATTGGAACAAATTGTAAAACTTCTCATGTGTGACAAAATTTAACACCTATTTGTTTTTTAATGTTTCATGTTGGTCAGTGGGGTACCTTGTAACTAAAGATTTGTTTTGCAATCTATTAGGTAAAACATTTTTGGGGGTAAATATTCTGTTTATTTTTATTTGTATTATTTACTGTTTCATTGTCCCACGGTTATTTTGTATCTGTGCATTAGTATTGATCTCATTCTGTAGAAAGAACCTCTCTTAATTTTGTTGTTGTTGTTGTTTTTAATTAGAGAGAGAGAGAGAGCTAGTTAGCACTCACGAGTTGGGGGGAGGTGGGCAGAGGGAGAGAATCCTAAGCAGGCCTCATGCTCAGCATGGAGTCCAATGCAGGGCTCGAGCCCACAACCCTGGGATCATGACCTGAGCCAAAGTCAGGAGTCAGATGCTCATCTGATTCAGCCACCCAGGTGCCCCAGAGCATCTCTCGCTTAATTTAATGACTGTATTTATTTGGAGTATTTTTATATGTTTTTAAAGGGAGTAAATTATATTATTAAATGTTAATTGCATTTGTTTAGTTTAATGCATTTTGTAACAACACATTAAAAATTAAAATTTTTTTAAAAATTTATTTTAGGGAGTGCATGCACCTACTCGGCACGGGGGGAGAAGGGTCAGAGAGAGAGGGCGAGAGAGAATCTCACATAGGCTCCACACTGCCAGTGCAGAGCCTGACACGAGGCTCGATCTCACAACCCTGGGATCATGACTTGAGCCCAAGTCGAGTTGGATGCTCAGCCGACTGTGCCCCCCAGGCGCCCAGTAAACAAGACATACATGTTAAAGAGAGCCTTACCTTTGTGCACAGGCAGACCTGACATGTGAACGGGATGATGTAACCTCCGGTGTGTGGTTCACAAGAGCAGAACGTGAACACCAGGACCCTTTCCTGGCGATACATGTGAAAAAGTATTGGCCATCACACCAGTCACTGTCTTTCTGCAAACCAGTTTAGAGTTAAGTGAACTTGGCTGTTGGGATTTTAAGAAACGAGTCCTGCTGGGTGATTCCCTGGAGACTGGAGAAACTGTTAGCTAGATTTCGAAAGTGGTGCCTTTTCTGCTGTGGCAGGTATGGGGCAGGTATGGGGTTCCTGTGAGGGGCGCTTGTGTGCACATGGTATGTGCAGGGTTGTGGGTGTGGGCGAGTGTGGCCCTCTCCTTTGGGGCCCAGGTCCAGTGTGGAGTCTCGTCCTTTGTGGAACCGATTGGAGCATGGGCTTTGCGCGCATTACTGTGGCTTCCGGGGAACTAGTGAGTGTAGTAGCTGCAGGCGTCTGAAGACATTTACTAATATTGCTGTGCATGTTAACAGAAATGCTTAGAATGTGTGGTTTTAGGTCAAGCTATCATGAATGATAGGCTTGTTGGTTATTGCCCTTTGAATTTACCATTCCCAAGGTATTTTTACTTTACATCTGTCCTTCCAGTAGCCATCGACTAGTTAACCTGGTGGTAGCTTGCCCCACTGGATTGCCTGTTCATATTGGTGGGTAGAATCTAAAAGGTTCCATCGTTTCTGTTACTTCAGCTAACTTTCTCATAGACTCTGATTCCAGCCTAATACTGTCAGCATTTTGCAAATGTCAGAGAGATCAAAGGAATTGACCAAATTCACAGAGCCGAAATGTCACTCGTTATTCTGATTCTTAAGCTCAGGATTCTTTTCAGACTTCAGCTACCTGTGACCGTGGGTGAAATAGTGTCCTAGAAGGAGTTTTGGTGTAGGTGACTAACACGTCGCTTTCTTTTCTAACTTTTCAGTTATTCGGCAGAGAAGAGAAGCGGACGCTGCGTTGTTTTCAGAGCTCCACAGAAAGCTTCACTCACAGGTAGCGTGCACTCCACTACCCGTGAGGCTGTCGGGCTGGTTTGGGGATGTGGGGACTTTTTTTGTGGGATCACATTAAGCCTTTCTGTGCTGAGTAGTGGATCTTCATTGTAGATTGTGTTTGCTTTTGAAGAGATTTTCGAGATTAAAAGTAGGTTTGAGCTGGATTTAATGGGAAATTGCTTATGAAGGTGGAGGAAGCTACATTGGGAAATCAACCAGAATGAGGTAGCCCTCAGTTCGTGTGACGGAAGGCTGCACGTGCGGTAGGAAGCTGGTAGAAGCCTCGACTCGGCTGCATGTGGGGTGACAGCTCGACTTCTCCATTATTATTCCTCAGGCCCTAATTTGTGCTATTGTAGTGAATGACCTAAAACAGTTCTGATTTTGAACATTTTGTGATTGATTGTTGATGACTTGGCCACACGTGGTTTTCTGACCTGTTATTTTTGGAGAAGACGCTGCCCTTCTGGACACCAATAAATTCACTGAATTACAGGGTGAGAGCTTGGTCCATCTGTCTCCCTCCTGCCGCAGAGAAGAACGTGAAATCCCAAGTTTCGTGCTTTGCTCATCCAGTACTGAGTTCGCAGTACAGCGATCAAAATCCCCAAGTTGTGCCTAAGGCTGCTAGTGATTTAACTCTTCCAAGTTTTTCTCCTCCTTTCTAACTTAAAATGGTTGTTTTCCAAAACTTTGTTTGGAACACTGAGTGCTTATCCCTGAGCAGTGTGGTGAAGCAGAGCTGGTTTCCTAGGGCTCTCGCCCCCAGAAGCAGCGCGTGGTTCGGCCGGTGGCTGACACGGGATGAACGATGTGAGGACACGATAGTACAGCGCTAGTAATTAACCAGATGAGGAACAGCCGGCCCATCTTTGTGCTAAAACATCCAGTTCTTGGTTTCCCTGTTCTGTCCTCTCTCCTCACTGGGTACCCTTCTTGGCAATGCGTGCTGTGCGAGGTGTGGCCGGGGGGTGCAGGTGCGGTCTGGGCAGGATCGGGGAGGTGATGATGGAGGCCTGTGGTACGGTGTGGAGTGGTTGGGGAAGGGGTCCCAGTGGTCCTGGGCTGCAGTCTGCGTGCGGTTGACGGAGCTGTGGACAGAGGAGGATGGCTGTCTGGGGGAGGGCAGCCCATGCCTTGTGGAGGGCGCTGGGAGAAGGGCGGGCATGAGGGGGTGGCGTGGGCAGCGGCGAGGGTCTTGGAGGAGGTGAACCTTGGCGGGCGGGGTATGGACGCTGGAAGAAGCTAGGTGTCTAACTGCTTCACAGACCCACTTGTGTTGGTGTTCCTCCAGATCTTACAGTGCCCTGGCGTGCATTCTGACATTTAGAATTCGATACATGCGTACATTTAAAGTCTTGAGTCTGAATCAAGGTCCTTAGATTTCAAAATCTAAAATAATGGGGTCTGAAGTGGTTTAGAAGCATTGAAACGTCTGTGATGCTGGAGTCGTTCAGCTCGCTTGCCTCAGCAGATCTCTCTCTCCACCCTTCCCTGCCCTGCTTTGGGCTCCGGATGGCCCCCCTGGGGCTCCCTTGTCCCTTCTCTGCCCTGCTTCGGGGTGTCTTCACTCAGAACTGATGGGGCGGGAGGGGAGTGAGGCCAAGCCGCCCTCCTCCTGACAGGCAGTGGCTTGGCAGTGGCTCTGCTGTGCCGCTGGGCCCCGCGGACCATTCCCCTGCCCGCGCCCTGCACCCCCGGCTCATTGGCTCTGGTGGCCCATCTCCTCCCTGGTCCCTCAGGCCTCCATCCTGGCCGTGGTCCCTGCCGGCGTTGTGCCGTCCTGTTTCCCTGGTCTGTCCACGCCTCTGCGTAGTCCCTCCGTCAGACGCTCTCCAGGCCCAGCCTGCGTGTTTACATACCTGTTCTTATGGTAAAAGAATACTGCCTCCTCCTTTAAAAATGCCATTTGCTGATTGTTTTTGGTGCATGATTTTGTTTGGATTTGGAATTTTCTCTGCTCTCCACCCCATAAATTGTCCTTATTTTTCTAAAGCAAGAACTAAGGCTCTAACCCAGAACTCGCTGCCCAGAGGGACCTCCTGTTGCCTTCCTGACGCCTTCTGGGCATCTCTACGCACATGCCCCTCAGGAAACTCCCACAAGGCCTTGGAGCTTGACATTCTCAGAACTGAAAGGAGCATTTTTTGTCTTTTTCCATACTCCAGGCATCCGTTCACATGCACCCACGCACACCCCTGCCCTTCCCCATTTTCTTTTCTGGTGAATGATGACATTGTTCAAGTGCCAAAAGCTGGAAACCCGAATGTCACGTCGACTCCACTGCTCTCCCCAAATTTGCCCTGTCCCCAAGCCTTATTAATTGTTCTCTCAAGCATGCCTCTCTCCTGTGCCATCTGGAGTCTGGCGCCCTGCGGTTGGCCTCCCAGTGCACGGCTTGGTGATTTTGGTAGGGGAGTTAGGTGCTCACCTTTGCTTCTGCCCACATCCCAGAGTGGTGGTGAGGGTGCAGGAGGAGGTATGTGGGAGGGCGTCCATCCCACGGGGCCCTCCTTTCCACGGCAGCGACGGGAGCTCATCTCCCTCCAGCCCTTCAGGGAGACGGGATGCAGGAGGATTGGCTTCGGCCCTCGGTGCTGCACCCGAGGGGTCACCTAGCCCTGGGAGCCCTGGACCTGCTCACAGGGGACTGTGAAGGTTCCCTGGGTGGGTCCTCAGTCACCGAATGCCAGCCGGCCCTTGGCCTTTTCCTCCCGAATGACTGCGTCTCCTTTTGTGACCTCTGCAGTCCAGCCTCCTGGGCCTGGCCGCAGGTGCAGTCGCACCTTCACGGGCTCCCTGTGGTCAGGCTTTCTGGTCCCTCACGTGAGACCCCTCTGACCTGATGCTTCATTCTGTTTTCCGTTCCGTCTCATGCCTGGCTGTGGCCAGGTGTACATGTCTTCATTCCCTAAAATACATTTCCTTCTGTGCCTGCCCCTTCCTGTGCGTGTGCTCCGCCCACCCTTCTCGAAGACCCCATCCTCTCTGGGGGTCCTTTCATCAGCCTGGGCCACTTGAGTGACCCTCCTGTCTCTGAAATGTCCCGTACCCACCGAAGTATGTTTGCCCATTTGTCTGTTTGCTGTTTGTCGGGGTCTCTTTGTTCCCCGTGTTGTGCCAGCTGGGCAGTTTATCATTTCTGGAAAATTGTGTGTAATTCAGATTTTTAAAGTTAGACCGTAATTTAAATACCTGAGATAAACTTTTTCTTTAAAGAAACTTTCAAGGAATATTCTCTATAATGAGGACCTTGTGTAAAGTAAGCAGCCATCCCATAATGTGTTTTGTAAATAAAGTTATTTTTGTATTCTAGCGTGTGCGTCCCAGAGGTAAGGCAGTGAGAAGAGAGTAGAAATGCTCTGCAAACTCGAGTTTGCACGTGACTGGAGGGTGGGGCTGTTGTCAGGGCTGTGAGTCAGGGCGGAGCAGTAGACAGTCCATACAATCCGTGTGCTAATTACCCAGAAAACTGGGGTTTCTTGTCGACCACTCTTACTTCGGAACCTCGAGTTAGGTGTGCAGCATGCCGACTTACATCGTGTGCTTTACAATTTCTCTTTTTTTTCTTTCTTTAATCCTCTATGGCCTACACGGGACTTTGGTAAAAGGGGAAAAAAGCGTTCACCTATTTTATGATGGCGTTTGTCTTAAAACGACTATGTTTAGGAAGTTGGTTATTCTAAGAATTATTTTAAGGGGAAATGCTATTATTCAGGAATAGGGTAGTTTAAAAACATGTTCTCATTGGGGACTTTGGAGTTAGTTTTCAGTGGGTGAAATGATTCAAGGGTAATGACCTCTTGAGAATAGGTTTTGTAGCTTTGTAATGGGTGGCACTGTTTGCAGTACCTGAAAAATGAACAAATTTAGATATGCTGTTACCGTGTGAATGTATTTATTTTTTTGGTTTTGATTAACTTCTGTGTACCAAGTACAGTTCTACGTTTAATTTTTATTTTGTTTTATTTTATCTTATTATGTTTTTAATTTATATCCATGTTAACGTATGGTGTAATGATGATTTCAGGAGTAGAGTTGAGTGACACATCACTTACATACAACACCCAGTGCTACCATGTGGCTTTTAAAATACATTTCCGTTTTGGAAATAAGGATAATTGAGGAGAAAGTTACATGAAACTGGAGAGCAGTACAAAGTTATTCTGTTAATGTTTTCTTTTTTAACAGGGAGTTTTGAAAAATAAATGGTCAATTCTCTACCTCTTGCTCAGCCTTAGTGAGGATCCACGCAAGCAGCCAAACAAGGTGAGAGAGAGGCTGTCCTCACAGCCAGCGCCCTTCGCGAAGCAGCTTCTGTCTTGTCAGCACAGCCATGCCCAGTCGTGACAGGAATCAGCTTCTGTACTTAAGAAAATAGTAACTTGTCTGGTTGATTTTGTTTTCTTTCTTTCTTTCTTTCTTTCTTTCTTTCTTCCTTCTTTCCTTCCTTCCTTCCTTCCTTCCTTCCTTCCTTCCTTCCTTTCTTTCTTTCTTTCTTTGTTTCTTTCTTTCGTCAGTGCACTGCTTTTCCTTAAGATGTTTTCCAGGGTTGTTATTACCTCAAATACAACAGTGTCCCAGGGATGCCAGGGGGCCTCAGTCGGTTAGGCATCCGACTCCTGATCTCGGCTCAGGTCATGATCTCACGGTTCGTGAGTTCGAACCCCGCGTCCTTTGCACTGACAGTACGGAGCCTGCTTGGGAGTCTCTCCTGCCCTTTCATGCTCACTCGCTCGCACTCACAAAATAAATTTTTTAAGAACAGTACCAAATCAATTACAGAAAGAACTAAAACTTGCGTATAAATCATCTCTGTTGATTTAGGAAGTGTTCTGTGATTTCATATCTCTCTATTCTTTTCAGGTCTCCAGCTATGCTGCGTTATTTGCTCAAGCGTTGCCGAGAGATGCGCACTCAACTCCCTACTACTACGCCAGGCCGCAGACGCTCCCGCTGAACTACCAGGACCGCGGCACACAGTCGGCACAGAGCTCGGGCAGCGTGGGGAGCAGCGGCATCAGCAGTATCGGCGTGTACGCCCTGAATGGCCCGACCCCACCGCCACAGTCTCTCCTGCCGGGGTGAGTCGGGCTCGCGGGCAGAGGCTGCTTATCAGCAGTAGAAACGGCAGAATCCTCAGGTTTGTAGGAAGGCATTTTGTGTGTTCACTGTAACTATCTTTAGGGCCTCGTATGTGCCAGAAATGTTCCAGGCACTGTGTCTGATATGCTTTCTCCTAGGATTTTATTCTTCCCAAAAACTCTTGTTTCACATGGGAATTCTTCCCACTTCTAGTCATGGTTGACTGTAATGATTTTTGGCCAACCCTTTCCCTGTTAATGCAAGTGCGTATTAGTGAAGGCCCCCGTTCAGAAGTGTAATAGGATGGGCCTTTCATTTGGTAACTGACTGACATTTCCCTTGCGGTGTTCACATTTTTATCTCTTAGTGAATATTGTCTGCTTTACTGATCTATGCTATTCTCTTTATTTAATTATTTAAAAAATAAGTAAACTAAAATAAAGTTGTCTCGTCCTCAAGTGCTGTGATCTTCAAACTGAGAATTGTGGCACTCATGGATTAAGAGGAGGGGCTCTGGGAGCGCATGGTCAACGTGCCATCAGCTCTCCCTTTTCCAGGAGATGCAGAGTTGTGGTTGAGAGAAAAGCAGTGGCTAATACAGTAGTGGACTTGGAAATTTGGTTTTCTTTATCTTTTTGTATATTTCTACACATGGTTCAATCCTGGAAATCACATTAGAGCAGACTGTTACAAAGTGGGTACTTTTCCAGAACAGTGACTAAAGAGATTTACAGTCATGTGTGTTCCACGTGAGCATAATACTAATCGTTGTGTGACATAAGTACTCTTGTGTTCAAGTGCACCACACGTGCGTTGTAAGTGGAATGTGGTGTTCTGGAAAGACAGTGCAACATATTCTACAGATTTAATCTCTGACTTGTATTCTGGCTAAAAGAGTAAACTAAATAGACTTGGTCGTTTTTACCTTACAATTTGAAGAAAACAACAAAAACAAAGCGCTGTATAGAGGACTTTGAACTGAAATGGTCCCTTAGAATTTTTCTCTGAAATTTAGAACTGTATTGAAAGTCCTAGTTTAACAAGTGTTGTTGATGACTTTTTCCCCATGAAAATAGAGAAGAGGGAGGGCTGTTTTTGGGGTCTTCTTTCCTGTGTCACTTCATTAGTGGTTGCAGATGGGCCCAGCAGTATTGCTCTGGTACTGAATCTGAGTTCTGCCCCTTAGGAGCAGTAGTGCTGTTGAGATTTTCATTTTTGTGTTGGGTTCCCGGGAAATGACATTTCATTACACTTGTCAAAACACATGTCCTGAGAAGTCAGCTGTTCAGAGACCAGCTCTGACACGTTCTCGAAGTTATCACAGGCAGTCTTGACCTTTTTACTCTTGCCTTGGACTTGATGTTTGTGTATGTTTGAAATTAATTTGCAAATTATGATACTTCTTTTCGTGTCGAATACCGTGAAGGCTGGGAGACAAGCGAGGATATAGAAGGATGGTCCTCCAGAGTTTGAATTGCTGTGCCCTGCAAGTGCTGAGTGAATGAAAGGGGTTAAGTTCAAGTTCAAAGTTAAAATTAGTCATGAATTTCATTGGTTTTTAGATGGGTCATGTATGTTATGTGCTTGTGAAGAAGAGTCAAGTAGATTTTGGTCTTTAGGCTGAGAAATATGTGGGAGGTGCCAGTGAGAGCCTGAATGGCAGCCTAAACGTCCCAAAGAGGCCTTGGACTGGTCGGTGGATGGATTCTGGTAGGGCGATGTCGTGCATCTAGCTCAGATTTCTAGCATGTAACTCAATATAGGAATTTTAGGAACATTTCCAGCAGTGTGTTGTGTTTCAAGTGAATGGTCTGCGTGTTTGGAGGTAGGAAATGCTCTCTCCTTCTTTTAGACAGCCTCATCACACTCCCGGAGTTGGAGACTGTCTTCGGCAGCAGTTGGGGTCACGTCTTGCATGGACTTTAACTGCAAACCAGCCTTCTTCACAAACCACTACCTCAAAAGGTCTCCCAAACACTGTTTCTCGCAACGTGACAAGACCAAGGAGGGAAGGGGATGCCAGTGGTGAGTAAGGATAGATCCTAACATGGGTTTTCTTTGCAATCTAGATTTTGTGCTTTGAAAACACTGTCGAGGCCCTGCTTACAACCATTGAGGGCCGGCTTGTTCTCATGATGAGAACTTCAGAGTCCTAAGTATGGTCCGTGATGCCTCAGCAAGTCTGGCAGTGCCTGGGACATTGGAGAAACGCACTGAAGATTTATTTGATGGTTAAACAGACACCTTGCTGAGAGTTTTAGAGCTCTGCTAGATCGCAAAAGAAAGTTTGCATTTCTTTCCCAAGAGCCCTTCGAATAGCAGTGTTTGGAACGCTTCCGAGAAGAGAGGAATGGGCTTCGTTGTTGGCTCGTAATCCACAGATTCTATAATCCCTCCTGCCACCCTCCCACCTGCTCCCCCCGCTGCTCTCTGTTCTTGTGCAGAATGTGAGGACCAGGTGCGTCTTGTGTGGACCTGGGAACACAGCCCAGAGTGCAGAGCCCGGCCCGTGCAGCCACACTTCCTACCTGGGTCCGTCGTGTAACCCTGACAGCTGGGGTGTGGGGGGTTGGGGGAACACTGTGACTTGGCGGCTGGCTTCCAGACAGCGAGAGTGCCCCTCACTGCTCCTCCTTGTTTGCTGTGACTCCTGGCCCCTACCAGGGCCTTCAAGCCTGCGTGACACACAGAGCTCACAGATAAAAGGACTTCACAGTGTATTTGATCAGTCCCAAAGAGCAGGAGAGGAGGTGCAAAGGAAGAAAGAACAGGCAATAAATAGGAAACATACTGCAATGCAGGGAGTTTAAATCAAACACGTCTGTAGTCACATTAAATGTGTATAGATTAGACACTTGGTTTAGTTTTTAAAAAATTACATTTAGACCATTATGTACTGCTCGAAAGAGATATATTCCAAATATAGAGACACAAATAGGTTGGCAGTAAATGGATGGAAACACGCATCTTGTATTTAACCACGGGAAGACGGGCTGCTCCTTCACTGTCAGAGTAGACACCGTAGGAGTGTCGTCAGGGCAGAGGGATGTTTCCTAACAGGGAAAGGGTCAGTTCTTCAGGAAGGAATAATGCTCCTAAACGTGTATTCACCTACCAACAGCTTCAGATGCACAGTGGAAAACCAACAGACCTACAAAGAAAACAGACCCACAATTACAGTTGGATATTTCAACTTCTCTCTCTTAGTAACTGATGGAAAAGGCAGACAAAGTAGTCAGTAACGACAGGTAGATAACATTTGAACAATGTTACCCGTAGTTTGGTGGCGTTGATATTTATGGAATGTTATCTCCACAACTGAAGTATGTACCTGTCCTTACCTTCTGACTCACTACCCTGGTTCTGGGAGTGCTGGGCCCTGACTGTGTACTCATGACATTTTTCCTCCCGCCGATGTCTTGGGTTTCTGAGCATTGCCTCTTTGTCGTTGAGTAACACCTAAATTCTGACTTAGCTTTTGTTCCAAGGTTTATGGAAATCATAACTTTTCTATCGTATTCGCTTCTTTTTATGTGATTGAGAATGGAACCAAGTTCATACTCATGCCATGGAATAAATTTTCACAAACGCCGTCTATGAAATAATTACCTATCCCTTTGTGATTGGTTGTGAAATTGGCTGCATGCCACAATGTGGAGCCCAGTGCGAGGCTTGAACTCATGACTGTGAGGTCAAGACTGGAACTGAGATCAAGAGTTGGACACTTAACCAACTGAGCCACCCAGGCACCCCTGCTTTTTTAAAAAATTTCTAAAGACTTTTTGTATAAGAAATTCTATGATCTCCATATCTTTTTGAGAAAACTCTTGGTTTTTAGGACTTCATGCTTTTTCCATCTTAAGCTCATTTTTTTTAATTTTAAAATTTTCTCCTGGTTGAAACACGTAATGTAAAACTAGGTGTGGTATAAAATAGATTCCATCTTAAAATGTGTTGTTCAGTAATTCCTCTTACAAAACCAATGTTTCAGGTGCTGGGGAAGTTACGGAGGCGGCCCTTGTGCGGGACATTGTGTACGTCTTCCAGGGCATAGATGGCAAGCACGTCAAGATGGACAGCGTGGAGAACCGCTACAAAGTGGAGGCGAAGGTACAGTTACCGGCCCCCCGTGTGAGGTGTGAGGTGTTCAGGCAGGAAAGACGGGTGTCGGTACAGCCGGCCGGGAGCTGTTAACCTGTAGGGGCGACAGGTGCACTCGGGGTACTGGACCCCTAGAGCCGGTGTGCCGGTCGGGCACACGGGTCTGCCTCCCCGCGGGCTTGTGGCTCTGGTGCTTTTGCTGAGACCTTGCTTGCTTCTCCTTCCGTGTCTTCTCGTGTTCACGGATGCAGCCACCCACAAGCTGACTCCTGCTCTTGGTGATGGTGGTGTCGAGGCACCCGAGGGGCGGGTACCACTTGGCATCTCTGCGGTTGGTACACCGTTCCGGATAAGGTGCCTCCACTTGCCTGCTTTCCCCTTCTGGAACCTCCTTCCCCACGGCCCTTTCGTGTTGATGTCGTGGTCTTTTACAAGTCCCGGCCGTTCTAGGACGTGGCTGACGTCACAGAGACCCTGCCTTGCCGGGGAGCTGGCCAGCTACGTCTTGGGGTGATGCTGCTTGAGCCTTACGCTTGCAGAGAGAGGTTCTACTTCCCTTCCTTGCTGGCACCTGCTGCCCTCGTTTCCCAGACTCTCGTTGTTCTGTCTTGGTGGTGGTGCTTTCGTTACTTGTAAGTGCCATGTGTTGGGGCCTAAGCATTAGGATACTAAAAGTGCAAATGGTTTATAAAAGCAATTGAAATTCTACTGTTAATTTTTAACTCTTGATATATTTACTTTTTAGGCAAACCTAAGTAAATCTTTGAGGGATACGACAGTCAGACTTGCTGAGTTGGGATGGTTGCATAACAAAATCAGAAAATACACTGACCAGAGGAGTCTAGACCGTTCGTTTGGACTTGTGGGTCAGGTATGTTTGTTGTTACCACAACATTTAGGATGCCTTCATTTTGGGGAGTGCTTAGTCTACCTAAAATCTTACTATGAAAGTAATTCTTGAAAAGAGTGTTCTTTTTAAGTAAGGAAGTTTTGATACTGTGACACTGGAGCCATCCTGGTCCACTCGAGAAAATAGAGACCACGGTGAGTATTGACAGAGATAACCCAGTACCACACATGGTTCACGGTAGCTGTTGGTGGAGTGTGAGCACAGAATACATAAATGCATTAAAATAAACCTGCAGATGACTGACGGTGTATCACTTTAAGATACTCAGAACAGTGTGGAGCCTGATATTTAAAGAGAAGAGGTTTTATCCTTTGCAGGTTCTTCCCACTGAGGTCCCTGGGTTTACATTCTAGGGTTCATTCTAGAAAGTTTTTGTCACAGGACTTTGTGATGGTCTTTCTTACAGATTCTGGTTTGACATCTTTTTAGTATTTTTTAAAAAAATTTATTTACTTTGAGAGAGAGAGACAGAGTGTGAGCGGGGGAGGGGCAGAGAGCGAGGGAGACACGGAATCGGAAACAGGCTCCAGGCTCTGAGCTGTCAGCACAGAGCCCGACGCAGGGCTTGAACTCAGGAATTGAGAGATCATGACCTGAGTTGAGGTCGGTTGCTCAACCGATTGAGCCACCCAGGCGCCCCTCACCTTTTCTGTATTTAAGATCCTAGAAATACAAAGAAGTTTTTAATAATATCGGTGTGGAAAATGAGCGGTACAAACAACACTGAAAAATTGGGAGAAACTGGCATGGAGTTGCCAGTTTTTACATTCTAATTAAAAACAGAGAAAATTACATTTTTAAAAATGTTTTATTTATTTTTGAGAGAAAGAGTGTGAATGCAGAGAGGGAGGGAGAGAAAGAATCCCAAGCAGGCCCTGCACAGTCAATACAGAGCCCTACTCGGGGCTTGAACTCAGAAACCTTGAGATCATGACCCGAGCTGAGCTGAAATCAAGAGTCGGACGAACCCCTCAGGTGCCCCCGAGAAAATGACATTTTAACTCTAAAGATTTAGAGGGGATATAATATTAAAAGATCATTGTCAAAGTGAATATACGTTTAGCTGTAATCTGATTTTCCAACTGCAAAGCTGGTGCTGGGGGAGAACACCCCCCTCGTGGGATGAACTATGGCCATGCTGGTGGGTAAAGCTGCCGGCAGGCCCCTGGCAGAAGCAGAACTTAAACCAGCAGAACGTACCAGTCGTGGTCCAGCGCTGAGCCTGTGGCGATCAGATGCGCTGGCGCGTGAGGGCTGTGCTGTGTGTTCACCACGCCTGCTTTTTCCCACGCAGAGCTTTTGCGCGGCCTTGCATCAGGAACTGAAGGAATACTACCGGTTGCTGTCTGTCTTACATTCCCAGGTAATGCTTTGCTTATATTTTAATTTCTTCGTGATTTGCCATCATACAAAATTGGAACTATATAGAGCTTTTAAGTTTCTTTGTAATTACTTTTAAAAGATAAAAATGTTTGCTAATGCTGTTCGTGAGGTCTCGATACCCATGGAGTTTCAGTGTATTTGAGAGGCAATTAATGCTGATTTTCAGAATTCTGTCTACCATTTCACTTGATCTTAGCCAAGAGGCCGAGAAGTGATCTACCATTTCAACCGATGACTAGTGGCTTGAAGAAACTATTGTTCTCTGAGGGGACCTGTCGCTTCGTTTTATGAGAATAATCCCCTCCCCATGCTGACTTCCGTGGATTAAGAAATGGTGGACATATTTGGTGACTTGTGTTTACATGTTACGTCTTTGTTGTTTTTCAGCTACAGTTAGAGGATGATCAGGGGGTGAACTTGGGCCTTGAGAGTAGCTTGACGCTCCGGCGCCTCCTGGTTTGGACGTACGACCCCAAGATAAGACTGAAGACTCTCGCGGCCCTAGTGGACCACTGCCAAGGTTGTTTTGAGTCTCATGGACCTGCTTTATTTCAAAGCAGGTTTTAGAGAATTTCATCTGCGGTCATTTGCGTGCCTGCTCTCGTGTATCCTTGACAGCCATGAATGTGCAGATTACGTACAAGTGCGTAGATCACTTATAGGGAAAGTCACCAGTTGCTGACATGGCCCCATATTTATGTTTGTGGAAGCTTAGTAGTTCATTGAAATGAGGGAAGAAAGGAGAGGGTGTCTAGTTTGTAAGCATTTTGTGGTCCTTGGTGTTGTAACTGTTCACCTCTAAGCCCCTTTTACTTGTCTCTGGCCCAGCAGCCTTCCCTGGGGGTTTCCTCCTCCTGAGGTTATGGCCCAGGTCTGGGTCCACAAGCTAGGTGTTACAAGTCCTCCAGTTTGCCTGTGTGGCTGGGGCCTCTCCCAGGCTCTGGCTCTGCATTTCTTCCTGCCTTCGAACATTTTTTCTCTCTGTTGGAGCTACCTTGGCCAAGAACCTCTTTGTCTTTTCTTCTCTGTAATGTTGGGGCGTCAATGGCCTCCTCTTAGGATTGTGAGAACTGAGTGAGGTGGGAGAAGCCGAGGGTCTGCCCCTAGGTCACGGCCCTGTGTCTGCTGCCACCTTCTTCTGTCTGTGTGAGCACAGGGGCCGGGACTCCGGCATGTGTGGTCTGAGCTCGCCAAGCTGTCCGTGCCCTGCCTCCTCTACTTCCTGCCACCTCCCCTCAAAAAGAGAAAGCAGTCAGGCAAAATATGTGTCTTTTCTCAGATGACGAGCACCCCCATGTGGATTCCTTCTAGACTCTTCCTCTGTCTCTCTCCCCAGTCCCCACAGTCTGTGTGCACTGAGCCCCTCGTGTCCTGGACCTCCAGCTCCTTCTGACATCTCTGCCCCTCCCTCAGGCAGCTGTGTGTGCTCCTGCCAGGAGCATCTCAGTAACATCAGGTCACATTAGACCTTCCTGAAAATCTTTCAGCAACCTAATCAAATCCTGAATTCTTAACGTAAGAAACTTTCTGTGTTTGTGTTTTGGGGCCTGATATTTGCCACTGCCAGTGCTTCATCCTGAGCTGTGCTCCCCGGGCCCGGGACTCTTCACTGTGGCAGGATTTTTCGGAATGGGAGTTCTAGCCCCTTAATGGGGTTGTAAGATGAGTTTGGTAAGCCGAGACTAGCGTGTTGTACTAAAGGAGGAAAGGAAGAAAATAGGAAGCATTAAAGTGCAAGTACTGTTTTGTAAAACTTTCATATTTTCTATACGTGTTTATATCCCTGACTGCAGTATAAAGTGTGAGTCTTAATGCATGTCTTGGTCAGCAGAGGTGACAATTCATGTTCCAGCTTGAGTAGTGAGTCAGGGGTGTTGCTCTTGAAAAACCCCGCAGCGGCTGCGCAGAGGTAGGGGAGTGCCTTGCTCTGACTCGTGAAGCCTGGGGCAGGCTGGCGCTCTCTCTGTTCCTCAACACGTTACTGCCACTCCTCAGTCCCAGATGGTAGCCAGGGAACACTGCATCTCGATGACCTGGTCTCTGCCGGGAGTGTAATTTGGGTGTTTTGCATGTGTCCCCCAGGGAGGAAAGGAGGTGAGCTGGCCTCTGCCGTCCACGCGTACACGAAGACGGGGGACCCGTACGTGAGGTCCCTGGTGCAGCATATTCTCAGCTTAGTGTCACATCCCGTGCTGAGTTTCCTGTACCGCTGGATATACGACGGGGAGCTCGAGGACACTTACCACGAAGTAAGGAGCGCCGTTCGAGTCTCCGGCTACTCTCTTGAGTTTTTCTCCCTGGGAACTGTTTCCTCTCAACTGTAACGCCACCGCACTGCACGAATGCCGTGTGTGTTTTGTGCGGTGCTTTGAAAACCAGTTACCTCTGAGCGACAGAGCCGCCTGGGGTCCGTCGGAGATTATCATCCCAGTTTTAACGGTGGGAAAGTCAGAAGGCCAAATCCCCTGGCCAGGTTTGCGGCAAAGCCAGACCTAGGTGTCCCGTGTTAGTCCTCGTGTGGTGCAGTATCGCACGCTCTGTCACTTTGCAAGGTCACTTACTGAGGCCCTGGCACTTTTAATGGGTGTGTGTGCTGTGTGCCTGTTGGAAGCACAGTTGGTTCTGCCATGAGGCGGCGTGTGTGCTCCTAAAAGCCACTGTGCTGTGCAAGTCACACAGCACAAACCATAGGTCCTCTGACAAAGAGTGGAATGAGGGGCTGCACCCTCAAAACCTCGGGGACATCACATTAGGAAAGGATAGGAACTTCACAGAAGTTGTAGTGCTGTCGACACACGTTCAGTGGTTAAGCCCTCCGTGCATCCTAGATTTTTTTCTTTAAGATTTATTTTTGAGAGAGAGAGTGAGAGCACACGAGCAGGGGAGGGGCAGAGAGAGAGAGAGACACACAGAATCTAAAGCAGGCTCCAGGCTCCAAGCTGTCGGTACAGAGCCCGACGCGGGGCTCGAACTCACGGACCGCGAGATCATGACCTGAGCCGAAGTCGGACACTTCACTGACTGAGCCCACCAGGTGCCCCAGCCCTCCGTACATTCTAGAGTGAGCACGGCATTTACCCTGCAGACGCCCTGATGTGGGCTTGTGGGTGTGGGGCTCACCTGCAGTGGAGCAGAAGGCTGGGCTCCTGTTTTCACCTAGTTTTTTGTGGATGAACTTGATGTGAACAGTCATGAAATTCGTGTTATGGTTCCATTGTTTCCTCATAGACCAGTTGTGCTGGGACCAGTGGCTTTTTAAACCAGCATGGTGGTAGAGCCGACTGTCGAGAGTGGTTTTGGGGAGTCTCTGGTGCACACGGGCAGCACCTAAGGTGCAGGTGTTGTGTGGGTTGCTCCGTGTGGCCTGTAGCCCCTGCTGTGGCTGCGTTAGAGTCGTCCTTTGTTACTATGTGTAGGAAAGGTGGACATCCACTTTGTGTGTAGTGTCTTGTACCGACGGATGGTCTTTATAGTTGTAAACCTTTTGAATGTCATTGAAAACAACACCCTTTCATGTGTCTCCCTGTGCATACATACGAGTTCCTCTGAGGTCGGTCCTGCGAGGTGGGATGGCTGGCTGTTGGGGAGCGAGCGCAGTCTTTTAGTTTTGATCCTGCCCTTCCCGGCTCTGGAGAGGTCCTGCCAGGCCAACCCGCAGTCGGCCTTCCGTGGGTCCCCCTTCTCCAGCTTGGTCAGTGCTCCTGTCACTCAGTTCTATTGAGGGTTTTTACTCTAATGTGTGAGGTGTGGTGTCTTGGAGGCATTCTACTGCTTCCTAGTGAGGTTGACCAGCTTTTCATGTTTGTTATTTTTATTCTACCAATTGCTGGGCCTGTTCTTTGCCCGCTTTTCTGGTGGATTTGTCTGTCTTTCTAGACTTGAGTCATGGCGTGGTTTTATACATTTGGATATCTTGTGTCTGTGGTTGCTCTTTTTTTTTTAATATTTATTTTTGAGAGACAGACAGAGACAGAGCATGAACCGGGGAGGGGCAGAGAGAGAGGGAGACACAGAATCCAAAGCAGGATCCAGGCTCCGAGCTGTCAGCCCAGAGCCCAACATGCGGCTCGAACTCACGAACCTTGGGATCATGACCTGAGCTGAAAAGAAGAGTCGGAAGCTTAACTGATTGAGCCCCCCAGGTGCCTCTGGGTGATACTGACCTTTTAAACAGCTGCTGACCAGTTAACTTGATGAAGCTGATTTTCTTCAGAGTTTGGGACAGGAATTGCAGTTCTGGTCCTATTGTGATATATATAAAATTGTTGTCAAGTAAGACAAAAGTTAAAGCCACAAACTGGTTAATTATCTTTTTAAAATTTAGAACCTAATTTCTAATTTGCAATGCTTTTGACTTTTTTTTTTTGGAATAATTTAGTTTGCAGTTGCTAGCAACTGGGTTTTTAAAGTAGTCCTTAATTACACCACTAATTCACTGTGTGCGTCTGTTTTCAGAATCGTCCCTAAAAGTACCACCAGTTCGTTATTGATTGTCTGACCTGTGTGTGATCTGGGCCTATTTATAATTGTGGGGCCGGAGAATTGGGCCCTGACTTGCAGATTGATTTTCCTCTAGACTGTTTTCTTTTCTATTTTTGGACATTGATTCACTGAGGTAAGGCAAAAAAGCAAACTCTCCAAGACTGGGATAGCTTCACTTTGGGATACTTACTTTGAAAAAGTCTTGTCACCCAGAATATGTGTAAGGCAAACCTTAGGTTTTATGTATTTAAGGATAAAATGCTAAGTAAACACCCTGTCTGTTGAATTCAGTGTTAGGTCATTAGCTCAAACGATCCCTTCAGCTTAATCTCAGATCTTGCCTCATCAATAAAGTTACTTTTTTTTTTTTTTTGTAGGTATCATTAACACATTTTATTTATTTTTTTAATTTTAGTTTTTGAATTTACATCCAAATTAGTTAGTCTGCAGTGCAACAATGATTTCAGGAGTAGATTCCTTAGTGCCCCTCCCCCATTTAGCCCATCCCCCCTCCCACAACCCCTCCAGTAACCCTCAGTTTGTTCTCCATATTTAAGAGTGTCTTATGTTTTGTCCCCCTCCATGTTTTTATATTATTTTTGCTTCCCTTCCCTTATGTTCATCTGTTTGGATCTTAAAGTCCTCATATGAGTGAAGTCATATGATATTTGTCTTTCTCTGACTGACTCATTTCACTTAGCGTAATACCCTCCGGTTCTATCCACATAGTTGCAAATGGCAAGATTTCATTCTTTTTGATTGCCGAGTAATAGTCCATTATATGTATATATACCACTTCTTCTTTATCCATTCATCCATCGATGGACATTTGGGCTCTTTCCATACTTTGGCTATTGTTGATAGTGCGGCTATAAACATGGGGGTGCATGTGTCCCTTTGAAACAGCACACCTATATCCCTTGGATAAATTCCTAATAGTGCAGTTGCTGGGTCGTAGGGTAGTTCTATTTTTAGGTTTTTGAGGAACCTCCATACTGTTTTCCAGAGTGGCTGCACCAGTTTGCATTCCCAGATAAAGTTATCCTTAAATTTTTTTTTTTTGTTTTTTTGTATAGTTTCAGACTTCTGGAAGAGTTGACAGAACTATAAAGCACCCTCAGGCACCCTTTCCTCAGATTACTTCGAATACTAACATTGCACTACAGTAAACTTATCTTTTTTAAGGTTTTATATTTACTGATATTCCTACTTGGTGTCTGAGGTTAGAGAAGGCTTCAGGAAGTTCAGGATTTGTAAGTGTTCATTTGCCAGTTACTTTATACCCACATGGTCTTGTTTGCTTCACTAGTTCGGCTGCTGGGATTTCTCAAAAATGTACTGTGACTATAGAGCTAACATGAGTCCTTGACGTAAAGTAGATTCTGCCCTTTGCTGCATGCCTGCTGTTGGGTACCGCCGTGCCAGCAGGCAGCTCATAGAGTCTTACAGGGGCCTTGTTTTAACTCCCTGCCTCGTCGCCTTGTGGTGGGGCTCACCGGCCCAGGTTCTGGGGTCTGATGGCTTAGGTTTGACTGTTGGCTGCAGTTTGGAAAACCTCTGAATCCTGGGCGAGTGCTGTAGTCTCTGTGAGCCTTCCCTTGCACATCTTCTGTGCGTGTGTAATAGCAGCAGCCTCACAGGATTGTGCGCGTGTGTGCGGATGGAGTCAGGCAGGTAGTAAGCGCTCAGTATGTTACTAGGTTACTTGCTGTTAATTTATGTAAGAAGAATGCTGGATATAATTTGAGTGCCCGCTGGCCCTGATATGTCTGTGGCCTTTCTCTTAATTGTGGTGTTCTTTGACTTCTCCTTTTTTCGTTGACCCATACATTTATAAATGTTCCTGACTCTGATTAAGTCTCTGACTAAATTTGGGAAGTTCTCTTTAATTTACTCTAAATAATATATTTACCATAAGAATTTGGTAGTTGAGACAATTGCGTTTTGTGTTTGATCCTTACACAATTAAAATTTGGGTATTTTTGTCTCTTCAATTCTAACATTGGTTAATTTCCCCTCAATTGTGTAATGAGTTATAACTTAGTTGTAAAATCATATTTCTTTAAGCGTAAGGTTAACTGTAAGTAGCTACATGTGAGCTTTATGTAACCACTCATTTAAAAGTAGTTTATTAGGGACGCCTGGGTGGCTCAGTCAGTTGAGCGTCTGACTCTTGATTTTGGCTAAGGTCACGATCCCAGTGTTGTGGGACTGAGCCCTGCGTCAGGCTCCTCACTGAGCCTGGACCCTGCTTGGGATTCCCTCTCTCTCCCTTTGCTCCTGTCGCCACTCATGCGCTCACTCTCGAAAATAAAAGTAGTTTATTAAATATTTGCATAATGCAAGGAAATGCTACTTTCTTTTTTTTTAAATTTTTTTTGCCCAATGAGTCAAACTGTATGATCTTTTCAATTATATTTGGATTTTATACGCTTTATGTTTTATACATTAAAAAAAGAATTTTTTTTTTAACATTTATTTATTTTTTGAGAGACAGAGATAGAGCATGAGCGAGGGAGGGGACAGAGAGTGAGGGAGTCACAGATTCTGAAGCAGGCTCCAGGCTCTGAAGTGTCAGCACGGAGCCCAACGCGGGGCTCGAACCCATGGACTGTGAGATCATGACCTGTGCTGAAGTCGGACGCTCAACTGACTGAGCCACCCAGGTGCCCCAGGAAATGCTACTTTTTGTAATCAGAGCACAAAACCTGGATAAACAGAGATTGTAAAAAGGACCCAAAGTAGCTCTGGAGATGAAAAGTACAATAACCGAAATGAAACAAATCACTAGTGGGGCTCAACAGCAGATTTGAGCAGGAAAAAGGAAACACGTGCCTTGAGGATAGACCAACTGAGTTATCCCGCCGGAGGAGCAGGAAGAGAAGAGGAGAATGTCAAGGGTCTGAGAGACCCATGGCGCCGGGATGCGCAGGGGGCTCCCCAGACTCCAGTGGGACAGGTCGCCATGTCCACAGGAGCCTTGTGATCGAGTCGTGGGAAGACAGAGTCCTAGGGAAACTCTGCATGGAGAAGGCCCTCGATTAGGTCGGCAGCTGCCCTCTCCTCAGAAACCACGGAGGCCACGAGGCACTAGGATGTACACTCAAAATGCTGGAAGGAAAATCTGCCAGTCAGGAATTCTGTGTCCTGCAAAAACTCCACCTCAAAAATGGTGGAGAAATGAAGCCATTTGCAGATAATAAAACCTGAGACCTCCTAGAAATGCCGACTGTTGACACGGAGTCTCGGAGCAGTAGGAATTTGGAATAGGCCTGTAACTCGTGAAGTGAGTCCATAATCTCAAGCTTTCCAGTAAAGAGCCCAGGACTAGATGGCTTCACTGGTGAATTCTACCAAATATATAAAGTTAGCACTTGTTCTTTTCAAACTCTTCTAGGAAACTGAGGAAAGAATACTTGTTTTTACATATTTTATGAGGCTCATATTATTCTGATCCCAAAGCCAGACAACAACACAAAAAGACTACAGAACAGTATCTTTTATGAATATAGATGTAGAAATCCTCATAAAGCGCTAAAAAATGGATTAGAAGTTAAACGGACTGTACACCATGACCAAGCGAGATTTCTCCCAAGAACGCAGGGGTGGTTACAGCATAAGGAAAGTGATGTAATACACCGCACTGTTCAAACGAGGGAAAAACATACAATCATCTCAGGCGATGCAGAAATAGCATTTGATGAAACTCAACACTCTTTCGTGATCAGAACACTCACCGAAGGAATAGAAAGGAGCCTCCTTGCCTGATAAAGGGCGTATATGAAGCACTAACAGGTAACGTCGCAATGGTGAAAGGGTGTACACTCTGTCCCCAGCTCAGGAACAGACAGCAGGTCCATTTTCCCCATCCTGCTCAGGGTTGCACTGGGAGCTGGAAGCTCTCATCAGGGCAGTTAGACAAGGGAGCAGTTGAAAAACAAAGATACTCAGATTGCAAAGGAGATAAAACTGCTTCTCTTCATAGATGACATAATTTTATACATAGAAAACTAAAGTGTTCACAGTCCAAGTCTAATAAACACGCTTGCCAAATTAGCTGGATACAAGATTAGTACATAAAAATCAGTCCTATTTTTATATACTTGCAATAAACAATCCCAAAATAACATTAACAATTCTAAGTATGACAGTGTCAAAATCAGATACTTAGGGAGAAATTAAACTAAGAAAGTGGAAGAATTGTACTGAAAATCATAAAACTGTTAAGGAAATGAAGGCAGACCTGAAAAAACCGATGGCTCCACACGTTCATGGTTTGGAAGACGTGATACTGTGCTTTCAAATTTTTTTTTTTAATGTTTATTCATTTTTGAGAGAAGGAGAGAGCGAGAGAGAGAGAAAGAGAGAGAGAAAGCGGGGGAGGGGCAGAGAGAGCGAGGGAAACACAGAACTGGAACAGGCTCCAGGCTCCGAGCTGTCAGCAACAGAGCCCGATGCAGGGCTCAAATCCACAGACCCATGTGAGATCATGACTTGAGCCGAAGTCGGATACTTAACTGACTGATCCACCCAGGTGCCCCTCTGTGATGTTGTTAAGGTAGCAGCACTACTCCAAATGATCTCACATTGGATGTGATCTCCATCAAAATTCCGTGGCCTCTGTTGCAGAAATGGCAGCACTGGTCCTCAAAGTCACATGGAAGTGCACGGGGCCTGGAAAGCCACATGCTCTTGAAATGAAGAACACAGTGGGAGGACTCACACGTCCCGACGTCACGTTACAGGGCACAGCAATCACAGGTGTGTTTCTGGCATGAGTATGGGCTCAGAGATCCGAGAGCAGGATTGAGAGTCCAGAAATACACGTGCTCATGTTTGTTGAGTGATTTTTCAGCAAGGCTCCAAGACCACTCAGTGAAGGAAGAAAAGTCTTTCCAGCAGGTGGTTCTGGGACGGCTGGATGTCCACACATAAAAAAAAGGATTCGGACCTCACCTGCATACTGTGTATAAAAAGTTACTCAAAGTAGGTCCCACACCTGAAGCTGTGTGTAAATTTCTGCGACTATGGATTAGATATGCCACCAAAAGCATAAATAACAAAAGAAAAACACACAGAATGGGAGAATGTGTTTGCAAATCATATATGCGGTAAGGGTCTAGTATCCAGAACATATAAAGAATTATCACAACTCGGGACCAAAAAGACAAACACTGCAATTGAAAAATAGGCAGGGTACTCAGGTTTTACCAAAGGAAGTCTACCAATGGCCAGTGAGCACCGGAAAAGAGTCTCAACGTTAGTCATCAGGGAAGTATGAGTGGAAACCACAGGGGGCTGTCATACCACACTCATGGGGATCTCATTGGAGCAGAGCAGAGGCCAGAGCATAACAAGTGCCGGTGGCCACCTTGGAACCCTGATACAGTGCTGGTGGGGACACGGCGGTGCGGCCACTCAGGGACAGGGCTGGCAGCTTCTTGGAAAGTTACACGCACCCCCAGCAGTTCCAGGTGTGTGCCCAAGAGAGGTGAGGACACACGTTCACGTAGAACTTGTACGTGATTGTCACAGAAACCTCATTCATTATCAGGATGGTCAAGAGGTGGGAGCAGTGCCGGTGTCTGTTACCTAATGGGTGGTCTATCCAAGTGACAGAATAGAATATTCAGCCCCAAGAAGGAGTGAAATTTTGATACATGCTACAGCATGGATGAATCTTAAAAGCCTTAGGCTGAGAGACATAAGCTAGACACAAAAGCTCACGTGTTGTAGGATTTCATTTATGTGAAATGTGCAGGATAGGCCAAGTCACAGAGGCGGAAAGGTTAGTGCTGTCAGGGGTTGGGGAGAGAGAGGTGGGGAGGTCATTGCCTGATGGGTATGGTGTTCCTGCAAATAAATGCCGAGGGTGTTCTGGAATTTGATGGTGATGGCGGGTGCACAGCCTTGTAGTGGATAACGTTAAAGTGCTGAATTCACGCTCTAAAATGATTAAAATGGTGACTGTATTATGCGAAGGGGTGCCAGCCATGTCTGGCTCCTAAGATTTAACTTTCCTCCCTTGCTGAGCCTTGATTCTGCCTCAGTGCTGGTTGTAAGGAGGTCCTTGATTACCTGTCACCAGGCCTGGCCATTTGCAGTCTCCAGTCCCTTTGGCTGCCCTCTGGGAACCTCGTAAGGAGGTGTGATGTGGACTGTGACTTGGGCATGAGGATGTTTCGGAGGCCCAGTGAAGCCCGAGACCCTGGGGGCCTGTCCTGTGATTCTCTGCAGCCCCAGCCTGACTGGAGTGGGACAGAGATGGAGTGTGTCGGAGGGGCTGAGGTGAGGAGAGGGAGGCGAGAGCAGAGGGCCTTCTTAGTCCACACTAGCTCTCGTCCATACAGTAGTCTCTCAGGGGGTTTTCTGTGAGGGGGAGGGAAAGTGTAATCGTCAGTCAAGAAGAGTAAATGCGCACCAGAAAAATTCCCTGGTAAAGAAGTGTGTTTATGTAGTGTTTCCAGACTTCCTATTAGATAAGCGATGCGGTAACAGATGTATGTCTTTATTGACACGTTCAGTAAGAAGGGTTAGTGGCCGTTTTGGATCTGTGCACCCACTTGAACAGGTCATGTGAGAATATGTGATTTCTTTTGGTGACAAAGTCACAGGTACTGTGGCTTGTTGTTTGCATTTGTGATGGAAGGAAGAGTTAAATTTCAGATAGAAGTTAGTGCCAATAAAGTGTAATTCCCTTCCCTTCCACGTTTACAGACCCTTCTGCCTTCTGGGCCCGTGGACCCCAGGTCAGGAAACCTCCAGTTAGAACAAAACCTACAAGAAAAGTCGTGACCTGGCCCCAAGAATGTGGACAGGAACTAGTTTTCTGTAGAGTCAACGTAGGTGTGAGCTTGTACTTGAAGCTCCAGTTCTCCTGCCTCGGGACGGGTGGGGATGCCAGTCAGGGGTGGGATCAGAACCTTCCCTGCTCTTGGCCCTTCTCTCTCTGACCCAGCTGTCCACTGCTCAGTGACTGTCCTGCATTAGGCTCTGACTGATTGCAGGGGGTCCTACTGTCTGTTGATGGCTATTCAGAGCTCGAGTTTGTCCTTCCCGGAAGCTCCTTCCACGTTTTCTGAGGTTTTCCCTGGAAAGGCTTGTCTGTCTCTCCTGCTGCTGGGCAGTGGTCAGTGTCCTGCCTTAGCTACCTCTGGGCTTGGCTGATTTGCAACCCAAGAATGAGTTAGAGGCCCAGGTAGCCTCTGAGCTTGGCTGTCTCTGGTATGGAATCATTCAAGACTGCCTCTGGGCCTACCAGTTGGGATTTTATTGTGAATTGTTCTAAAAAGATAGGACCCTTTGGCCCAACCAGCAGGAACTGTGTTTTGTGTTTTGTGTTCTGTTATGAAATGGAAAGGTAGACAAATGTTGGAGCACTTGAAAAATTTACAGATTTTGTAAGTGATTACTTTCAACACTTGGGGGAAGTTTGTAGTTTTATTTGGTTACAAATTAGTACAAATGAAAACATGGGGTTTTCATGTTTCAGTAGTTCCCATGGGTTTTCTGCCCTGAGTGATTGAGGTGAACAAATTATTCCAGTAGTTCAACGTTAATCTACTTTGTTTTTATTTTTTGCCTTTTGGAAAATTCTTTTCAAAGGGTGAGGGACTTCATCTGGGAGCAAACACGGAAGGAAAAGGTAAATGTAAGCTTTCTTGCTTTCAGAATCCGAAAATTTCCAGACTTCACATGTTTACTTAAATGCTGTAAAAACACTCAGGGCTCCTGGGTGGCTCGGTCGGTTGAGTGCCCGACTTTGGCTCAGGTCATGATCTCGCGGTCAGTGAGTTCGAGCTCCACATCAGGCTCTATGCTGACAGCCCAGAGCCTGGAGACTGCTTTGGATTCTGTCTCCTTCTCTCTCTGCCCCTCCCCTGCTCACACTCTGTTCTGTGTCTCAAAAAAATGAGTAAATTTGAAAAAAAAATTTTTTTTAAATGCTCTAAAAATGCTCTAAAAATCTATGTCCTTGAACTGGAAGGTCAGTGGAACTGGAGATAATGTGGTGACTGCTGTTGGGAATATCTGTGGGTGCCTTCAGCTCTCTTGTTCTGTTTCTTGTATATTTTTGCTAAGAATTACTGAATTTAAAAGTGTACCATGTAAGATCATGTTAGCATTTTGTCACTTCCAGCCTCACCCCTGACGTGCTGGGATTTTCCTGCCTACCGTGTGCGAGACCTTTCTGGTTCCCTGTGCGGAGCCCGTATGGCTTCCTGGGTGTGGTGGGCCGCAGGGGCGGGGGGTGGAGGGGACCACAGGGGCTCTAGGGGGGCCACAGGGGCTTTGGGGGGGGCGCAGAGGTTCTGGGGGGGCCACAGGGGCTCTGGGGGGCACAGAGGTTCTGGGGGGGCACAGGGGCTCGGGGGGGGTGCGCAGGGGCTCTGGGGGGCTGCCTGCCTATTGCCACTTGGGGTTGGGGTCTTTGTATAATAATGGCTGTTTCTTAGAAGCTACGTTGCTTGCTAAGAAAATTACCCTCTTCATTTCTGTTTTTAGTAGGGAGGCCTTGGCATTTGTCCAACAGTTAATGAGAAATCATGGTACAATTATGTTATATTTTTTTCTCCGTTCTTTCTGTGTTTGACACATGGTGAAAAGTAAAGAACCTTGAGTGGAAAATGCATCAGTGAAATACAAGCAATTATGTTCTGACCTTGGTTTTTTTCCTCTGTAACTATATGTTTTTCAGAGGCTTAATTAAATGCCAGGATGGACCTACTCCTCTCAGTGTTTGCCGGGAGAGTGATTGCACCCTACTCTGCCCTCAGATGAAGTGATGCTTTCCTAATTTCTAAAGATGACTGAATTGTCCGAGCTTTTTATCTTTTAAATTAAATCGTCTTACATACTGATACAAAGCCGGCTGCACTCCATCTGTCAGGACGAATTAGTGCGTTGTTTGTGGGACTAGCTCTTCCGTTTAAGTGAATAACTGGTAACAGCAGAATTTACACCAGCCCCTCTCTGCTGAGTGGGGGGCTATGGGGCGGTCCTAGCGCGGTGATTGGGCGACCTTTTGCATGACTCCTGGTGGGCTCGTGACAGTTTTCAAGTTTCTGTTGGGTGATTTAAGTATCTCTTAACGTGATAATCGCTTCAGGATTGTGGGACCTGTTATCCCTCAAAGCAGTCATTAGTTATGTGTTTAAAATTGGGGGATAGAAATCAAATCTAAAAATACAAAGATCAGTAAATACTAGTTTGTACGTAAAGATAAGAAACTTGGTCTCATCCACATGGTTATAAACATGTTGGCATTTATTCAGGTCCCTCCTTATATATGGCTGTCATCTAGCCCTGACTTAAGAGGGATGGAATAAGGCCTCAGCATCATTAAGAATTTTGTTCTCTTAAATATTTACCCTCAGGAGTAGATTTCTGTGAACAGAAAACAAATCTTTTTTTGTTGGTTGCTATGAGAAGGTGATGTTACTGCACAGTTTTCTTTGCTGGTATCATATGTTCTCTCATTGGTCTTAATTACTCAATTCTTTTGAATGATATTTTTTCTGATTTAAAAATGTTTGAATAATTAAAAAATTTTGAGCATATAAACAGAGGAGAAAATTTATTAGTAATCCTGTCATGAACAGATAACCTGCCAATATTTTTGTGTATATTTTTTATAGTATATTCTTGTGTATTTTTCAATGTGTCTATCAGATATGGTACATGCGTAGTATTTTGTAAACTTTTACTTTTGTTTTAATTTGAAATAATTAAATTTCAACCTTCATTCACTGTATTTCTAAAACACACTACTTTGCATTCCTGCTTCACCAATACAGTGGGGGTTATTTAGTAATGAAAATTTTGTGCTGTTAAATTTTATTCTTCTCTACCCAGGGCTTCATAAAGCATGATCTCTGAAACTCCTGAATAGCACATAATAGTGTTATTTTGTGGAAAGAAGATCTGTACTTTTCATCAAATTCCCAGAAGAGTTTGTAATAATTAAGAATGAACTTTATTTTTAATGACTACCTGATACTATTTTATACTTTGTTATACATTCTCTTATCTTTGGGAGTGTATTCAGGGGCGCCTGTGGCTCAGTTGGTTAAGCATCCGACTTCGGCTCAGGTCATGATCTCGCGGTCTGTGAGTTTGAGCCCCGCGTCGGGCTTGTGCCGACAGCTTGGCGCCTGGAGCCTGCTTCGGATTCTGTCTCCCTCTGTCTCTGTTCATCCCCATTCTCGTGCATGTGCTCGATTGCTCTCGCTGTCTCTCTCTCTCAAAAATAAACTTAAAAAAATTTTTTTTTGAAGTGTATTGGGAGTATGGTGTGCCCTGACCAAAAGTACCTTATTCCAGTAATGCAACGATGGTATTTTATTTGTATTTTTTCATCTATGTTTACAAATGGAATTAGCCTATAGTTTCTAATTTTGGTATTATTTTTGTCAGGTTTTGCTAGTGTTATACTAGATCCATAAAATAAATGTTCTGTATATTTTTCTGTGGTCTAGAATAACGTAGAATGATACCTTTTTTTTTTAAGTTTTTATTTTGAGAGAGAGAACGAGAGAGAGCACACGCGTGTGTGAGTGGAGAAGGTGCAGAGAGAGAGAGGAAGAGAGAGAGAGAGAATCCCAAGCAGGCTCCATGTTCTCAGTGGGGCTCGAACTCACTAACTGACTCGATTTCAATTGAGAGTCAGACGCTGAACCAACTGAGCCATCCAGGCACCCCAAGAATGATATCTTATTTTAAAGTTGAGTAGGTTCTGTGCCATAGCGATAGCATTTTACATTTCTCATTTCAAGTTTTCTCTTTCTCTCTTTGTTTTTTATGTTTTGCCTGGAAACCATCAACTTTGCATTGGCATATAATTACGAAAAATATTTTTAAAATTCTTTAAATCTATTTTGTTTCTGTGGACACACTTTCCTTAGTCTGGGTTGTGCATTGTTCACCTGTTGGTGATTTAGAACTTGTGTAAGAATCACTAGAGAAGTGTGTTACGACTTAAGTGGATCTTACGGTTCCACGGGGGAGCCAGGTTGTCACGTTTAACGTGGCCAGTGCTGCGTCTCAAACCGTCTGGCTTCCGTGTTAAGATACTACTAAGTACTGAGGGCCATTTCTCTCCTCCCTGGAGGAGTGGCTGATTCTAGGTCTAGAGGAGAAAGGAGTAAGATGAGCCTGGCACATCTTCCACACCAGAAGCAAGGAAGACACCTCAGGTCGAGTCTACAGGACTCAGCAGCCAGCTTGAAGGGGCTCCCATCATCCCAGAATGGAAAACGTGGTGGAGTGCCAGTGAGGGTGATAACTCTAATGGACTGAAACATAGATGCACTTAAGTCCATGTTCATGATGATAAAACACAAAGCCACTGGTCACCGTTGGAGGCTGGGAAGTAAAGATGTTACCACATACCTCGTCCATCTCTTGACCTAGTCGCCTTTCCCCTTTTCTGATCTATCGATACAATTATCATGACAGCTTCTGATGAGGCATTTTAGCTCAGAGAAAAGGATAGCATATTAAATAAAAGGTGCTAGCTCAGCCAGTAGAGGGAGGATGCTCCAGAAGGAAACACTAGCCCCGACATCATATCCAAGGTAAATTCTAGACGGATGAAAAAATGTAAGTAATAAAAGTAACATGTCAGGAATAGTAAGAGAAAATTGTCCGTAATCTAGGAGCGGGAAGATCGTAGGAAGACAAGAAAGTCTTCTTCCATAAAGGAAGACATCCACCTACACAACAGAAGTGGAACAAAGCGAAAACATGGAACATACTGTAAACGGTGCCAAATACTTCATCCACAGATGGTCATTTTCCCTAATATAACAGAATTTTCATATGTTGATGAGAAAAGGACAGCGTCAGTAGACAGTTGAGGAGATGAAAAGACAGTTTACGGGAGAATAAAAGCAAACGGCCATCAGCATCGCGGAAACAGGCCCCACTTCCTGTGTCAGGATGGTAACAGTACAGGTGGCCACAGCTTCACCAGCTGACTAGCACAGTCTAACACAAGTGAGGATGCAGAACAGGGGCCATCCTCCTTGTGGGAGTGTCCGTGGACGTGCCTGTTTGGTTGGGAAGGGGAGTGTGACATGTCTCTAAAAATTAAAAATTGCTTTGACTTGGCAGTTCTACTAGAAATTGAGTTTATAGAGATAAAAGCCCAAACGTATTTAGGACATAGGGCTGAGGGGCACCTGGGGACTTGGTCAGTTAAGCATCCAGCTTCAGCTCAGGTCATGATCTTGCAGTGTGTGGGTTCAAGCCCTGCGTTGGGCTCTATCCTGTCAGTACAGAGCCTGCTTGGGATTCTTTGTCTCCCCTTCTCTCTCTGCCCCTCCCCCATCCCATGCTCTGTCTCTTTCTCAAAAATAAACTTAAAAAAATTCAAAAAAAAACCTTAAAGGACATGGGACTGAAACATGAGAGTGGCCTCGTGCCCTTTCTCACATCAGGGTCAGGTTGGGCAGTGGGATCAGCAAAAGTGAGGAGCACAGTGGACAGGGGAGAAGCTTCTGTGCAGGGTGGTTCTTGGGAAGGCACTTCCTGCAGTGCCGCCAGGCAGGCAGGTGCTGGCCACCCACACGCCCAGGTCAGCCTGCAGCCAGCAGTCCGTGAGCAGGGTCCATTAGCTCTGGCACCTCTGTGTTCTAGACCGGGGGCTCCGCAAGGGAGAACCTGCAGAGGGCTGCACGTGGGCAGGAGGGGACAGCTGAGCACAGGGACCGCCGCACCACACCTCTGGACACCCGCAGGTTTTCACTATGGTAGATGAGGCAGCCCTCCCAGCCAGAGCACAGCAGAGGCTACAGCAGAGGTGATGATTGTGATCAGAGTGAAGATCATGAATCCTCGAGAAAAGGCCTGCATTGTTAGACTCGGTTTAAAAAGTCTGGGACGTCTGTGATTCCATTTACAGAGGGATGTATCCAAAATGCTTTTTTTTTTTTTTTTAATATGGAATTTATTGTCAAATTGGTTTCCATACAACACCCAGTGCTCAAAATGCTTTTGAAGACGGTTTTACTCTGAAGGTAAGTCTCCCGTCTCTGGAGAGCTTTCCTTCAGGGTGACTTCCTCGGTGTGGCTGTCAGCGAGCGGTTTGCTGTAAGCGTCATCTTCTGACCTGGCCGTGCCTCTGCTTTCAGTTTTTCGTAGCCTCGGATCCAGCCGTCAAGACGGACCGGCTGTGGCAGGACAAGTACACTCTACGGAGATCGATGATCCCCTCCTTTATTACGATGGACCAGTCCAGGAAGGTGAGGCCGGGGGGGACTGGGGCTCTGCTGTCATAATTCTGCATGTGGGCAGCAGGTGACAAAACTCTTCTATCGCATCTTAGGATCAGAAGTATGTATTGATTGAATACACTGATTAATGTGTGTTTGTTAATAAGTCTTCTCAGTTCCTACAGTTCCCTTGATGCTATCCCAGATGTCCTTGCTACTTAATTAAAAAACAATTAAAAAAATTTTTTTTAAGTTTATTTGTTTTGAAACGACAGACACAGCATGAGCGGGGGAGGTGGGGAGAGAGAGAGAGAGAGAAAGAGAGTCCTAATCAGCGCAGAGCCCGACATGGGTTCGAACTCATGAAACCATGAGGTCGTGACCTGGGCCAAAAGCTTAACCAGCTGAGCCACCCAGGTGCCCCTCCATTACTTAATTTTTAATTAATAGTAGATTTGTTGCTTATGAATATTTATAGTAGTTGAATGATTAATCATTTTTACATCATGGTAACTGGAGGATATTTTTCCTTTTTAGGTCCTTTTGATCGGAAAATCAATAAATTTCCTGCACCAGGTTTGTCATGACCAGACACCCACTACAAAGATGATAGCTGTGACCAAGTCTGCCGACTCCCCCCAGGATGGTACGGTGGCGGTGGTGGCGGTGGTGGTGGTGGTGGTGGGGGTGCGATAGAGCTGTCGCTTGAAGTGTTTTCCGTCCGGTAGGACTGACAGTTTCTGAATTGTCATCTGAAATACCTTCACACTTAGTGTGATGTGTGTAAAACATTACTATGTAAAGTTTGAATTTCTCTTTTTACGTGGAGTTCACCAGTAAGTACTGGATTAGGTGGAGCTGTTTTACTCTCTTAGAATTTGTATTACTTTAAAAAGAAAACGATCTAGCGACAGTTATGCCAAAATCAGAAAATAAAGGAAAAATGTTTCTACTGGTGGCCACATGTAACACAAAGAGGCTTATTCAGAAGTTAGCAGGGGAAGTGCTGGGTGAAATGACTGCCTGTGTGAGATGTCCTATGGTCCCCTTGTTCGCTGCTGCCCTCGCTTCCATTTTTCCCATCTGTTGCCCACCCCACCGAAGTAATTCCACAGTGTTTTGTGTGCGGCCGACTTGATGTGTGCAGCTTTCCCTCCTGGCTGTTTGCTGTTCATGTTGTCGTTCTGACTCCGTTTGCGGTGTCAGCTACAGGCGACATGACATGACTTACTCTTCATGAGAATGACTGTGCCTTTCGTGAACTTAAACTCTAGGTATGAAGATGAAAATGTACAAGGAAATGAAATACTAAATAATCAAACATAGAGAGTGGTAAACGAGTATAGATAACATGCTGTAAATATGTGATACCGTGGAGTTAGCCACAGGCACTGCGCTCCATGGTCGTCCCGGCAACTCTAGCTTACAGAACCCAGACTTTGTACCCTTTCACTGCTTTCTCCTCCCCTCCGGCCCTGCAACCACCAGTCTACTCCCTGCTTCTCTGACTTTGACTACTTTAGAGTCCACACATAAGTGATACCGTACGGTATCTGTGTCTGCCTTCTTTCACTTAGCGTAACCCTCCCAGGTCCGCCCATGTTGCCACAATAGCAGAATAACCTTTCTCCAGGTAAATGATAGCCCACTGTGTGTGCACACCACCTCTCGACCGTTCAGTCGTCGACGGACACTCGGGCTGCTCCCGTATCTTGTGTATCATAAATAACGTGCGGTGAGCGTGGGGGTGCGGGTATCTTTTTGAATTAGTGTTTGCATTTTCTTTGCGGAAATACCAAGTACAGTTGCTTGATCATATGGTGGTTCTGCTTCTAACTTTTTGAGGAGCCTCCACACTGATTTCCACAGTGGCTGCACCAGTTTGCATTCCCACCAGCAGTGCACGAGGGTCCCTTTTCTTCGCATCCTCGCCAACGTGTGTCATTTCTTGTGTTTCACCCTGAGGCCACCAGTTCCCAGAGCTTGCTCACTGTGGGCACCTTCTTGTTCATTCTTGAGACCGTGCGGGCAGTTCAACACTGACCCTCCCTGTGCTGCCTTCTTCACCTCAGTGTCTCCGTGAGGTGTTGAGTTAGTTGTGTTGTTGAAAGTGACTTGACCTTCAGGTCTAGGACAGGATGGACTGTTGTTGGGGCCTCTCATAGGTCAGAGCTCGGGCGTCCACTGTGCGTCCAGCAGATGGCGGCCTTTTTGGTTTCTTGGGTTTCTTGGGTTTCTTGGGCTCGGGCTCATTCGCCTTCCTGCGCGCCCGGCCCATTGGGTCTGTTGCCAGGGCTCTTTGTGGGTGTAGGCGGTGACGTTTGTGCGTGGAGCTGGTAGTTTTATCTTTATTGAAATACAAGTTATGTACGTATATGCTCTCGTTTTGTTCCCTACAGCTGCAGATTTGTTCACAGATTTGGAGAATGCGTTTCGGGGGAAAATTGATGCTGCTTACTTTGAGACCAGCAAGTACCTGTTGGACGTTCTTAACAAAAAGTACAGCTTGCTGGACCACATGCAGGCTGTGAGGCGCTACCTGCTCCTTGGCCAAGGGGACTTCATCAGGCACTTAATGGACTTGCTCAAGTAAGAACACTCTTTGGATCTTTTAAATACACAGTAGATTGCAACATGAGGAGTCTTAACAGTTCTTGTTTTAAAGAATAAATGCCATTAGGGGAAATTGGCTGAGTTCTTAGAGAACATATCGGTAAGATGAAATCTGAAATTTTTTTGAAAAATTTTTTGATGAAACCAAGATTGTCACATTGAAGTCTGTTTGTTTTCTCATATTCTGTACCTTTCTCACAAGCCTGTGGGCCTTGTGGACACCCTGGCACTGACAGTCCCATGTCCGAGGTGTGTGCAGTGTGATCACACTTAGTGCCAGTTTCAAACAAGTTCAAAAATTGTGTATTTCAAACAACTTTTTCCTTATTATGAATTTTAAATTGTTCCTTGGGGGAAAAAAAACTATAAAACAAAATTACTACTCTTTTCATTTTGTTCTGTGACATTTTTCATGGCACCTTTTGTCCCAGAATTAGATGTGGGTCCCTCCCTGGCCTCTGTGGAGACTCTTCCAGCCCCTCAGCAGGGTGTCTGTCCGGGCTCTAGACACACCGACCTCGGGTGCAGCCAGGCTCCTAGCCAGAGCGCGGGTGATGTCCACTCAGGCACTGAGAAATGGAGATTGGCACTTTTTGATGTTCCCTTTGGAACACTTGAAAGAGTGTGTGGCCTTCCAGTCTTACCTGTGTGATCAAGGGGTGGTTTTGGTGGCCTGGTCCTGAGATGTCACTGTGCCTCGGAGTTGCCGAGGGTGCTGGCTGAGGTGAACCCTGGGCCTGCCCACAGAGGGGCTTGGTCCCTCGGAGGTGGGGCCAGGAACGTGTGTTTCTAATGAGGCCCCTGGTCCAGACACAGGCCCCTGCGGTCCCTCCTCTGCCCCAGAGCCCATCTTCTGCATGAAAGGGCACACATAGCTGTCAGTGACCTTCTACGTGCTTGTGCTGGGTGGGTGACTGTGTCGTCAGCTTGAGAAGGGGTTGGTGAATTGTGAACTGAGCACACGTACTTGTGGAAGTGTCCCGTCTGGACCCTGAGCAGGGAAGGGGCCTCTGGTGAGCTCAGTCCTGGTCTCCAGCCTAGCGCCTGCCGGAAGCATGGGCGGGCAGGAGTGTTTGGAGGGGAGATGCCATTGGCCTAAATGGGGGTTCCCGTGAGCATGTGGGGGGAGCTGGCCCAGGGTGCAGCTGTGCAGGTCAAGGTGGGCAAGGCAGCTCTCGCGGTTTACAGGTGAGGCCAAACGCAGGGGTGCCTGTCATGCTACGGACCAGGTCGTGTGGCTGATTTAACGTGTTTGCCTTATGCGCGTTTTTGATATTTAGAGCATCTCGTAATCAGAAGATTTGTTTCTTGAAGACATGTTTGAAGTTTGTGGCTTTAAAGTGGGGGATGTCCCTAGTCTCCAGCTAGCCTCCGACTTCTCTGAGTGATGATGTCATGGTCCCTCTTCATCGGTCTCTGCCCCACGTTTTGCTGCCACGAAGACCTGGAGCCGCACAGCTTATGTGCACGCCTGGGGGTGATGGGCAGGCTTTTCCCCCAGTGTATTGAGCAATAGTTGACCTAGATCACTGTGTGAGTGTAAGGTGTACAGCACGATGGCTTGATTCCATGTGTTGTGAAATGGTGACCACAGCAGGTTCAGCTAGCATCCATTTTCTCACATAGACACAAAGAAAAGAAAAAAAGGAAAGAAACCCCTTTTCTCCTTTTGATGGGAACTCCTAGGATTTGCTCTTGTACCGACTGGTCCTGTGTGTCACACGGGGTGTTGGCTGTGGCCCTCAGGTGGTGCACTCCAACCTAGTGCTCACACACAGCGGCTTGTTTGCACTGGGTGGCCCCTTTCCTGCACTTCCCCTCGCCGTCAGGCTGTGTTGGTAACCTGGCCGGTTCTTGCCCGGTAACGTTAGCTTTCTGTTTAGCAACCTGGACATGAGTAACCCCAGAGAAGTGTTTGCTGATAACGCGGCAATTTTTAGCTTCTAGAATCATGACGTCTGTGTATCTAGTTGTTTTGATTTAACAAAGACCTCTCTACCCATTGGGTCTGTGCAGAAAATTCCAGTAGTTCCCGTTTCTGTAGGCCAGACTTAAGTTGAAAACTTGATTTGTTAATGTGTATGGCATATGTTAAGTATTTTCAATTTAAGCAGAATCAAAATTAATTTTTTTGAGATTTAAAGAAATGTTTTATTCCCCAAAAGACTTGGTGAAATCCTGTTTACAGTTAGTTTTGTGAAACTTTTGTTTCTATGTTGTAGTGGTTTGTCTTTTTAGTTTTTATAATTTCAACTCTTTCTACAATTTTAAGTTTTTGCAAAGCTCTTTAAGAATTCAAGTAACATCTTTTATTTTTACAAAATCTGTTAAGACCAGAACTTGTCCGTCCAGCTACGACTTTGTATCAACACAACTTGACTGGAATTCTTGAAACTGCCGTCAGAGCCACCAACGCCCAGTTTGACAGCCCTGAGATCCTCAAGAGACTGGATGTGAGGCTGCTGGAGGTACTGTGGCCCTGGTTCTGCTCAGGCCGTGAGCTCCCCGGGCCAGCACTCTCGCCAGCGTTCTGGTGTGTGGTGTGTGGTGTGCATCTTGTCTAGCCTGCCGGGTGGGAGTCGTTGCCGGAAGGCTGGCTGGCCTGAGCCTGCACTGTGCTGCTCGTTGGTCTTCAACAAGGGCTACATCTCTAAATTGCACTGGGCTTCTCCGTCTGCTCCCTGTGCAAAGTCCCCACAGGGCCGCAGACGGAGAACACGCAGCGCTCAGCCCGGCGCTCGGTAGCACGTTGTGGAGTGAATCTTGTCTCCTGTTAATGGTAATGTTGCAGGAGGCACAGGGATGGCACGTAACAGTAATATTCATCAAAAATAGATGTATTTAGTTTCAGTTTGATAGATGGTGAGTTTTCTTAGGGGAATGAGTGTCAGAAACATCACACACTGTTTGCTTAACTATGATGAAGGACCATTAGTAGGGCTTGTTGGCTTTTTTAAAATGTTGAATCTTGTTTTTTTTTTAATATTTATTCATTTTTCAGAGAGAGAATCAGAGCACGAGTGAGGGAGGGGCAGAGAGAGAGGGAGACACAGAATCTGAACAGGCTCCAGGCTCCGAGCTGTCAGCACAGAGCTCGATGAGGGGCTCGAACCCACGAACCGTGAGATCATGACCTGAGCCAAAGTCAGATGCTTAACCAACTGAGCCACGTAGGCACCCCTAAATGTTGACTTATAAGGGATTCAGGACATCTGAGGCAGTGAGTTCTTGTCATAAACTGGTGACGAATTTTAGACTGATTTTATGGTATTTATTCAAAATACATTATAAGAGCACCTGGGTGGCTCAGTCTGTTAAGCGACCAACTCTTAATCTCAGCTCATGTCACGATCTCACAGTTTGTGGGTTTGAGCCCTGCATCAGGCTCTGTGCTGACAGCTCAGAGCCTGGGGCCTGCTTCGGATTCTGTGTCTCCCTCTCTGTCTGTCTGCCCCTTCCCCACTCATGCTTTGTCTCTCTGTCAAAAATAAACATTTAAAAAAAAATCTTTAAAGAAATAAAAATAAAATAAATAAACATTGAATAAAACCCCACAACACACCATTCATTTCACAGTATCCTTAGAGCATCTCCTCTGTGCCCATGGTTTAAATGCCAAGGGTACAGGGGTTGACAAACAGATCTCTGCTCTCCTATAGCTAACACTCACAAGTATTGAATGCTTTTCAAAAATTGGGCTTTATTTTACTGCCTTTTCTTTGATGAGAGATTCTTTGGCACTAAGTGCAGCACTGGTGGGAAGGCCTGCAGTGTTTGTTTCTGTCCCCAGGTCTCTCCAGGTGACACCGGGTGGGACGTTTTCAGCCTGGACTACCACGTCGATGGGCCAATTGCCACGGTAAGGCCATGCTGGGCTTTTTTATGGTTGCTGCAGCCCTTCAGCTTGCTGTTTTGTTGTTTCAGAATGAGCTCTCTTCTCTCAGAGCTTCTACTGAAGGCCATCACTTGACCTCTGGTCAGACCCACTGAAGGAATACCTAAGCCACAATTCTGTGTGGCTTAGATAATCATTAACGAGTGCTGAAATGCTCTAGTATTTTATGAATTCCTACAAATACCCTTTGCTCCGTGATAGGGTTCAGCAGTCATGTAGTAAATGGAGTGCTCGTTGGACCCCATAATCCTTAGACCACAGTAGCGAATTCAGAACAGACGGAGAGAGACTAGGACGTGCATTGTAGAGGTCACACTTACGCTACTTAGATGAAGTCTGACCTTCAGTGTTCCCTGGGACCCAAGGAGCAGCCCATGCTGCTGCTGTCCTTGGTGCTGGTGCTGCTGTCCATGGTGCTGGTGCTGCTTGGAGCAAAGTACCGGTTCCTCCCGGAGTTCCCAGACTGAGAGGCTGGCTCCTCTGCGTGCTGTCTGCGGCCCAAATGCCCTGCCTTAAGTGCCCACTTTCTCTTCAGCTTGGAGTCAGTTCTCCTTGACCAGGACGATTCTTTGGAGTGATGTCAGTCGTTTGATATCTGAAATACTGAAGGAGAACATGCGTTTCTTTTAGTTATTGGGAAAAATATTTTGTTAAGAAGTAATGTAGTTTGGCTGTGAAAATCCTCCTTGACGGTCCTTGCAGAGTGTGACTCCATGGCCGTTCCCACATCTCCGGGTGTAAGTCACAGCCCTGCCAGGGTGCACCAGCGCGGCTGCCTCGCACTTTGGGGCAGCAGCCGTACCTGGGACATATGGCTCTTGTGTCTGCTGTGAGCCGGAAGCTCCTGGTGCGCGTGTTTCACACATATTCCTAGTGTTTAAGCTGTACCAGATCAGAGCTACTGTATTTTAAATGCATAACTGCTCTTAAATTTGATTTTTTGTCATATTCAAATTAGTTTTTTCTTCTTTGACTTATATCCTAGTTTCCAGTACTTGTTAAAATATCCTGTTGTGTACATTATTATTTAAATCAGAAACTTTTGTATTGTCTGCTTTGTTAATACTGACTACGTTCATATCATTTTGCCACAGATGCCAGAGTAGAGGCCCTTGTGTTTGTTATTTCCTAGAACGTGAGTGCCTCGAATGTTAGACAAATTGAACGTACTCATACATGCAGTTAATTATTTCACAATAGTGTAGACTCACGAAGCATACAAAGTTAAACATTGCACACCTTGTATATAAACAATTGGTTATGCAGTATATTTTTTAAATTTTAGCTTTTTGTAAGCTCTAATCGAGAGGGTCAAGAGACATTTATATCCTAGATTTATTTAAAAAACAACTTTGGGGTGGATCTCTGTCTATGGCTAACAAGTGTTAACTTACCTGCCAATTCCAGCAGGTGGAGGGTGTGCCTGGGAGGCCGCACTGGGTGGGCGCAGGGCCCTGTGACTGCCGCAGGATGTGGGGGATGGGGTCTTGCACGTCTGGTTTTGCTATTCCAGTTCTGGGGTTTGCTGATGTCCCAGGTTGTTATATTTTTAGCTAAATGGAATCTTTTATTTAAAAATACACTTCCAGAGTCGAATTTTGGAAGAAAATGGATTTTCTGCTTCTTCCCTATTAAATTTACAGTATTATCTCCATTCCCTTTCTATTCTTGTTAATTGAGATTGCCAGTTTTGTGTATAATTTAATTATAGTGAGTACATATATTAGTCACATAATTTCATCTTATATAATATAGTATAATTTTAGCTTCTTGTAAATTCTGTGAAGGAGGATGTGGAGAGGTTATCTGTGATCTTCTCACTGGGATCTTGGGCAGGATAAAATCCATTGACTTGGTCTCCAGGGTGTTAGGTGAGATGCTTATTTTGTATTTATTACGTATGCTTATATCGTATGAGAAGCTTATTTCGTATTCTGCTAAACTTCCTGGTGCACAGACAGTGAACCAAAAGACGATGCACACGGCAAAACTAAACGTGGGTTATCTCCCCATGTAAATGCCGTGGGATATAGGAGTGTCTCTCTGAAACAGTGCCTGTTCCTAACAAATCCTGATTAAACTATGTTTGTAAATTGGGTCACGTGAAATGCGCTCTGGGAGGCCAGCACTGAAAGGATCTCTACAAGGCAGCGTTTGTATAGCAAGGGTTTCTGTGGTTGATTTGTAAAATTATTTAATCCAGTCACCCCTTATTTCTATAGTTGCAGACACAACTATAGTGTGGTCAGCACAGCAAAGTACGTAATCCCCAAAACAGTCCTAACTGGTCTCAGAGTCCATTCAGAGCAGTTCCTAGCCAGTCCAGTATAGACACATACAGTCATCAGTCAGTACTGAGCACTGCTGAATACTGGCACAAAAGGCATACAGAAGAATAAACAGATAGTCCTTATAACACATGAGCCAAGAATACACAAAAATAAGAAGACAAAGGTAAAGCAGTCTACAGCTAAATGCTCAGATTGTAGGGGTCCAGTGATAAATGTCCTGTCTGGAGAAGAGGGACATTGGTGAGGCCAGGGAAGGGTGTGTGGCCTTTGTCCTTGAGGGCCAGGTGGGGTCTGGGCCAGAGGAGAGTGTGGAGCAGTCTGGGAGTGATATGAGGAATGGCCCCGGGGCGTGAATGAGGCTGGGCTCCAGGGTGAGAAACCAGTGATGCAGGGCCCAGCCTGGCTCCTGGATGCACAGCGCAGAGCTGCTGGGAGCTGAGGCCCCAGGGAGGGGTGTTTCCAGTTCTCTGTACTGCAGGGAGAGGGCCGCAGACTCAGGGAAATGCATCCTTGCTCGAGGGACTGGGAAAAGTAAACGTACCCACGTCTGTTGTGCACATGTTGGTGTGCGAGATGTGTTTGGCCGCTGTCTGCAGAAAACCCTGTTACTGTACACACGGGACAGACTTCCTAGACGATGTTTTGTGGTTCATCTGACATTCGTTCTTAACCAGGTGTCTTGTGTTCTTATTTGCTAAGTGTGGCCCCCGTGGGAGGGAAGCTCGCGCAGCCCCTGCCCATAGGTCCATCCTCCCAGGGTATGAGACCGCCGTCCGTCTGTTTGCAGTGAAGTGGCTCCACAGGCAGTAAATACCTGTGTTAAGATAACCCGGAGGCCTCTTGACAGACAGGAGACTCTCCTAGGCCCACCTGGCTTGAGATGTAGCAGCCTCATGTGTCCGTCCGGGTGGTTGGGGCGGAGGACACTGCTACATGGTTGACGTTGGGGTTAAGAGCCCACATTTTGACTGGGTTTAGGCAGCATTTAAAAGTCCCGAGAAACTGTTTACTAGCTCTGTGACCTTAGGCCTCTGTCTTTCAGTTTGTAAAATTGGTACCAAAATATCTGCTTCTATCCTTGTGAGTTTGCCCCACGTACTACTTAGCGCACAGGTCGTCACCGTGGTTGTATTTGATGATACTTTCCTAAAACGTGTTATATTAGTTGCCTATGTAATGCTTGGATTTATTAGAGTTGATTGTGTGTTCTCTGGCTTCTTTTGCCTTAAAAAAAAAAGATGCGTCAGGAAGGCTGTGTTGTCACAGGAGGGTCCCTAGGTCACCGTAGGTCAGAGCGCTGTCAGCCTGTCCTGTGCCTTTTTTCGCAGGTGTTCACGCGAGAGTGCATGAGCCACTACCTCAGGGTGTTTAACTTCCTCTGGAGGGCAAAGCGGATGGAGTACATCCTCACGGACATCCGCAAGGGACACATGTGCAATGCCAAGCTCCTGAGGAACATGCCAGGTAAACCCGCCCGGGGAGGTTGGGGCCGCTCCCCTGCCAGCCCCGCGTCCCCGTGCTTCTGGAGCGGGCTTCTGTGGGAGGCTCATCTGTGATACTGCTCATCCTGACTTGGTGCAAATCAGAAAGAAAATTGAATCCAGTTAGATTTTTTCAGACCACGAGATTTCTTTCAGAATTACGTTTGTTCTCACTCTGCTGTTCATGTCTGGACTTTTTTTTTTTTAATTTTTAAGGAAGGAAAGCTATGTTTATTTGTTTATTTTACAGGAAGGAAAGCTATTTAACAAACCACTGTCTCATTTAAAATTCACTTATTGTTTTGATTAAAGTCTGTTTGGGAATCACTTTAATGTTTATTCTGGTTCATAAACCGTGACATGAAAATTTTTTATATTATTTTACAATTAAAAGCTGTGGTAAAATTTAGATGGGTTTATTTTAATGTTACCAATACTGAATAACTGTAGTTACCGATAATTTTGAAATTTTCGTATTGAAATTCATTTGGTCAAAACCTTTGAGAAAGTATTTCAACAATGTGTCTCCAAGGAAAAACAGCACTGAGCGATTCTTAACCCTTTGGTGAAAGTGATTATTGAAGAAGGAGCTGTTGCCTGAAGAAAGGTGTAACCTTTGCGTGATTGCTAGATCAAGGCTGATCCTTGAGCAGCTCCCAAAGTCCCAGGATAATGACACCCCGGAAGCCGGGGGCCTGGAGGGTACCCGACTGTGTGGACAGAGTGGCCAGTTTTTACTGGGCGTCCCTGCTTTCTGTATACACAGCAGGCCTTTTCCAGGGGCATCAGGATGTTCTGATTATGCTCCTGGCCTGGCTTCCTCCGGACTCACTTCATAGAAGGTTGATAATAAGGACCCTCTGATGTAGCCGAGAAGGACGTGAGAGGGAACGTTTTCTTGTCAATACCATAATGGTTGTGGACAGGAGTTATTGCCTTCAGCTATTTCTAGTACCTGTGCGCTGCCTCGCCGGCTGGCTCTTCGTGAAGGTGGCAGAAGGAGGCGTCAGTCACTCAGAGGGCCTGCCTGTGTCCTGGCTCTGCACCTGTCTCTCGTCCCCTGGTGTCACGACCTCGTGCTGTGTCTCGGGGTGACTCACACAGTCTGTTGGGTGCGCCCTGGTGGGTTGACCCTTTTGCCGGCCGCGTGCCTTCTCTGGGGCTGCCTGGCACTGCCGTGTGTGTGTGCCCAGGTGTCACCTCTCTGTGCCCGACTCAGGTCCTCTCCAGGCAGGGCAGACGCTTTGTTCTTGTCACCCTGTTTCAGAATAAGCGTCTGTTATTTTTAGCCCTGGGAAGTCTGAGCTCTGTGACAGTTCTAAGTATTAGCTCGTGGTTTGAATATCACCTCACCAGTGTCTGTATGAATTTGCTGTTCTCTTGTATTGAATAATCAGCGAGCTTTGTTTTCTACTTGAAGGTAGTGTGGGAAAAAATAGACCTTCTCTTTTATAAAATCAATAACTTTAACATAACCGGTGCTATCTCGGAGAGCTTAGCGTTAGCTTACTTCACTGACCCTTTCCTTGTCACTGAAGCTTCTCCTACAATCTTTTTAATAGCAACATTTGCCTCGTGTGAATATACCATTCGATCTTTCTTCCCTTTAGTTGTACTTTTTCCCACTAACGTAAATAACGCCATTTGCTTGTATTATATGCCTCTGGCTATTTCTTTAGGTAACTGAGGGAAGGAACAGCTGGGTTAGCAGGGATGGATTTTAGTTTACTTCACATTCATGAATAGCGGTCCTGATAGTTCAGCTGTGGGCGCGTATGGTCACATGACTTGAGGAGCCAGGCACCAGGTTGAGGTGCATCTCGAGGGGCACAGTCCTCTGGCGGCTGTGTGCATTCCTGTTAGCTGGCTGCTGTTGGGTGTTGTGTTCAAACAAATCGTCAATTCGAGAGGGGAAGATGGAAGTTTGTTTTAATTAATTTAATGCTTTTTAAATTATTGATGACTAAACACTTTCTTTCTTGGTCATTGTGTTTCTTTTAGGAAACTGGTTTTTTGCTCATGTCTCTGTTGGGGTGTAATGTTCTTACTTTTATTTATAAGGAGTATTTTAAAGTTGTTGCTGTCCAGTCAACTTAACGAGCAGAAATCACCCAGCTAGTTAGTCTTGTTAACACAACAAATCTAGAAACATCTTGCCGGTCATAAATCTGAGGCAGAACTATAGAAGATTACAGAAAGTGCTTCTGGGAGCACCTTTGAGATTTGCATATATGTGTGGTGTGTGGAGCTGTCTTGGTCCATGCGAACAGTATCACTGATTGTTATCCCAGATACTTTAATAATATTTATTAAAGTAAGTTTTTTAGAGTAAATAGTTACACTTGAAAATGATTTGCTTAGGGGGCACCTGGCTGGCCCAGTGGAGCATGTGACTCTTGATCTCGGGGTTGTGGGTTCAAGCCCCATCCGTGTTGGGTGTAAAGATTACTTTAAAAAAAAAAAAACAAACAAACTTAAAAAACCAACCACACAAAAAGAAAATGATTTGCTTAGTACAGGAGTTCTTGATAGTGTCTACCAAGATGTTTATGCCTGTTTTTATATATCTGTCATTCAGCTGGACAGAAGGCAATTGTTGATCCCAAAATCATTTAAAGATTTGGTTCTAGTGGTATGGAGATTTTTTGTTGTTGTTGGATTCAATTAATGTAAAAAGTATCACAATTAATGGCAACTCCATTTGTGTTTCAAGTAATATCTAACAAAATGAAATAGATAAATACAGTCAAATGAGCTTGTAATTAAAAAAAAAATTTTAATGTTTATTTTTGCAAAAGAGAGAGAGAGAGAGAGAGAGAGAGAGTGAACAGGGGAGGGGCAGAGAGAGAGGGAGACACAGAATCTGAAGCAGGCTCCAGGCTCTGAGTTGTCAGCACAGAGCCTGATGCAGGGCTTGAACCCATGAACCATGAGATCATGACCTGAGCTGAAGTTGGATGCTTAACCGGCTGAGCCACCCAGGTGCCCAAATGAGCTTATATGCTTCTCAACCTTTGTGTGTTGAGGGAAGAGAGTGAATGGAGGTCCCTCCCTCCCCAGAGGGTGGTATTAAAATGATCTCCTTCTTGGTCCTTGTAAGAAATGAAATTGAAGGTGGTGGAGGTGGGAGAGGGGGTGGGGTCCTTGGGGGAGACCTGTCACCACAGGACTGCTGTGGCATTCTGCCAATTTAATTGGCAGTAGTTTCTCTTTCTTGGTGATTAATACAGTAATGGTTCATCTGATGATCGACAGTGTTCCAGACCTGCAGAAATGATAACTTAAAAAACGAGTAGGCATTTTTCTCCTTAGAGGTTCTCTTTGTGTGTATCATTTTTGTATACGCAGATGAGTAGGTACTCCTCAATAATTACACATTTATTAACAGCTCTCAATGCCGGAAATTTGCTGGGCAGCATTGCCCGGGTTTGTGCGCAGTCCCTCAGCACCAGGCTGTGGCCACAGCTGACTTCCTTGTCTCCTGCCTCAGTTTCCTCATGGGGGGAGGGATGTCGACAGGTGCTTACTTCCAGGTCTGTGTAATGCACTTACCAGTGCTGCCCCCTGTGGGGGTGGATACCTGTTCAGGTGTCACTGCCGCCTGCCTGGTGACGTGGTGATAGTAGATGGCGTTTGCAGGAGGCCCTTTGTGGTGAGTAGAGATTCCGAACACAGGAGGCAGGAGAAATCCTGATTCTCCCCAACGTTCTTTGAAGCCTTAGCCTTGAGAAATTAATCAGATGGGTAATTTGATAGTCACTTTTAAGTATAGTAGTGTCAGTTATCAATGCAGGTTGAAGGAGGTGGTTTGCAATTGTGAAGAAACTGTTTTAGGGTACTTTTAAAAAAAACAAATTTGGTGTAATTTTTAACGACCCTGCATGCTGTCGAAGGTGCCTCCCGCTGAAGATGCCCCCACAGCACGCCGTCCAGTCCTTCTGGAGCCTGGGGCAGGGTGTTTCATGAGACTCTGTGTTCCTCAGGCACCTGTAGAGGGCAGCAAGGAGTTAGGGGTGATCAGCCACAGGAGAGACACCTCATTCCAGATTTTGTGCAGGAAACTGCCTGCTTTTTTTTTAAATGCATTCACTGGGAGATGCTTGTGTTTATGTATTTTTTGGACCTCGGTGCAAATGTTGCTTTGCTTTTGCGATTATTTGTAGGTCAATCATAAAAACACAAGTATTTATATTTTAATTATGTTTTATTTATTTTTTTTAATTTACTTATTTTTATGTTAGGAGAGAGAGAGCACACACACGCACATGTGTGCACAGATGGGGGAGGGGAGAGAAGAGAGGAAGACACAGAATCCGAGGCAGGCTCCAGGCTCTGAGCTGTTACCACAGAGTGCAACGTGGGTCTTGAACTCATGAACCTCGAGATCATGACTTGAGCCAAAGTCGGACGCTTAACCAACTGAGCCACCCAGGCACCCCTTAAGTATGCTTTAAATGTCTTTTCACGGGTGTGGGACGTGCTCGGACTTGTTTGGTTCTGAAAGCCACTATGTTGTCAATGATGAAAATGAGCATCAGAGGCGACGTTGGAGGTTGGTGATGGTGCTGTGAGGAGGGTGGCTGTGCTGGATGCCTGGTGGACACAGCAGCTGGGGTCAGGGGGACGTGTGTGAACTTGACGGAGCTCTGGGGCACAGGGCTGGGTGACTGGGCCCTGTTTGGAGCTGGGGGGTACCTTTGGGGGTAATGCTTCAGTTTTAGGCATATTAATGTGAGGTGCTTATAAGAATCTACGTGATACATCTGGTTTGAATTGATTTGCAACCTGAGACAGATCTGAACTAGAAATGAGGGTGTAGACAGTGTGAGTGGGGGTGACCCTGGGTGCCGTGGCAGGGAACTTCCTGGGGGAGGGCTCCAGGGCAGAGGTGTCGGGCGGGAAGCCGCTGTGTCAGAGGAAGGCAGGAAGGCACGGAGATCCCGGGATTTCCAGGTAGCAGCCAAGGCCCACAGCCGGGAATTTGAAGTTGGCGCCAGCGTGACTCGAGACACGAGAGGTTTTTGTAGTTTAATTGGTGGTGGAGAAATTGTGCACCAGGTCACTCCGTGTCATGAAGTGGAGTCAGCGATGGTGGGCAGGGCACCGTGTTGTCAGCTCTGTGAGACCTGACCGAGTTCCTCGTTTATGCACTCACATGTAACATGTAGAAGGCGTTAGCAAAGTCATCTAAGGCGCACACAAAAGCCAACACATTATCCAAGGACTGCTGGATTGATGGTGGATGGGACCCCAGTGCACCCTAGGGGGCCCCAAGACCTAGAGACGAGAGCAGTGACACCCGCGTGTTTGTTGAGTTGAGATTTTCCCGTTGCGTGTAGCACACTGACTTGGGCAGGTGATGAGACGGGCCACACGGATTTCTGTACTCCTGTAGCACATCTGGGGCCTGCTTACCGTCTTCATGCACGTCTGTCAGGACAGGCACGGAATCTGCAGTCCATGAGTGATGTTAAACTCTCTGTGGAAGGAATGTCAGGACACAGAGATGCCTTCTTACGAGGCTGAAAGACAAGCAGACGGCTTTCACTTGGCTCCGTGCAAAGTGGCGTGTTTGGACCTAGCGCAGGTGTGCTGGAGGGAAGACCCGGAGGTTTGGGTGTCACAGTGAGACCTGTTTGCTGTCACGTATGCTGTGTAAAGGAGCATCTGCATGCTGCGGGTGTTCTGAGTACACATCTGTCCAGGGGAGACTGCCTGGCCTTGCGGGGGAGGGAGCACCATCCCTGTCCTTATAGCCCTGGGGCAAAGCCCAGGATGGAGTTGTAATAGAAGCTTGCTTCCCCCGTGACACGGGTGAGTCGTACTTACAACAGCCTTTTATTACACTCTTTTACACTGAAAGTAATTTAGGTAAATGGGCTGGGAGTGGGAGCTGGGACATCTTAGCCCTCTCTGAGAGTTTTATTAGGAGAAGTACATTCTTTATTCGGGGCTCACGTTACCTGTTCTTTATGACACTGTTGACCACAGCCACGGACAGCAGGCTCCCGACGGCAGGGAAGACATCAGGGGGCTTGTCGCTCAGGCTCGTCTTCTGAGGGGGCCTGCTGTCTCCGCCAGCCAGCACAGTCCCCACGTGTCCCATACCCCTTAACCTGGAGAAAGGTTTGTTTTCTAAAGTATGCATCACCACTGTTTCTCCACATGTCCCTATTTCGCTTCCTCGTTACCGTCTTACAAAGGGACAAGAATGGTTTCTCGAATAACTGTGTGCAGCGATGATTATTTAACCACGCAATTAAAGGCATTTGGGGTGGAAGTGCTTAAACCATTCCTTTGATGGTCTCATTTCCGACTGAACCCTCTATTGTGGTGGCTCTGGTACTCTGGTGGAGTCTTTGAATGAAAAATTGGAAGTGTGAGCAGAGAACGGCTGTTCTGTGGTGACCTAAAAGCCTTTTGATGGCTTTATAATCTTGCAAAGGACAGAAGCAGAGTCTGGGCTCAGGCCCATCTCCTCCCAGTTCACCTGTCTCTCAGGTGATGAGGTCCTATTTGGGCCCTTCAGGAAATGTCACTTTTGTCTCCAGATTACTGGGAGTCCCGAGGTCTCACGCAACAGCAGCACACGTGTTGTAAAGAAGCCATGGCATTGAGCGTGAATTCATACTTGTGAAGCAGTTTGTCTACTGAATTTTCAGATGCAATTATTTTGTTTCATGCTGTTCCTTATCGGGTCCTTACGTCACATAAAGTAACGTGATGCTGTTGATTAGGTAGCTAAACCCTTGTGTAGCTTGAGTGGCACGGAGGTTGACCATGGAAAGACTGCTCCCTGTTTTAAGGGGCTAAGAGTTAAAGCCAGCGATTGTTTGTTTTTGAAAGTGATTGCAGATGAACGGGTGGGAGCAAGTGTGCTGTTTGAGTGTGTTGTGTGTGTGACACCAGCTCTGCGGCTCTCTTGCAGAGTTCTCCGGGGTGCTGCACCACTGCCACATCCTGGCGTCCGAGATGGTCCATTTCATCCACCAGATGCAGTATTACATCACATTCGAGGTACTTCCTGAGCACCCTTTGGTTTAAATAAGTCACAATGTCTTATGTGGTGAGTTTCGTCAAAGACCCTACACCAGGAAGACACGACCTCCGTCCTGAGTCTCACGTTGTTGTTTCCTAGGTGCTTGAGTGTTCTTGGGATGAGCTTTGGAACAAGGTGCAGCAGGCCCAGGACCTGGACCACATCATTGCCGCACACGAGGTGTTCCTGGACACCATCATCTCCCGCTGTCTGCTGGACGCCGACTCCAGAGTAAGATGGACATGCTCTTTACATGGAGACCAGTAGTGTGGCCTGCGTGTTGGGCTCCTGTCCCAGGGAGATCTTAGAGATCGCCTGATGCCCACATTGGGGTAACTAATCACTTGGAGTTCAAGGTTGACCGTTTCTGGGCAGAGTTACAATAAGAACACGCTCTGAAATGTGTATGAAACTGGTAAAGTGTGTGTTCACACCCACCCGTGGGCTCTCACCCACCCGTGGGCTCTCACCCACCCATGTCCTCTCACCCACCTGTGGGCTCTTGGGCTCAGAAGACACAAGTGAACCACGAGCAGTAGGAACTGCCCACATTCAGGAGAGGGTGTGAGGATGTACGGAGCACGGGGCTGTGCCTTCACGTGCTCTCTAGGAACGGTGGTGTTTCCTGTGTGCGCTCACGGAGCGAGCCTCTGGCTGTACAAGTCGGAAAACAGTATTTGTCTAGATGAACTCTAAGTGTTGCTTGTGTTCCGCGGCCCTGGCTTGGTTGTTAGCATCGCTTCCCTGTGGGCCCCTGTTCCAAAAGTGGCTGTTCACGTGGCCGAACCTTCTGGAGTCGTGATTTTATTCGGACATCTGGGGAAATCTATTCTGATGTAAGAGTCAAAATGTCAGGCGCGTTTTTGACACTAAATGTGTGACTTTGGGCTCGTGGAGGGCCACGACTGGCTAAGCCGGCAGCTCCCCGAGGGGAGCACGGTGCTTCTGGGGGCTCGCGCTGGGCGCAGCTGTGTTCCCGGGCATGGCTGCTAAAGCAGGTGTTAATGTGCCACACTGTGGTGAACACCGCCCTCGTCTGCGTACCACAGTGCTCACGTGCTCCTGGGTGGGAGTCGATTACCCACGTGCTTGGGTAAGCGGGTTGAAACGATGGCACAGAAGTAACTGAAAGCACTTTGGGTGTGATGAGTGACGTAAGAACTGTGTGCCTGGAGCCTTTTGGCCTTGGTTACTGTTAGTGAGCCTCGTCTTTATCGGCTGAGCTCCCGGACACTCGTGGAGTCATCTTGTCTGCTTGGCGGCACGCGTGCTACCTGTCTGTGGATGTGCATCCGTGTGTGCTGTGTGGGCACAGCGCTGTCATGTCAAGCGGGCGTGACGCTCGTCTCTCTCACATAGGTCTGTGGGGGGTAAATGGTATAATTGATGGAAACCATCCATCGCGTTGGTGCCTGATGCGCGACGGGTAGTGACCTGTGTGTAAGTCAGGTCCAGAATGGTTCAGAGCCATTCTGTGTGTGTTACAGAGATCGAGCTCGGGCAGGTGTAATGCGTGAGCTCCTGAGGGTTACACCCACGCTGACCTCAGTCTACGTGGGGAGTGAGGAGCAGTCAGCGGCCGACCGCGTGTGGTTTCAGCCACACAGGACAGTCGCGTACGCAACAGTCACACCTCTTGCCTCCAGAAGATTCCCACTGACGTGAGCAGAATCCAAGCAGAAAATGTTTTACCTGTAACATACTTTCTCGTGGTCGTGGAAAGTTCACATGTGAGTTGGTCCTATGTCTCCTTCAGTGAAGAAGTCAGTACGCTAAAGACTTAATGTCCATTTTTGAAATGGCCCCTTTGCTGATGGTTTTACTTTAAAATGTTTTTAATTTTTTTCTTTTTAAATTTATTTTTGAGAGAGAGAGAGACAGAGCACGAGCAGGGGTGGGGCAGAGAGAGAGGGAGACACAGAATCAGAAGCAGGCTCCAGGCTCTGAACTGTCAGCATGGAGCCCGATGCGGGGCTTGAACCCATGAACCGTGAGATCATGACCTGAGCCAGAGTGGGACGCTTAACTGACTGAGCCACTTAGGCACTCCTAGTTTTACTTTGAATTTAATGATTTAAAATAATCACTAGAGGTCTTGTTTTTTAAGGAACCCAATCTAGAATAGATTCAAGCAATCTGTTACGAAAATTCAGTGTATTTTTGGTGTCTCTCTTAGTCAGAAGTAAGGCTTTCTGATACTGCATCATCCTGCGGGTGTGCACACACATGATCCTCGCCTCTGCATTGCCAAGGAAGGTCCTGAACCCCACCTGACTCTGCTGCCGACTGATGGTGGCCCAGAACACACGGTCGCGGCCGTGCCGTGCGGGCATACTGCTGACAGAGTCCTCCTCGCACCCTGAGTGAAGAAAGAGCATTCCGTCACCTCGTACAGTAGTTAACCACTCCTAAGTAGCGAATACATCTTTCTTAAAAACAAAAGAATTAGCCCACGTCCATCTTTTGTTTTGCTTTCTTGTTATTAAGCAAGAGAACAAGCAGCCTTATGGTAAGCCTGGTGTCTGCTGCGGGTCCTGGCGTCCTCACCCTGGGGGCAGCTACAAGGTAGTGAGGTTCATGCCCAGCAGTTAGTGGCCCCGTGCGGGGGCGTGTCTGAGTGGGTGCAGTGAGTCCCGTGGACAGCGCCGGGACGGTGGCCTCACACATGTCCTCACCAACCCGAGCTCCTTCTCCAGCAGCGGTAGGCTGGGCCTATCAGCCTCATTGCTTCCGCCCGCCCGTGAGCTTGGAGCCCCTCTGCTTTCTGGGCTTCTCCTCTGCTTCTCCGTAAAGTCACACCATCTTGTCCCATAACATTCTGCACATCTCTTGTAGGCCTTTACTACGTGTGTGCGGTTTGGCTGGTCTGTAGGGATGCTGTCGATTTCATTTTGCTCTTTTGTCTGCTTTTTTATCCTAGTAGTTTCTAGATCCACGTAGGTCCCATTTTTATAGGGAAAACCATTTTGTTTCTTCCTTTCCACAGGGTATGTTTGGCTCTTTTGACTTAGGATGTTAGCTGGGTCAACCAGGAGCATGCATGCCACATCCCCAACATGGAAGACACATTTTCTTCTTTCACCCCTGACTGCAATGTCACCAGGAGATCTCCCAGGACCTTTATCAGATTACAGAGGGTCCTTGAGTCCTAGTTTGCTTAGATGCTTTGGATAAATCATGAGTGGCTGTTACGTTTTAACGTGATTTTTTTCCTGTGATTTCAAGATTTTCTTCCTCTCAAATTGTTAATGGGTTTTTTAAAACTCTAAGCTGGCGGAGGATCGAGTAGACGCCCCTCTTCAGTCGTGGGGCGCCGTTGTCCGTCCATGAAAGACTTGTCATGTTTATTGGGTTTCACATCCCACCCTCCTGTACCCCTGGCATCCCCACCGTTGGCCCAGTTGTCTTTGTGTTTGCTGTTGGACCTTGGATGCATATGTGGCATTTTGCACGGATATGTCTTTGGCTTCTACCTAAATGATGTTTGCTGAGCTCTGTTTCGGGGCCACACTAGGAGGAAGCCCACCTGAAATCTCGTAGGTACCTGTGGAGGGCGCCGTGCAGTGTGGAGACGCTGGGCCCAAACACTGGTGGCTTCCAGTGTGGGACCGTCCGCGTGTGCCTGCTGTGAGCTGATTTTTAAAAACTGTGCTGAAATCTGTTTCTTCTTTTATTTCATTAAGAACCTCTTTTCTCATGTCTCCCATGTCTGGTCTGGGTGTGTGTGGCTCCAAAGGGTGGAGAAAATGGAATTGCTTTCCTGTTCCTTTCTGCCCTCGCAGTATCTCTGCTCCTGGGGCTGCGCTGTGGCCTGTGATGTGCTCTGAGGGTGTGGGTGACACGGGACCCTGTGCCGCATGGTGCGTGCTCAGTACGCGCGAGTGGACAGGCAGAGCCCTTTGAGGGTGTGAGTTGGTATCTTGTTTTTTCGTGCCTTTTTACTATTCGTCCATGTTCTTTGGAACAACTTGGGAATGAGCATGTTGGGGCTCTAGTCGTTAAAAGAAAAATCTTTGTCTCCTGTCCTCAGGCACTTTTAAATCAACTAAGAGCCGTGTTTGATCAGATCATCGAACTTCAGAACACTCAAGACGCGATATACAGAGCGGCTCTGGAAGAGTTACAGAGACGATTACAGTTTGAGGAGAAAAAGAAACAGAATGAAGTCGAGGTATGGCTGTGACACCGGGGGTTTTACCAGGTTTAAAAATGAGCTTATTGCCACCATAGTCACGAATACGTCAGGTAACTTCCCTGCTGAAATGTTCGACTGGCGCCGTGCGCACACCTGCGTGCGGAGTCCTGAGGCGGTGCTGACTGCTCCAGGGGACCGGTCACCATTGCTGTCATCCTGTCTTGAAAATAAATGAAGACCGCACCCGCGGGAATCCCATGAGGGAGGTGCTGACATCTCTGCAAACGGTGCCCAGCTCTGTGTCACCTGTCCCCTGGAGCTGGTGGCTGTGTGTGTCCACATGGGAACTTAAGTTGTGCACTTGTGGCTGTTTTCAGTGACCTCCCTAAGGTATGTTTGTGTCCTCCGTGACCTTGGATTGTGAAGATTTATTGAGCAAGTTGGGGTGTTTAGGAGACTTCTTATATCTGATATAATCTGTATAATTTTTTACCTTTTCAAGGTGCTTCTTCTTGAGTGACAAATTTTTCAGTTGACACAGTTTGATTAGTTTTATTTTTAACTGTTTCCTTAAAATTTGTGTTAGGACCCTATTTAACGTGGAAAACTCACAACCACTTAGAGCACATGCCGTCCCCTCAGGATTTCTGGGAACAGGAAGAGGCCTGCTTCACTACTGTCGCCAAGATGGGGGTGTGTGTGTGACCCCGAAATGCCGCCTGGCCCGTGTGCGGGCACGCCCGGGTGCCAGACCGACCAAAGACTCCACCCTGGCCGTGCTCGCTGGTGGCGTCCTTCTGGGTGGCTTGACTTCTCCAGGGCAGGTCTCCTTGTCTGTGAAAGGGGAGTGACGCTAAGTAAGACCCCGTGGTGACCTGTCGGCGTGTGTCATGCACGCCAGTGACTTAGCGTTTAGGAAGCATTCAGTAAAAGCCAGTTACTGTTGTGATTTGTAAAGCTGCCCACAGCCCCGCAGAATCTGCCCTTCTCGAGAATTACTAAACTATATAAAATCTGCAAAAATCAGTCCTTGGGATTTTCACATTCTTGTAGTAGCGGGGTGGCCAGTTGTGTGGGAGTTGAACGTTCTCTCTCCAGACTGTAAGCCATCAGCACCGGAGTGGAACGCATCTACATAATGAGTCAGGACTATTCGGTGTGTTTCGTTCAGATGTGCTTGGGGATAACCATAGGACAGCTGAAAGCTCGAACTGTCTCGGAGAAATTATTTAAATCCAGTGGGCAAAATAACTGCAGAAGCAGTCACTTGGACCTAGGGTCATTGTGGTGTTCAAGAGACTGTGCACGAAGACAGGGGCCCGGCCTCCTGAGTGTTCCCGCAGATGGAGTTGTGTTGGAGCAGCCGTCCGTGGCTGCCCGCATAGGCTGGTGGCAGCATTGTGATGGTGTCGGCCTGGCGGCCCACAGACCCCACGCTGTGTGCCCCCTGGCCCTTGGCAAACAAGGTCTGCGAACTGCTGCGTCACAGAGATCGTAAAGGGCCCCTAAGTGGAATATGTTGTATTCGTGGATTGGAGAACCGACTCAGTTCCATCCCGGTTCTGATCCCAGCAGTTCTGGGATTTTTGTGGGCCTTCATACTTTTTTTTCTTTCGGTAAGAAATGATAAACCAACTCTACAGTTGATGTGGAAATATGTAGGGCATGGTGTGCAGAGAAGAGACGTTGAGTAACCTGAGCACTCGGGACTTAGCCGTGAAAACACGGCAGGGAGCAGGACGTCATTGGCGCCACCACGGGCAGTTGTGAGCAGAGAGACATCCAGAAACGGCCCTACGCCTCCTGGGACCGTCAGTTCCCGACTGAGGACAGTGGGCAATGGGTCGTCAGTAGGTGGAGTCAGGCAGCTGTAGCTTGGCCCTGCCTCACACCCACAGGCAGCACGGTGGGCTGAGTCTGAACAGGAAGGGTGACGTGCTAAAGCTTCCAGAGGACACAGAACAGCTGTAGGAGAAACCAGTGTTTCATCGTTGTCTTACCAGGATGCGTTCCCACTGATAAACTGAGTTCCTACACTACTTCTGTGCAGGCCGGCTGCAAAGCCCTTTAGTTAGACTCACCACCCATAGAGAACAGTCTCTTAGAACCAGAAGTAGGTCTATTTCCAGTGCAGAAAGAGCCGGCATGCTTAGGAGAAGTAGCGAGAGGCGTTCCCACCACCGTCAAGGGCTCACGGGCTCCCACTTTGGGCCAGTCGGCCCCCCTTTGTGCGTGCTATCTGTGCCGAGAAAGCGCGCAGTGATGGACCGGTGCATTGCTCGGCGCGAGAGGCTGCTTGGCTTGACGAATTATCGGAAGTGTCATGTGCTACGTACGCACTGTAAAACCGTAGTCACTAAGAGTGAGGGCGTTCTCTGTGCCCATGTGTGCTGATGGAAAATGTCCGTGCTCAGCGGCAGCACAAGGACGCGGGAAGCACGCCTCTCCCCGCCCTCCCCTTCTAGCCCCGTCCTCCCTGGCGGCTTCTTGCACCCATATTTTAATTTCATCTGGTCCTTCCCATTCTTTAGGGCCGGTGGGGAGTGACGGCAGCAGAGGAGGAGGAGGAGAACAGGAGGATTCAAGAGTTTCGAGAATCTATCCCGAAAATGTGCTCGCAGCTGCGGATACTGGCCCATTTCTACCAGGTGCTGGCAGGGCCCGGACCACACTGGTGTGTTCCTGCAGTAGACCGTTGCCATCAGAATAGTTAGAACACAGTCCTTTCGGTCCACCCTCCACCCAGGGTGGTGCCCAGTCTTGGCTGTGACCTTCCCAGGGACCCTGGGCTCACCCCCGATGTTGGCCTGGGAGGGTTCCGGTGGTGTCGGTGGTGGGCGGGGGCTCTGGGAGGGCCGGGGTGAGGCCGGAGGGCGCCGCGGGCGTGCGGGGGGCTGTGGAGGAGCCGGGCGCGCAGGGCAGCGGGCGCTGAACTCGGCACACAGCCCCGGGAGGCTGAGAGAGACGCCGAGGCCCAGAGTGCATGGGCTCTGCCTTTTATGCCTGTGGTGGTTTTGCCTTCTGGTTCCATCTGTTCTCAGTGTGATTTTAGTGATGGAGATACAGGTGAAAAGATTTTGTGAAGAATTTTTACATTTGGTTGCCGGTAACTAATAAGGAAGACAAATAGAGCATTGACGTTAAAACCTTTGAAAATTACATATTTGTGTGCTAATGTCTCCACGTGGTTCAGGATTTCACACGAAGGTGCCACCTGTTCATGGCATCTAGTTTCTTCCCGTGTCCTCACACTTCTGATGGCGGTCTTCCGTGTGACGTGGGCGGGGAAAGACTTTGTCCCTTTCCCAAGTGTCTTCCTCTGACGTTAGTGACTGTTGCGTGTTTGTTGAAAATATGTCCTAACGATGATGGGGTTGTGTTCAGTGCAAAAGTATCTTCACCGGATACTGTTTTCATAATGAAATACCTACTTTACCTCCGTGTGCAGAAATAGCATGTATGCACATTTCTTAAAAATGGACATCTAGGGGCGCCTGGGTGGCTCAGTCGGTTAAACGGCTGACTTCAGCTCAGGTCATGATCTCGCGGTCCGTGAGTTTGAGCCCCGCGTCGGGCTCTGTGCTGACAGCTCAGAGCCTGGAGCCTGTTTCTGTGTCTCCCTCTCTCTGACCCTCCCCCATTCATGCTCTGTCTCTCTCTGTCTCAAAAATAAATAAACGTTAAAAAAAAATTTTTTTTTTTTAAAAATGGACATCTACGGGCACCTGGGGGGCTCAGTCTGTTGAGTGTCCGAATATTGATTTTGGCCCGGGTCACGATCTCACGGTTTATGGGTTCAAGCCCCACGTCAGGCTCTGCACTGCCAGCATGGTGCCTGCTTGGGATTCTCTCTCTCCCTTTCTCTCTGTCCCTCCCCTGCTCGTACTCACTCTCTCTCTGAAAATGAATGAATAAACTTAAAAAAAAATGGATACCTAATGGTCAGCTCCGTATTATTTTTTTTAATTCAAAATTTTTTTTTTAATTTTGGAGAGAGAGCACAAGCAGGGGAGAGGGAGAGAGAGAGAGAGAGAGAGAGAGAGAGAGAGAGAGAGAGAGAGAATCTCAAGCAGGCTCCACACTCAGCACAGAGCCCAACATGGGGCTCTATCCCACCACCCTGGAATCATGACCTGAGCTGAGATCAAGAGTCAGACAGTGAACTGACTGAGCCTGCAGGTGCACTGCTACTATTAAGAGAGTTGTGTATCTGCTGCAGAGAAATCTTGAAAACGTCTGTCCCTATGCTTGTTTCTCAAAGAGATAGGGGTGATTACATATTTCCTGAGGGAGTTAATACATTTTTGAGAAGGAATCTTAATCTGTATAATCCCAGTTTTACTGAAATTACAGTCTTAATCTTCTTTCTAAATCATGGCCATTGGGATTTCTTTTCCCTTAACAGAAAAGTCCTCTTCTGTTCTCTGAATTATGGAAACAGCAGGGCATCAACAGCCACCATCATGTTCTGCTTTTGAGCCATGACTGGAGTCCCCAGCCTGAGCACAGACCTGTCCTTCACATGTCCCTGTAGTGACCTTCACACGTTTGTTTTGTTGCCCAGCAAGGAGCCACTGTTTATATTTTTGTGATAGAATTGCTTAGAGACTGTCTCTGAAGCCCTCTGTTTCCCAGAATGACATGGGTGTCCACAGCGCCCTGCTGTGCACCAGCTCAGGTGTGTGTCCCTTGGTGTCACATGCCCAAGTCCCCAGGAGCAAGGACAGGGACTGAGGTGCTGTTGGGGTTTGGGAGGACTGTGGCATGTGGTGTTTCAGCGAGGACTTCTCTGCACATGAGACCTCCTGCGGGTCTGCAGGCGTGGGGACAAACCTCACCTGCTTGACGGACACACGCCTGCTGGCTGTGACTCAGGAACCCGATGGTGGGGTTTGTGCTCCTAAGTGACTCCGCCCTGCAGAGAAGCAGCTGGGTTTTGCCGTCTGAAGGTTTGAGGACAGTCATGTCCCCTCACGTTTACAAAGCCCCTCGATAAGGAGGTGACGCTCCACACTCTGCCTGTGAATCTTCAGGAAGGAGATTCGGCCTGGGAGCCAATGGTCGTGCCTTAGAGGCAGGTCCTTCCTCATGTTTGCCTTGTGCTTTCCTGTGAGGGCTTTATGATTCAGGCCTCTTCATAACTCAAGGGAAAGATGAAAATGTAACTCTGGGTTTTGTATTTAAAATAAAAAGTGGCTCCTGGGGGACTCAGTCGGTTAAGTGTCCGCCTTCGGCTCAGGTCATGATCTCACAGTTCTTGAGTTTGAGCCCCACGTCGGGCTCTGTGCTGATAGCTTGGAGCCTGGAGCCTGCTTCGGATTCCGTGTCTCCCTCTCCCTCTACCCCTCCCCTGCTCATGCTCTGTCTCTCTCTCTTTCTGTCTCTGTCTCAGAAATAAGTAAACATCAAAAAGAAGGGTACATTTCTAAGAGCGTAAGGTTAAACATAATAAAAAGAATAGGCTGTTTGAACATCAGAAGCTTCACTGCTTTGCATATTCTTACAGAACTTAGGGCAGAAAGGGAAACGTGTTGGTTCTTTTAAATAAAATCGATTGATAGCGCATTTGTATCTGTGCCCACGGGCATCTCCTCCCCACACCCTGCCCTCCTTTGGGATGCCTGCCGCAGTGGGGGTTTATGTAGGACCGTGGGTGTGGACAGAAACCCCAGCCCACTGAGCCACAGGGCCCCCGCTGACGTTCCTGTTCCTTTCCTGTCCCCAGGGTGTGGTGCAGCAGTTCCTGGTGCTGCTGACGACCAGCTCCGACGAGAGCCTGCGCTTCCTGAGCTTCAGGCTGGACTTCAACGAGCACTACGAGGCCCGAGAGCCAAGGCTGCGGGTGTCCCTGGGCTCCCGCGGGCGACGTGGCTCCCACGCGTGAGCCCTCCCGTATCCCCCGGCGCCGCCTGCGCCGGGGACTGCAGGTCGAGGTGAACACGCGTGCGAACCCGTGAGGGCGCCGGCGTGCTGCCCACGAGCCCCTGAAGCTCCTGGGGGCACGGCATCTGTCACATCCAAATCTTGTCGTCACACACGGAGTGGATGTATTTGTAACGTCACCGAGTTACATAGGCCCGTTTGCACTACTCGTTTGTTTTTTAACGTCTTCGTATTTACGAGATACCATGCTTCGTTGAGGCTTCTTAAGCTCTCCATGATATAATTTATATTTGTCACTTTTTGAGAAATCCCTGTTGCTTTTAGAGAAAATTAGAGCAAATGGATGTTCATCACTTAAGATGGTAATTTTGTTCTTGCTATTTTTTTAACCTCCTCCTTAGAGGCAATTTTTGTTATATGATCAAGTTCAATTGAAACAGAATGTCCCTGCTAAGAAAATATACAGAGCATTTTATTTTGGTCTGTAGTGTGTAAAATGTCAACTTCTGTAAGAACCTTTACACGTTTATCCTTCTTTCAAAGTTTACATTTTTATATTTAATTTACTCTTTCAGATAACTACTCTAAAATAGTGTAGGACGTCCCGGTGATCTGAACAGCCACCCTCAAGCCCAGATTTCCTCAGCCGTTGGGACGATGTAAATAGAGACTAGAGAGTGAACGAACTATTTTATTTTCAAATTCTGATGAGCATTTTAAAGAAACTGACATGAATACGGAAGGCTTCCTTTTCCCTTGCCTATTTTTTCATTGTAAATATTTATATACTGACCAGGTGTGGGGAACTGTTTTTTGTAAAAACGTCATCAAGTCACATAAATCCGCCTTTATTATGTTGCATAAGTGAAACTTAGAAAATTAAAAGCGGTCTTTCAGCTGTATCGGTTCCTCCCTGAATGGAGCAGCTGTGAGGAGAGCTGGTCCCTCGCCAGGTGGCAGGGCACACGTGGGGATGAGGGTGACACCTAGGACGCAGCCCGTGTGCCCTTCGGTGCGGAGGGGGGCGGCCACCTCTCAGGGCTGGCACTGCCCTCATAGCTCGCTCTGCTGTCCCACCCAGTTCCCCAGGGCGCTTGGGGGGTCCCCGCTCTGCAGAGTGCATCTGAACGTTGTAGGAGAGCAGCGTAGTTTAGGTTAAAAGTTTGTAAAATTGGAGTTTGGAGCAGGGTTTTGTCCCGGAACACTTCCCAGGAGCGAGGGAGTGCCGTGTCCAGAGTGGTCCTCCCGTGAGGACTTCCATAAGCCGAGTCGGAGGAGAGCAAAGTAGCAGTCCGCTGTGACGTGTATGGAGGAGTGTCTGCGTGCGCCCCCCTGCCCCCCCGCCCCAAAGCGACCTTTTAGGCTTTTCTCGGGGTGCATCTTGCTAGAAGAGGCACAGGATCGAGAAAACGCCCGGGTGCCAGCAGGTGCAGTGCAGAACTCCGGCTGGCTGCTGAGCAGAGCGATGGGAGCGCAGTCCCCCGAGGGTGCTGGGCTGCAAAGCCAGCCCTGAATGCTCTGGAAGATCCTCTCCAGACAGGCACTGATGTGGGGCTTTTGTGAAAGCCAAGTGGCGTGATGGGGGCTTTTGAAAAGCAGGGGTTACCTGTATCTCCCAGAGAAATTTCCCTAAGATTGTTGACCTCGGAACCTGTTTTTATTTTATTTAAAGCATTTCTCCTCTAATCTTCCGTAGGAGCCACTCTGGAAAATGCTAATCCAGATTTGGGAACTAAAACTCCGTTTGAGCTTAGGAGGAAGTGACGAGTGGGTTATGGAGGTGCTTTCTGAGGGGCCTCCCCCGGGGTGGGGGCGGTCCCTGGACAGAACCGTGGAGGTGGCAACCACAGGGGGGCTGGCGGTCCAGGTTGTTTCAGACCCCACTGGGGACGTCCTGTTACCCGGCAGACCTGTCACAGAGCTGGTCTCCTCAGTGATGAGTCGGGGCTCCCCACAGGGTGGTTGAGGTGGGAGAGCCCGCTGGAGCGGTGAGTCGTCCCTGGAGGCAGGTACCCGGCGTGGCTCTGGGAGGGCCACTGCTGCTTCACCCGGAGAACGGTAGTGGTGCTGACCTTTCAGGCCTGTCGTGTAGATCGGACAGAACTGTGTGCGTCCAGTCAGGCTCTGGGCACATTCTTGATGAACGGAGCTCCTGTGTCTGGTGTGCTGACGCCTTTCGCCCCGGGCAGCTCCGGGGAGCCCAGCCCAGCTTTCCTGTCACTGGGGACGCCTCTTACCGCCCAGCTCAGGTCAGGTGCCAGGCTGCAGGCACGGCTTGTCTCCGCTCAGGACTTGCCTCTCTTGAGTCCTGTTGGGTTATAGCAGGTTTGACAAGCTGGGGCAGGGGGCACCTTTCCTTCATGTGTACACATTTGTACCAAGGGAACTCTCCCAGCCCTATGGAGAACGTGTCCTGGCTTTACGGGACACCATGGGACAGCCAACGTGAAAATCTGACTCGGAAAAAAGCACTTGTATCAAATAGGCACAGTCATACTCAGAGTGAGTCACGAGGCACAAAGTCTACGTGAAGGGACGAGTGTTCCCAAAAACCAGCACCCGAGGTCTGAGGACAAGGAGCTGGCGGGCTAGTGGCCTCCCCGTGAGCACGGCTCCTCAGCGCTGGGAACGTTGGTGTGGACGCTGTGGCCGCAAGCAGGGAGGACAGGCCTCCCACCGGGCTTCCCGGCAGACCTGTGTAGAGCTGAGCATGGCCGTCTGGGCCTCGGTGGGCGAGAGGGACTCACCACCCTGCTCGTGCGCATGTAAGTGGATGAGGGGTGCCGAACAGCACGGAGGAACTTACGCTTCAGGAACGGCAGTATTTGCAGATGTATGGAGGTGTAATCAAGGGAGGGCAGCGCCTACGTAAAAGGCGGAGGTGCTCCCTTGTGTGTTGGTGACTTGGGTGGAGTCGCTTGGGTCTGTTAGACTCTGACCTGGTGGAGAGAAGATGCCGGATGCTCTGGCTGTGTCAGAAGATTGTGGTCCTGAAGTCGTGATTATTCCTCCCAAGGACCCTGCTCGGTTTCAGCAGTGTCATCACCGGACACGTCTTGGTGGGTGTGTCATAAACAGCCTTTTTTCCTAGTCTACTGTGGTTCTGAATTCCAGGTTCCTTTTTCTTTCTAGGAAATCACGTGTTTTCATTTAGGCTGTCAAGTTTGTTGGCATTAATGATTAAGTAGATGCCTTTATGGTAATTGAAATACTCACATTTGAGTTCTAGCTCCTTAGTTCCCGGTATTACGTATTCGTGCTTTCTTTTTTCTTTCTGGTCACCTTCCCAGTGTGATCATGGCTCTGTCTTTCAGGAATTATCTCTTGATATTATCATTTGACTATGCATAGATGCCATTTTTTGCTTTGTTTTTAAATTACTATTCTGTATTTAGTATGTTCCTCTTCCTCTTTTGTTTTTTTTTTTTCCTGAATTGAAAACATATGGAATTTCTTTTTCTCATTGTGTTTGTGACTGAATCATTCTCGCTTTGCATTACATCACAGGCTTTCATGGAGTGCATTTTCTGTTTCATTAGTTCCTAACCAGGCTGTGATTGTCTTATTCTGACTGTGGATATAGTTACAGTTCAAAATTTCTGGGAAGTTTGCTTTTTTCTCAGTTGTTAGTTTCTGAAAAGGAAGAATAATAGATACACAGATTTGTCAAACCATGTTATCAAAAAACGTAATGCTACTATGTAAAAGTGGTAGGACACAAGAACAGAAAGAGACACCCACAGACGAGAACTTGTGGGTCTTTAGAGTGTGTGAAGGGTTACTTCGGGTACGTGGAATGGTTTGGGGCAAACCACTGGGAAAAAATTTTAAGCTGAGAGCTTTTAACTCCCATCACACAAGGAAACACATTCACCTGTTGACCATTTACCTTGTTTCCAGCATTTGTTGTAAGTAAAGCTGCTGTGAACAGCTGTGGCGGAGTCTGTGGATAAAGGCCTTCACGTCCTTCACGTCCTTCACGTCCTTCACGTCCTTCACGTCCTGGTGGCTAGGACAGGGCACGGCTAGCCGTCCACACCTCACATGTTTACATCTCATGTCTCAGGGCCTGGCCGGCAAGGCAGGGCCCATGAGCCAGAGCTCCAGTGTCCTCGCATCCTTGTCCACGCTGCAGGAGGAGCAGCCTCTTAAGTTCAGATGTTCTCACGGGTGTGTGCTGGCCTTTCACTGTGCTTTTAACTTGCGTGTCTCTGGGGTCTAATGACACCGAGTGTGTTTCCATAGGCTCATCTGCCGTGAAATTGTGTCTGTCAAGATATTTTCCCATGTTTTATTGGGTTCGTTGTTTTCTTACAGAGTTTTGAGAATTCTTTATATATATCTGATGTAAGTCTTTTATCATGTAGGTGATTTACAAATAGATTCTCCCTGTTTAGGCCTTTTTAAAAGACTTAAGTACCCCCCAGGCTCTGTGCTTGTCAGCATAGAGATTTTTATTTCTGTCCGTGGTGTGGACAGAGTCTCCCACAGGTATAGTTTCAGGGAAAAGACTGGACAAATGAGTATGTAGAGAATCCTAGCAAAGCTGCTACTGCTTTTTTGCTGTCATTTTAACCACAAATTGAAACTTGTCAGAGGAAGCGATATCTGTGTATTAGCCTGCAATTAACCAAGAGTCCTCACCGTGATTATAGTAGTTTCCAATTGCTGTCAACTTTAGATTGTAGCTATTAATTTAGATCTGCCTGTCCATCACAGGTGTTGAGCACTTGAAAAGTGCCTACTCTGCACTGAGATGTGTGTAAGTGTAAAATACACTGCAAATCCCAAATATTTAGTATGAAAAAAGGAATGTAAAATAGCTCAATATTTTTTCATACAGTTACATGTTGAAGTGATATTTTGTATATGTTTGCTTAAATAAAATATATTAAAATTAATTTTGCCAGTTTTTTCTTTTCTTTTCTTTTCTTTTTTTTTTTTTTTTTTTTACATTTTAAACATTGCTACTAGAAAACTATAAATTACCTATGCATCTCCTGTATGTTTCTGCTGGATGTTTTTTCTGTTCTATTCAGGACACCTGTCCATAACGAGCACCTGTCCATTCAGGACCTCTGTCCGTTCTGGGCATCACATGACATTTGGTTGTCTTGTCTCCTTAGGCTCCTTTTGGTTGTGACATTTTTCTCAGGTTTTTCTTGTTTTTCTGTTATCCAGTTTTAAGAGTACTGGTCAGATATTTTATAGAATGTCCCTCAATTGGGTTTTGTCTGATGTCGTATGGTTAGACTGAGATTATGAATTCAGGGAGGAAGACCCCAGAAGTGCCCTTCTGCTCTCAGGGAATCCAGGGTGCACACTGTCTACATGGCTTATCACTGTGGGTGCCGACCCTGGTCGCCTGCCTGAGATGGCATCCTTCCCTGCGAAGTTACCCCTTTACCCTCTTTTTCATCCTGTGCCCTTTAGGGGGAGGTCGCTGGTGCAACCCACACTTAGCGGAGAGGGGCTTTGCTCTCCCTCCTTTGAGGGGAGAGTGTCTACAAAAATTATTTGAAATTTCTTCTGCATGGGAGGCTTGTGTCTCCTCCCCACGTATCTGGCTAGAGATTAATCAGTTTCATCTTCTCAGATGAGCAGCTTTTGTTGCCATTGATTTCCCCCCATTGTTTTCTGCTTTATATTTTACTGATTTCTACTCTGATCTTTGTTATTTCTTCTGCTTACTGAGCTTTTCTTTTGTTTTCTTTCCTTGAGATGGAAGATAAGGTAATTGATTTAAGATCTTTCTGTTTCCTTCAACAAATTTTAATATGTTCTTTCATTTTTGTTCTTTTAAAATACTTTCCAAATTTCCCTTTTGGTTAATTCTTTGACCTATGGGTTATTTAGAAGTTTGTTATTTTGTTTCCAAATTGTTATGGATTTTTCAGGTACCTTTCTGTTTTTGATGTGTAATGTAATCCCACTGTGGTCAGAGAATATACTTTTTTGAGGTGAATCCATTTAAATTTATTGAGATTTGTTTTATGACCCTAGAGAGGGCTTATCTTGGCAAGTGTCCCGGGTACACATTAAAAGGATGTTTATTCTGATGTTTTGTGGTGTTCTATGAATTCCGTTAGGTTAAGGTGGTTGGCTTAAGTCTTTTGCACTTGCACTAATTTTTGTCTACTTTTCCTATTGTTTGTTGAGAGAGGGGGTGTTGCAATCTTTTCACTAAAATCATGAATTTGTCTTATGCATTTCTCTCAGTTTTTGCTTTATGTATTTTGAAGCTCTGTTGTTAGGTTCATAAGTATTTAGGATTGTTATAATTCCTGGATGAACGGACCCCTTTTATCATTGTAAAGTGACCCTCGCAATCTCTGGTAATACTCTTTGCTTTGAAACATACTTTGTCTATATTACAACCACTCCAGCTTTCTTTTGATTTGTGTTAGCATGGTATATCTTTTCCATTCTTTTATATTTAGCAAATGTGTAGCTTTATATTTAAAGTGGATATTTTGGGGCACCTGGGTGGCTCAGGCAGTTGATCATCTGACTCTTGATTTAGGCTCAGGTCATGATCCCAGTGTTGTGGAATTGAGCCCCGCATTGGGGTCTGTGCTGGGCATGGAGCCTGCTTAACATTCTTTCACTCTTGGGGTCCCTGGATGGTGTAGCTGGTTAAGTGTTTGACTCTTGATGTTGGCTCGGGTCATGATCTTAACAGTTTGTAGGTTTGAGCCCCCATCAGGCTCTGCACTGATGGTGCGGAGCCTGCTTGGGCTTCTGTCTCTTCTTGCTGCCCCTCCCCTGCTTGTTCTGTCTCTTTCTCAAAATAAATAAATAAAGTTTAAAAAAAAAAAAAAAAAGGATTTTCTCTGTCCTCTCTCCCCCTCTGCCTTTCTCCCCCACTCATGCTCTCTTTCTCTAAAATAAAATAAAATAAATAAATAAAGTGGATATCTTGTAGACAGCATATAGTTGGGCCACACTTATGTTTGTTTTTTTAATCCAATATAAAATCTCTGTATTTAATTGGGATTTCTAGGCTATTTACCTTTAATGTGGTTATTTGTGCAGTTGGGGTTAAGCCTACCATCTTGCTATTTGTTTTTCTCACTGCTGAGACACCCTTCTTTGTACTCAGTGGTTTTAAAGTTAGATACTTCATTCACCAAACATTTATTAACATTTATGATGTACTAATTTGCACTTTCAGAGTTATTAAAGAGGGAAGGCTGCCATTTTTGGCCAGGATGGAATAATAGAGACCAGATGTATTCTGCCTGATACAAACCAAACCAAACACAACCAGGGAAGCCAGACAACAGGTTGCAATGGAGACAACGTACTCCTGGCAATGGAGAGCCCTGATACCTGGGAGATTTGTGAAACAACCTGAGGTGACCCCTAACTTACTTCCTGGAGAAAGTCTGCAGTGCAGGGAGAGGGAACCTAGGCAGAGCATGGAAATGTCTCTAACTTCAGTGGAGGTGGTTGTCCTGGGAGGCCAAGGCAGCTAGAGGCTATAGGATAGAGCATCAGAGAAGTGAACTCTGGATTTATGAGTCTGGATTTCAGAGGAGAGGTCACAGCTAGAGTTAAACATTTGGGGATCATCAGCATATACAGAGCATTTGAAGGAATGGGTTTTAGTGAAGTTACCCCGAAGGGGGTGTAGAGAAGATGATCCAGGACTCAGCCTCAAGTATGCCCAATATTTAGAGGCTGAGCAGGAGCATTGGGGTATCGCAGAACCCGAGGGAAGAGCGTTGCAGGAAAAGAGTGGTCAACTCTTTTGCATGCTGCTGAAAGGCAGAATTAGATTCTGGTAGAGAATTGATCGTTGCATTTGGCAAGAAGATGATTTTGACGAGCTGTTTCACTGGAGTGCTGGTTTGTCACGTTTTTAGAGTTACTATTTTTTAAGAGAAGCAGCTTTTGGCGATGCAGATTTTTTTCTGTGTAATTAATCTCTGCATATGTTTATGACATGTCAAGTTTAAAGATTAACTGCAAAGCCAGAAGCCATGTTCCTACCTTCTAGTTTAAAATCTACAGCATTTCTACCAATGTGGGAGCCTCCTGTGACCTTTCCTGACTCTGTCACTGACCCCTTTCCCCTGTAATTTTACCACCTGCATTTGCATTGCTAAGAATAACAGATTGTTGGTGGGATCTGTAATTCAACACTTTATGTGTGAGGGCATACTGGTGCCCATAACTTAAGTGTGTTGATAATGGACACCTTGAGCAGTTACTGAAGTTCACTTACTGCTATGTGTCACTCCAGTTTTTGAACGTACCACAGTTTATTCAGCCCTTTTATTCTTAATGAATGTTTGGGTTATTTGCAATTTTTGGCTTTTACAATTATCACTAGATTTTAATGCCAGTCTGGCTGCAGTATGATGGTATCTCATGGCTTTAATTTATATTTCTTAGCTAGTAATGAGGTTGGATGTGATTTGATGTATTTGCTGGCTATTGAATTTTCCCATTTTTTGAATTGCCTGGTTTTGTCTTTTGTACTTTTGGGAGAGTTTTGTTTTGTTTTGTTTTCTTGTCATTTTGTTATTGATTTATGGGATATTTATATTTTTATATTTTTTTATTGTTTATTTTTGTGAGAGAGAGTGTGCCCATGAGCAGGGGAAGGGCAAAGAGAGAGACGGGGACAGAGGATATGAATTGGCTCTGCGCTGACAGCAGGGAACCTGATGTGGGACTCAGACTCACAAACCAAGAGATCATGACCTGAGCTGAAGTCCAACCCAAATGAACGCTTAACCAGGCACCCCTTTATATAGTTTATGTACGAATCTTCTGTCAGTTATAGATATTGCACACATCTTTTCTCAATTTCTGGTATGCTTTCTTTGTGTTGTCTTTTTATCTTATTAAATTTTTTTAATGTTTATTTTTGAGAGAGAGAGAGAGACAGAGAGAGACAGAGTGTAAGCAGGAGAGGGTCAGAGAGAGAGGGAGACACAGAATCCAAAGCAGGCTCCAGGCTCTGAGCTGTCAGCACAGAACCCAATGCGGGGCTTGAACTCACGAACTGTGAGATCAGACCTGAGCCGAAGTCAGATGCTTAACCTACTGAGCCACCCAGGGGCCCCTGTATTGTTTTTTTCATATTTTAAATTATAATATTGACCCATCTGTCAATCTTTGTTTTATAAAAATGTTTTGGTTAGCAAATGCTGCATTTTGTTTAAGAAATACTTCCCAACCCTGCAGTCATGGAAAATAAAAATGTAATAGTTTTATCTTTCACATTTTGTTTTCAATTTACCTGGGATGAATTTTTACATATGGTGTGAGGTAGGAGTTCAATTTCATTTCTTTTCCATAACTATTCAGTTTCCAAGTCCCAACAATTGAGAAGTCTGATCTGAAATACTCTGTCATAAGCCAGAAATCTACATATTCATGGTTTTGTTCCATTGGTCAAATTGTCTGTCCTTGCGTCAACACGAGACTGTCTTGATTTCTATAGTTTTATAGTAGATATTGGTATCTCTTAAGGAAAGTGCTTTAAACTTCTTACTCTTCTTCAAGGAACCCCTGGCTATTTCTGACCTTTTTCCTTTCATGTAAATTTTAGAGTCCAGTTCCCAGAAAAGAATAATGTTTTGATTAGGGTTGTACTGTCTATAAATCAATTTGGAGAGAGGTTGACATGTTTATAATATTGCTTATTCCAATCTATGAACATAGTATATCTCTCCGTGTTTACTTTTGTCTTAATGCCTTTCAAAATCCTATAAATTTCTCCATGATGACTTTGTACATCTTTTGTTAGGTTTATTCTTAGGGGCCTCATTTTTTAAATGGTAGTGTATTAAAAAAAAAATATTTAGGGAGGGAGGGAGGTGGTGGGGGAAGGGGCAGAGAGAGAGGGAGAGAGAATCCCAAGCTGGCTCCGCGCTGTCAGCACAGAGCCTGACACGGGGCTTGATCCCACGAGAACTGTGAGATCATGACCTGAGCCCAAATCAAGAGTCAGATGCTTAACCAACTGAGCCCCCAGGGGTGCCTGTATTTTCTTCAAGGTAGGATTTTTACTTGTTACTGATACACAGAAATGCAACTTTTATATGTTGATTTTGTATCCAGAAGTCTTGCTAAGTTGTTGTAGCAATTGCCCACTGATTGTACTAGCTTATCTATGGGTTCTTTGGATTTTCTGTGTACCTGTGCTGGTTCCCCCAGCAGCAGACAGCAAGGTGGGATTACTTGTGTGAGAGCTTTATCGGGAGAGATGCCTGGGAGAGAGCTTTATCGGGAGAGAGACCATGGTGGGAGGGATTCGGTGGAGGCTGGGAAGGCCGGCTAGGTGTGATTCAGGTCGGATCCTCACAGAAAAGGGCCGTGGGGATGAAGAAAGTTCTGGAGGAAGGGTCAGATGGCAGCACGGTTCTGGGGAAGTTTGACAAAGCATCGGAGAGTTCCTGAGCCAAGTTACCAGTGGGGTCCCCTGTGTGCAGGCGTGGGCTGAGCAGCTTTCAGGGAGCCTGGCCTGGCAGGAAGGCCGTGACGGACTTCAGAGCGTGCCATCTGGGGCTTCAGATCAGTGACGTGCCCGCAGGTGAAGATCTGAGGTTACAGCGCATGGATGTGTTTGCTCACACTGGGGTGGCTCAGAGGGAGGTGGTGAGTGGGGTGAGCCCCTGTCACCCTGGCCCTCCAGTCTGAATTCTCGGGGACCACTCTGGCTGATGGTGTCTTGCCTGCAGTGTGGCCCAAACCTTCGTTCCTGGGTCAGGGATCTGAATCTCTGCGGTGCTGCCCTCGTAGGCCAGGGTTGCTGCCTTCCGAGGGGATGGCTGGATCCCTGGGTCCCCCACGTATTTCTTCCTGTCAGGGTGCCCTCCCATGCCTGCCCGTGTGGTGGCCCCTCACCTGTGGTCGCCACGCGCGAGGGGCCTAAGCTGCCTGCGTCAGCCATCCCTGGGGTCTCGGGAGCCTTGCTGTCTGGGACTCCTGGCCCTGGAGTGGCCGCTGCCCCTGTGGGCATGACGCCTGCAAAGCGAGGCCTCAGGGGCACAGACTTGCCCAGCGCAGGGCCCTGGAGGGTGTTTCTGCTGCTGGTTAATCTGGGGAGGAGGCGACCCGTCCTGGCCAGAGCTGTCTGGCAGGCACTGTAGCCTTGGAGCACGGCCCCAGCCCGCAGGGCCGGCCCGTGGAGCTACGACCTGCGTGGGGGCCCAGCGGGGACATGGGGGGCCGGTCCGGCCACACCCTGGCCGCCTGTGTGTTGCGGGGCTCCGGGTGGGAGGCGGGGAGGTTAAAATTACACACAGATCTCCCCGCTCTGAAAATATACCTCTCCTTTCCAGAAAATTGCGTCAAATGGTATGGAAATGTGGCTGAGTGATTATGGATATTGTTCTGTGGACGTGTCGCCAGGTGTCTCTTCAAGAGGAGAAATAAATTTGTATATCTCTGCCTTTATTCTGGGTTTAAGGTTTTAATAAAAATGCAGCAAGGGAATCCTGCAGAGCAACTTGCCGGGAGCAGAGGTTCCCGTTGCTGGCAAGAGCCTCAGGCTGCGTTCCCTCACACAAATCCACCACTTCTACGCTGTCACCCCTGCGGGACACCTGGGAGCCCAGGGCCTCACTGTCCATCCCGGGACGCAGGCCCGGCCTCGTCCATCAGGCTGCCCCTGCTCGCCCTTCTGGTCCACAGCTTGGGGCCCGTGCCCTTGTGTCATCAGAGGGGTCTGCGGGTTCCCCGCTCCCGGGGACGTTGCTGGGAGCTGAGGCTGGGGGTGGCCTGTCTCAGCCTCCACCCTGGCCGGGGGAGGTCCTGCGGTGTGGAAGGCCTCCCATCCGCCCTTCTGGAGAGGTGAGTTCCCTCCGTCAGGTGCCAGGATGGGAAGGGTGGAGCTGGGGAGAGGGGGCCGAGCCTCCTGGGGCCGAGGCTGCAGGCCTGGGGTGGGGGCTCCGTGAGTCAGGCCCCCGGGCCCGTGAGCGCGGAGCCACCGTCTCCTGTCGAATCCAGAGCTGCTGCGCACGAGGCTTCGGGGAAGATTCCAGAAGGGCTTGTACTGCTCCGGCCATGGGGGACCCTGGTGACCCAGCCTGCCACAGGCAAATTCTGGGGGTGCCCTGAAGAGGCTCAGTGGTCTTCAGGGTGGGGTGCCCGGCCCGGCACATCCGTCAGGCAGTCCGCGGAGGGGGCGAAGAACGTGTTAACAAGAAAGACAAGTGCAGGTACTTTGCATCGAGTCTTCGTGCTTAGAATACAGGTGGACTCCGGGGTGTGGGAGGTGTCCTTTACTGTGCTGGGGCCACCCCACGTGTCTCTGGTTTTGAGGGATGTTTTTGCAGAGACAGAAATGTGGGCTGGTGCTGTTCCACCTGCGGCCGCGAGCTCAGATGACGGCAGAGGTCTCCGCCTTGATTCCCTTGTCGCACTGTCCTTTTTTCTTTCCCGTGTGGCTCTTTTCAGGATTTACAACCCATCCTGGTTTCCAGCAGTTTGCCGTGTGCCTTGGAGGGTTTTCTTTGTATTCTCCCGTTGAGTTTGCCAAGCTTCTTGGATTTCTGGTTCTCTGTTATTTTTGCAATATCCTTGCCTGTTATTTCTTCAGGCATTTTTATGCCTCAGATTCTGTCTCCTCTGGGGCTGCAGGTTCACATGTGCTGGCCGAGAATGTTGCCCTCAGGTGGCACTTCCCCCAATGCACCATCCTTCTGCTTCAGTTTGGGTAGTTTCTGCCTGTGCCCCCAAGTTCAGAGATTTCCTGCCATGCCGCTGCCAGCCCGCAGACAGACGGCAGACAGACGGCAGACAGGTGGCAGACAGGCGGCAGACAGGCGGTGTCTTCTCCGACACCGCGTGTTCCGCGTTGCAATTCTGTTCGGCTCTCTTCACAGACATCGGCCTCCTTGTTTTCTAGGTTCCAAACACACTTGTTATGGTTTTTTTAAAGTTTTGCTCTGAGATTCCAATATCTGAGTCATTTCTCCACGTTTGGTTCTATTGACTCTTAGTTTTTTTAATCTTTATTTTTTAAAGCAAGCTCTGTGTATAACGTGGGGCTCAAACTCATGACCCCCGTGGTCAAGAGTCGTGTGCGCCACCGAGTAGGCCAGCCGGGCGCCCCCCCCCCCAACTAGTTCATGTTGGCGGAGCACGTTTTCTTGTTTGTTGATGTATCTTGTTTTTGTTTTTATTGACTGCCAGAGTCAGCTTGTGTATGAGAACAGCAGAGACTAGAAAACTGAAACCACGGATGTGCGAATTAGCAAGATGGGGAGCCCTGTCGCGGTGTAGATGTGCACCCTACCAGCACGATGTGCGCTTCAGAGATATTCCAGTGTTAGTGACGCTGCAGCAAAGCTGGAAAAATAGAAGGAGCAGCGGACCCCAGCGGAAGCAGGTGACACTCACACCCGGCGCGGGCGCCTTCTGGCCACACGGGTGCAGTGGGACAAGTCCGCCTGTCCTGTAGTTGAGCCACGTGGAGGCTTCATGGCCAGTTGAGCTGGACTCAGATGACATGAGGCTGGTCAGGGCTTTCTTGTCCTTTGGGGTCGAAAGTGGCCATGGGTTCATCTCCCTTCCGCTGTCTTGTCCTCAGGTGTCGCCCTGCACCTGCCCCTGGGGAGTTCCTGGCCTCCACCCCTGCCCCTCAGGGAGTGTCTCCCGTTCACCCAGGGCGGGGTGCAGCGCCTTCGGGTTTCTCTGCTTTTCTGCCTGACACCACTGGCCCCGTGTGCCTGCCGCCCAGAGCTGGGTCCCCCTCTGCTCCCCCGCGTCTTCTGTCTCCAGTGGCCGAGGTTCCCTTGTGTCTGTGGGGGCCTCTCAGCTGCCGCCGTTCCAGTCCCCCCATGAAGGGTCACCTGGGCGGGAGTGAGGGGTGCCAAAACTCGCTCCTGCCTCCTGGGCATGTGGGGTCCCCTCAGAGGGTCTAGGCTACTCTCATTTCTGGGGCGGGAGCCACGGTCTCTCTGTGACCCACCGCGTCCATGTGGAAGCGAAGCCACAGTGTCAGTCCCAGCATCAGTGGGTCCTTGCCGAATTTTGTAGGGACACAGGGAGTGATCCTGAAGCACCTGCTGCACCCGGAGCCTGGCGGTCACCTCAAGTAAAGAGATGCCACCGCTCTTAGCGATGAAGACGTTCCGAATCTGTGCATGGTCTCTGTGCAAGACGGGGCCACTGAGCAAACATTTTCATAGTAAAACACTCAGCCCCTGCGAGGAAAAACCTGGCTAATGATGTTTTGACAACGATTCAGGAAGGAGCTACTTTTCAGAAGAAATGTGTCTGTGGAGAAGACGCTTGGAAAATGTTCAGAAATGTTATGTTATTGTTATGGGGGTTTGTTGCCAAGAATAATGTGTGTCACTTTTAAGTTTAACTTAACACTTGAAAAACTTGGAAATAGTTTTTAAACTTGTTCTAAAATATCACAAACAAAGGGTTTTCGTAGATTGGACTTATTCATAAAAATCATTAAAATTCAACACTTTCTAATTAGCCTGGAGAACACCTGACTGTTATTATTGAGTATAGAAATTTGCTGCCCAAATTTTAACAAAATGAGGCCAAATTGGTCGATGGGATTGTGTCACGTGCCATGCAACTTGGCGGTCCAGCCAGTGACGCACGATGGAGCTGCCCTGTGTCCTGTGAGGAATCTTCTCAGACGTGATAGAAATTAAAACCAAGAGTCAAAATTATCTGAATGTCGGTGTCTCTTCAAATGGTCGCGTCACAAATGGTAAACGCGATTTTGTAAATAAGCTGGGACTCCCTAAAGTCACTATTTTTACCGTATTTTAGTACAATGAAGACCTACATTTAAAATTGTTTTAAAATATTTCATTTCATCCTTATACCGTCCTTCTAAAATGTCTCCTTGTGTTGATAATATGCATAACAGTAGTAGTTGTTTATATGATTTGTAAATAAATGCTCATGCTTATTGGGATTCATGCTTGGATTGTGAAATTCTTCTCAGAGATTACTGTCGAGACATCACTGCTGTAGGTCAGTTCTTATCTGCACTTTCGGGAGAACCAGGGGAGTTAGGATTTGGGGGAAGTTGCAGATAATTTGAGGATAAAGTATCTGAGGCAGCACACGATCTGTTTTCTGAATATAAATAGAACCGATTCTGAGTTCTCCTTTTCCTGCAAGTTGCTTGAGGGGCAGAAGGCAGGGAGGCCACTGGACACAGACTCCAACGCTCAGGCCTCCCTGGTGGGCTCCCTGGGTGGCGACCCTGGTGGGCATCCCCGGTGGGCTCCCTGGAGAGCACCTGGAGGGTGTCCCTGGTGGGTGTCCCTGGAGGGTGTCCCTGGGTGGCTGGGTCTGTTGGCCAGAGTTCTACGTCAGAAGCATTCAGATGTGTGGACAGGGGGGCGTCCTGTTGTTCTCCAGCCAGGCTGCTCCGCGGCCCTGCGGGGGCAGAGGCAGACGGCCATGTGCGCGGGGGCTTTTGCGCCTCCCCGAGTCCCCTGTGCCCTGTAGTTCGGGTGCCCCCGGGCTGCAGACCCTGGCTCCTGGCGGAAGGGCCCATTCTGTGCGGGGCGGGCAGGGGGCGGAGCGAGAAGCTCACCGTCTTTATTCCTTCTCTTCGATGCCCAGGAAGATGTTCCTCTGTGGGCGCCTGTGTATTTTGCCTGCCTCTGGGACCCAAGACCGGGAGGAAGGGCCATCGGATAGTGCCGGCTGGGGCCCGGGTGGTCCCAGTGGCCCGTGGTCAGTGTTCAGGTCCGCGTGACGAGAAGGGCACAGCCCAGTGGCGCTGGCTGACTCCGTGGGGCTCCCGGAGGGGTGCGCAGACCCGGTGGTGGTCGACAGCACCATGTAGCTTGGGACGGACGTTCTAGCTGTAGGACAGCAGTTTTGTGTGTTTTTGTTTTTACAAAATTAAAAGATTAGGTAGTGGGATAAGGCAAATTTAGTCCACGGGCTCGGTGTCTCATAGCTGGTCCCTTGGCTTCACCATTTGGGACGTTTGCTATCACGTGGGGGTCCCCCCGGTCCCCCACAACCCCCTACCATCCGGGCAGCTCCAATGTTGATGTGCTGTGTCTCACAAATAACTGATTTTAAATCATCACTCCAAGAGCTAATATATATTTTTTCATAATAATCTGCAAATATTTTTTATTAATTTCCTCTGAAGAGGAAAGAGAAGGCTTGCCTCGTTTCCAAGAGAGGATATAGCTCCTGGCCTGGCCCAAGCTGATGCGTTATCAACCGCGTCCTTAGCTTGCCGGCCTTATCTGCATGTTCTTGTTTAATATTTCGTGTCACTGTGTGGCCTTTTGTGCCAAGATCCACGCGTCTCTGAAATATCCATTCATCACATCTCATTGTTGATGTTGTTACTCAGCCGTTTATGGCCGCTCTTAGCTGGCCCACCCGTGCCAGGGAAAGGAGGTCGGCCCAACGCGGGGTGTGTGGCCCTGGCCTGTCCTTTCCTGCTGCCGCCCGGGCTCCCCACTCGGGGCCGTGCCCCAGGCTTAACATCGCGTGAGCTGTGTGCACGTCAGTCCCGGTGGGCTGGGTTCTCTGGAAAACACGCAGCACTGAGTGCAGACGCACCTTGAGGGGTGAGGCAGGGGGACCCCGAGGTGCGGGTCGGATGAGGAGTGGCCCCCTGGAGCCTGGGCCGGGCCTGTTCATCTGCACAAGTCCCGTGGCCGGGCCCAGGGCCACCTCCGCTTGCTCGGCAATGCCGGCCACCCCCGCAGTGGAGGCCCAGACGGCAGGCAGGTGGCCATTACTGGTGGGTGGAGCAGAGTTCCCATGGGGCCACGGCTCTGGCCACAGTGGGGGTGGGGGGGGGCGCTGGTCTTGCTGGGGGAGGGGACTGAGGGGCGGTGGAAGGAGCCAGCCCTCTCCCCACAGTGCTCTTTCCTCCGCCCTGCTTGCGGCCGGCTTTGGCTGCTTCCCTGAGGGCGTAAACCCAGCCCTGGCTCCCAAGGGGCTGAGCTCCCGCTAATTGTGCCCTTTCCAGGCCAGGTAGCTGCCCTTGTCTATTCTGGCTGTGCCGGGGTGCCCCCTGGGGGCCACCCACGTCCCACACGCTCCTGCCCTAAGTGAGCCACCTGCCTGCTTCATCCTGGTGGATGGCAGTGTCCTGTCGTCCTCCTGGACACCGGGAGGTCAGAAGAGGCAGCCACCGAGTGGCGTTCAAGGCCACAGGTGGGAGCTGCACTTCCAGATGGGGATTTGTGTGTCCTTTACCCGGCACTGCATGGGTTGAAGGGTGACCCCCAAAGACACGTTCCCCATGAAATCACTGGAACCTGCGTTACCTTGTTTGGAAAAAAGGTCCCTGCAGGTATAATTAAGTTCAGGCTCCTGAGATGAGATCTTTCTGGATCATCTGGGTGGATGTCCTCCTGCGATACGCTGGGAGGAGGAGGCCGTGGGAAGGCAGAGCCAGGGTGGGTAGGGGGGAGGAGATGGGAGAAGAGGTGTTGCCATAAACCAAGGACGGCCAACAGCCGCTGGAAGCTGGAAAAGGGAGGAAGGACCATCCCCTAGAGCCTGTGTGCATCTGGATGTCGACTTCTCTGGGCCCATGAGACAGTGAGTTCCTGCTGCAAACCACCCATCAGGCTGTGGTGCTTTGTGGCGGCCCCAGGACACCGACACAGGGACACACAACTTCTGCTCTTTGAAGGCCGGAGTGGATCCTGGGGGACAGAGATGGGCTCTGCCGGACACCCACTGTTTGCCCCGTGGACTCGCAGCCCCCCAGCAGCCCCCAGAGGCTGACCTGTGTGGATCACGGCCTGTGTCCCCCCCAGTGTCATCCTGTTGCACCGTGGCCACACCTCCTCCCAGCGGCACTCACCTGCGCGTGGGGCTGAGCGTGTCCCGCCCGCCGCGGGTGCCCCGTCGCTGTGGCCCCTGCCCACCTTCCTGTGCTGCGGGGCACCCACGTCTGGGGGGTCCTGTACGACGCCATCTTGACGCCGGAGGTTATGTGACACTGACTCGCAGCCGCACGGAGCAGCATCTCGGATACTAGCATCTCCGCCCTTTCCTCCGTTTTAACCTCGGTAGGGGTGGGTGGGGGTGAGGTGACGGATGATGCAGGAAATGTGAGATCTTGCTGGTTTGTCCTTGGGGGGGGCAGCATGGACATGCGAATGCTTCCCCGCGGGACCCCGGTGGCACACATGGGTCCAGCGACTATGCAGACGGTGCAGCTCCCGGGGTGGTATCTGCACCCTGGGGGTCAGGCAGGTGCTCCCGGCCACCGTCTGTACCCTGCCTGTGGCACCAGCTCCAGTCCGAGGCCGCAGGGCATCTGGCGGTGGAGAGCAGGATGGGGGCAGCCGGGATCACAGCCCGAGGATCGAGGTACCCCTGCCTGGCACCGGCCCTTCCGTTGCCTTCACGGGGCAGTTTGGGGGTCTGGCAGGTGGTCTCGGATGGCTGGGGCAACAGGGAGGTAGGTGGCTGCCCACCCCATGATCTGCATCTCCGTCTGTGTCCCCACACCAGTGCCCCCCCTCCCACTCCAGCTGTTCCTCCTGGGCCCCATGGCTTCTTCCCGTGGCCAGTCTTTGTGAGACACCCGTCACTGGAACAGGTCCCGTCCAGCCTTCTGGGCCTCTGTGTGTCTCCGGGAGCTTCCTCCAGGTCTGCGGCTCTGTTGGAAAAATTCGGCATCACGTGGTCACCCTTCCAGCCCAGACCTTCTGGACTTTTCTGTCACAGGCCACAGGCAGCCATTGCCCACCCTCACCTCCCTCCAGTGTCTGGCCCTTAGTGACACCGTGGGCAAGTCTTCTAGCACGTCCTCGGATGTCATACGTCTGGCCTCCCGGGCCCCCCTGAGTCCACCCGGCCACCGGGCCAGCCACACAGCCTCGCTCTGACCCAGGGTTCACAGGGTTCGCCACCACCACCACCCCATGGTGCACGGGGTGTTCCCGTTTCTGAATTCTAGAACGGAAGGGATTCGCTGTTCAGCCATTCGCATCTAGGAAGTCACCAAGCCATTCTTGTTAGTGTTGTTTGTAGGTCTTATTTCTTGTGTCTCCCTTCATTAGAGGCTTTTATCGTAATCTCTCTGGCTCAACAAAGACAACGAAATTTGCCCTGTTAATTCTGTAATTGAGGGGGGTCTCTGCAAACATACCCCCACCACCACGGGAAGATGTTTACTCTCAGCTGAACACACACAACATGTTTAGCTGAGCAAGATCCAACTGAAAGGCATAAATCAAGGGTTTAAAAATAGAGCGAGGCTTGCAGGAGCTTCGTCAATATACTAGTCAAGTATTGAAGGACAAGAAAGACTATGTTGGCAAAACTCAATTTGGCCCTTTAAACGTTTCACGGTGTTTACAGCTCGTTTCTCAAGGAAAGCGGCGCGTCTTCTGGCAGGACGCTGGGGCGCTGGGAGGTACAGGCCAGAGAGGGAACCGAGACTGTAAAATAGTTACCGTCCTCTCTTCTCAGCAGCCAAGCTCTGCAACCACCGGACTTTCTGGTGTCCCTGAGGGGATGCACAGGTGCTGGTCTCAGCGGTAAGGCCCGGGGCAGAGTGAGTCAAAGCCCGAGACCATAGAGCACCCAGGCCAGGAGGGCACTCCCATCTGGGAGGGGACTTTAGGGAGACGTCGCTGCCCCAGAGCTGGTGACCAGTGTTGCTCGCTGAGCTGTTCGCCTGGAGTCCAGGGAGGCCTGCGGGACCCGACGGCAGAGCTCCATGGGTGGCCTTTCCTGAAGGACTAGCACAGAACTGCATCTGTCAATCAATGAATCAGCAAGCATCCACGCTTATAATTCACTAATTTTTACTTTACGTATGAAAAAAATAAAACTGAGCTCTGCAGACACTTAAGAACTTATCCAAAAGTCACAGAAATATCCAGAATTCAAATCCCAGCCGCTGTGCTGGGCTTGTGAAGGGAGCAGGGATGAGTCAGACCCAGGCCCCTGTGGGGGACTCCAGTCCAACTGAAGGGTGCAGAGCACATGCAGTGATTGTAGCAAGAAGGATCCAGTGGTGACAGCCTGGTGACCCGGGGAGGAGCAGGTCCAGGAGCGGTGGCCAGGTCCAGGGCCCGCTGGGTCAGGACGCATCTGCAGGGAGGAGGTGGGAGGGTGGGAGGGGCGGGCTCCGGGAGGAGGGGCAGGGCTGGGTCACGCTGTCCCTGGGACTGGGGTCCCGTCTGGAAGCTCGACTGGAGAAGGGTCCACCCCAGCTCACCAGCATGGTAGTGGCAGGGTTCGCGGGCCAGAGGCCTCTCTCGGTAAGTAAGCAGTGGAAGAGGTGACAGAAGCCACTGCCTGCTGGTGGCCTGACAGTGAAGGGATGGCCCAGCACTTTCCATGTCCTGCCAGTGAGGAGCTACTGAAGGAGGAGGGAGGGTGTGGCCGGGAAGACCACCCCTCCAGACCTCCCCACCTCCCCCCCCCACCCCCGTCCAGCTGGGGCCTTGAGCCCATGCCTGAGGGGCAGCCCCAGGGGAGGCCCTCCCTCCAGTGTGTCTGTGTCACAGCCACGAAGACACTGGAGAACAGCTTTGAGGACCATGTGGTCTCAGCACAGCTAAACATCAGGTAAACACCCTGAACCATTCAGCTGCCTCTCCACGGACATGACCTTGAGTCCTTGTGCCCTCTTGTTCCCGCACCAACTAAAGCATTCCTCTCAGCTCATGACAAGCACCCCCGGGAGGCAGCACCAAGATGTGGTCTGGCAGGTGCGCCCCGGAGGTGATAACCACGTGGCGTAGACACAACCCTTCTTTAGGGCAGAGCCTGAGGCTGGATTAGGTGGATGGTGGCCCCACCCACTGCTAACGGCTGAGCTCCCTGGTGACAACCTGCCCAGTCTTGTGATCCTGTCACCAAGACACTTGCCCCACCCCCGCGGGACACCCCCTGCTCCCCAGGACCCGCCCTGCCTCCCTGTGGAACACCTAGTGCTCCCAGGCTCCCACCCCGCCACCGCGGGAACCCTGTGCTCCCTGGACCTGCCTCCCCCACCACTGGCAGATGCTCCGTGCTCCCCAGGACCCTTGCAGGACCCCCTCCCCATTAAATTTTATTATGCAGGACTCTGCCCATCATACAGGGTTGCTATTTTGTTGATTAGATGGTTGCTCTCCCCCAAAGCAAATGTTATTGTGGCACCTGGGTGTCAAAAAAAGAACTGTGAGGTAAAAACCCAACTTAGATGCACATCTGGCTTTTGGCTGTTTCTGGTCAGTGTGGACAGGATGTGAAGGGAAGCTGGGATCCAGTCCTGCAGGGAAGTGGTGGCCTTGACGACGGTGTGTGTGACCTGTGGTGCAGGTGTGCTCGCTCTCCCACCCTGGGGCGCCCGCCTCGCCCCCTCTGGCCGCTCCCGGGGGACCCGTGGAGTCCGAGTGGACATGTGACCTCCAGATGACCGGTCCCATTATGCCACGCGCCTCTTGGAGAACTGAATTCAGTTCAGTCTAGCTCAACAGAAAGTCCCACAGGATGGCGGGTGGCCGCGTGCCAGCCACCAAGTCGACCTGGCAGCTCGGAGTGATAGCGTCCGGTCTCCTGGACGGGTCCCCAGTTCCAGATGCTGGTGCCCCGTAGCCCCCACCCCCTTTCCCCACAGGTGGGGCGGGGAGACAGGGAGAAGAGAAGGGAGCAGGGAGGGGGCCAGCAGGGCAGGGCCCCCGCTGCCCCCCCAGGAGCCGTCTGGGCCTTCCACCTGTGGCCGTGGGGCCCTTTACAGAAAGCTGAAGGACAACCCTGAAAGTCGCCGCCATGGGGTCACGGAGAGTGGCAGCTGGGGGAGGGATCAGGCTCTGGGCCCCCCATGGGCTTTGCTGTCGGCATCCAGCTGCCCTCTGAGACCCCGCGGAGGGACACACAGGGCAGAGAGCCGGCATCCCCGCATGGCCGCCTGAGGCCGCACCAGGTGGTCTGACCTTTAATGGAGGTGCATGGGGGTCCTTGCGCGGGGCTTCCTGAGGCCCTTTCGGGGCTGCAGCCTTTTCCGGGATGAGGGTCGTAACTCCTGCCTGCTGAGCCTGTTCGATGCTCCAGCCACAGGCTGAATGCCTTCAACATCCCAACCATCTTACTGCCGGCACATTTTGCAGATGAGGAGTTCAAGGCCTACACTGGGTAACAGCCCTGTGTGTGGTCACATGGGCCCTGAGGGCCCGGGCAGGGCCTCACACCTGGTCTGACTCCAAGGCCGCACAGTCTCCGAAGACCTTCTCCCTGTTAGCTGTGCCCGGTGTCCCCACTGCACAGCTTCAGCGTCCAAGCCTCGGTGCCTGGGATCGTTGCTGTCTAGGCCCAACATCCACCTACAAGGCTGTCTCCTCCTTGCCCGCTCCCGGGGGGAGGTCTCCGGTCTGACGCCGTCAGTGGAGGTGGGAAGCGCTGGGGCCGAGGGCTTCCCGGCGGAGGACGCACATCCAGGACAAGCCCCTGACCGCAGTGTCCATTGCACGGCCGCATCGTAGGCTGGGGTGACTCCTGACTTCCAGAGTAGTGGGGAAGGGCAGAGTGGTTGTCGTTCTTAGACGAGCCACGGGGAGGCAGCGCAGGACAGAGATTGAGGTCCTGGGCCAGCCAAGCCCCTAAGGCTGCCCCTGCTCCACCATTCGAGCCTGGGCCAAGGTGCCTCCAGGCCCCATTTGTTCTGTCTGGGGTGATGGCAGCCATGCAGGCACTGGTCGATTTTACGGGTCCATGTCTGGGCCGTGGACACAGCCGGTCAGGATGTGGCCGTGAGTGGATCAGAAGAGGGTCCGAGTAAAGCGGGTCACCCTCCCTGGTGTGGGCGGGCTGTGGCGTTGCATTGAACCCGAGAGAAAAACCCCAAGTGTCCTGAATAGGAGGGATTCTGCCTGCAGACAGCCTTTGGGGTGGGAATCTCCATACCCTTCCTGGGTCTCCAGCCTGCCTGTGGGCCTGCTTACCTCAGACTTGCCAGCCTCCTGAATCGGGTGTGACAGTTTCTGAAAATAATCTCTAACACACTTCTGTTTGTCTGGAGAACCCCCACTAATACAGGTAACGAGGTGTGATAGTGTGTGTCCCTCGCAGGGGGACAAGGAGGGTGGAGTAGGTGGCCGTGGCGATGATGGTGGGGTGGGGGTTGGGGGTGACATTGGGGGAGGGGTGATGACCAGGGTAGAAGTGTGGGGGTGTGTGACAGCTGGGGAAGTATGTGATGGTAGGGGAGTGATGTTAGGTGTGTGTGTGTGTGTGTGTGTGTGTGTGATGGTGGAGGGATGTGTGTGACAACTGGAGAGTGTGATGGCGGATGGTATGTGTGTGATGGTGGAGGGATGTGTGGGACACTTGGGGGTGTTACCACGGGGGGCGTGAAGGGGGGCTGATGGCAGTGTTATTCCCACAGGTCTGTTGGGTGGGATGCGCTCATCCAAATGGAAACCCTTTGGACAAGCGTGGCACACAGTTGGCCCGTGATGATGGTCAGGGTGTCAATTACCACTGTTAATTACGGCTATTTCCTCCAACTGGTTATTTCCATTTTCATCACGGCCTAAATTAATCCTTAGAACCACCTGTGAGCTGAGTGCCATCATCTCCTATTTTGAGTTAAAAAAACAAAACCCTGGAGTGAGCTCGGGACGTGGCATCGCCAGGCCCTCTGGTGACCCGTGGCGGGGCCTGACCTCCCTGCCTGCGGGACGCCCCCTCGGGAGCTGGCCACTGGGGGTTGGGGGCCCAGAGCTGCCTCTGTAAAGCGCTGTTATCAGGGATTCAGATGCGAGCAGTTAAGAGTGAAATCTCAGTCGAGAAACGTCATGTGCGATCTTTAGCTGGAAAACATTTTCTAGCAAATGTTTTTCAAGTCTATTTGGCCACTTAAAAATAGCATTTTTTTTAAAAAAGTGTTTTCTGGGCTTACGACTTTTAGCCTGTGAAGACTCAAGTGGAACTTTTTTCTCTTTCGGTAAAATCATGCACAGGTGTGTCTGTCACCAGGAGCGAATCTTCTCTGGGCCTGAAAGGAGATACGGAGGAGGGAGCGTAACCGGGAACTCTGCCTGGTGCTCGCATGGAACCGGTCAGCCAGGTCTCGACCTCCCTCACCTCGGGGCCATGCAATAGGCCACCTCGATTGTTTACCGTTAACTTACCTGAAATACAGTTTAAAATCTAGTTCTTTGCTCACACTGGCCACATTTCAAGTGCTCACGGGCCCTCGGGGGCTGGTAGTTCCCACGCCAGGTGGTGCCCGCGGAGAATGGCTCCTTCACCGAGCCCTTCCCCTGGGTGGCGCTGTCCCACGCAGCCGTCTACGCCCAAGGCCAAGCCTGACTTTTGTAGAGTCTTGGACACGGCCACCCCCGTTCTGCCCAATGGTCTCTAGCTGCCACCATCTGACTCGTAGCAGAGGCCAGGCGGCCTGCAAAGCCTCCAGGACCTTCTATCTGGCCTTTTACACAGAGTGTTTGCTGAGCTTGCCCTGGGGCTGGCCTGCTTGTGGTGGCCACACATGGCTCTTGAACCCTGGCCCCTCCGGGGGTGCAGCCAGGTGGACAGGTCTGAGACGGGACATAGCAGGGGGACAGGGGAGTTTCTGGGCACAGCAGCTTAAGTCACAGGGTGTGCCGGGAAGGGGCGTGGGGACACACGGCCTCATGGGCGTGGGGACACACGGCCTCATGGGCATGGGGACACACGGCCTCATCACACGTGCATCGTACGTGTGGTCTATGCGCGCGTGAATGTGCGTGTTCCCTGTGGGGTGGGTGTACAGCCAGTGAGCACTGCTTCCGTGGGCAGAGGCAGGAGGGGCCGTGGGGCTGCCTGGGGCTGTTTCCTTCTCCAAGGCGGATGGAGGGCTAGGATCCCACAGGGCAGAAACCCCCTATTCACCAGGGAAAGGCCACCAGCTTACTTGCCAGTGACACTGTGCCCCGGGAATAACAGGCCTCTGCTTTATCGCTCATTGCACCAGGAGGCAGATTTGTCCTTGCAGGGCTGTTTCTAGAAAACGCGGTGGCATAAACTCCAGAGCAGGGGAGGCTCATGCTTGCAATCAAAGCGAGGATGCTGCCCAGGACTGATACAAAGTCCTTGGAACCAGACGCAGGCGCCGACCTGTTGAGCTGGGGGCATGGGCTGTGACCTGTTTGCTTCATCACCTGTGGGCTGGGCTCTGCCATCCAGAGAGGAGAGCTGCTAGGCTGGGGAGAGCTGGGGGACCGGTGCACCCAGCACGTCTCCCCGTGGGAGAGCCACAGCGCAGGTCACGCAGGGGCTCTTGGGGCACAACAGCAGCAGCTTTTACAACGTGGGTCTAACTGCAGAGCAGACGCTTGTGTGAGCAAATCGGGCTGTGCTGCTGGGGATCCAGCAAAAATGCTGGGAGAGAGACACTGTGTCTGAGCACAACGTCTGGGCGCTCCTTCCTTTCTCAGTGTCCCTCTACTTACCCTGAGTTTGAAGTCTCTCACTTATGCCCCTGCAGGGCAAGAGGACACTGCGGGTTCCTGGGTCTCTGAACTGTGACTCATGGAAGATGCTGGATTGAAATCGGTTCATCTGAGCACAGCACTGGCCTGTGACGCTGACCTTGTGACCAAGGCACCTTCCCCCATGGAGGAGGGGGGACGATCTCGGACACAGATGCAAGCGTACGACTGTATTTCCTCTCTGTTGATCTAGAAATGTGACAGCCTGAGGCAGCAGTCCCCCCTGCACAGGTGCCAAATCTCCCGGAGTGACAGAGCAGGCCGAAATCTGAGCGCTTTTGCCTCTGACAGGTTCCCCAGGAGTGGACGCTGCTCACCCAGGAACGTCACTTTGAGGAACCGGAGTCTGAGGCACAGAGCTGGCCTCCTGGCACCTGCAAGGAAGGCAGAGCGCCCAGAGATTCTGCACCTGGGGCGGGGCGTGGATGCAGCGGAGCGGCCCAAAGGGAAATGCGCTTGCAGAGTGTCCTGGTCACCTGCAGCTACACCCCACCTCCCCTGCACAGCCGCAGGGGTCGCACCGCACGGGGCTGGACTCCACCAAGCACGAGCCAAAATAGCAAGAGCAGGGATCAGCCATATCCCGAACTGCGTGTGTTTTAGGGTCGAGTGTTCATTTGTCGCAGACAGAGGGACTGGGCACTCTGTGGGTGCTGCACCCACACAGTCGACGGTGAGGGCATCTGCTCCCAACAACAAGTTGGGATGGAACAGCTAAAGGAGCAGGCTCAGGCCCCGGGCAAGGCAGGTGTCCCCACGACCCCGGCAAGGCAGGCTCTGTAGAAAGAAACTGCTCGATACATTCATGGTGAAGGAGTGTGTGCAAGAAAGAACTGCTGGCCGAGGGCTCGGCCGGTGAGGAGGAATTATAACTGAGCGCTAGAATCACAAATAACTGTACCTTCACACGATCTGGAACTTCTCGTCCATGCTCACGGCTTAGGTCTCCTGTTAGTAAGCTACACGTCGTTCATTCTGTAGCTTGGGCTTCTTGATCAATTTCTTTTGGTCCTTATTTAGAATCTCTTCCCACACTCTTCCAACTAGATACCCAAATCAGAGTAAACTTCCTCGATACTGCATTTTGATCAGATGTGCCCGGGAAGGCACTTGTATTTGCACCAGGAGAGAAAGCCTCCCCACCTGCTTCCTCGAGTTCCCCCATAGTTCGACGGGGATGCTGCTAGCTAACAATAAATGTCTCGTGTGTCAAATTCAAATAGATTCTTGACTCTCCTCTTTGTTCCTCTGTTTTCTTTAATTTTCTCCACATCTTTAGGTTGGCGCACACAGTAGCAAAGGCAGACGCATCTAACTTGGCATCCGATACATACACAACTTGAAACCCTGGAGTCACGATGCCAAGTCGAGAGGGGGCAGTTCTTGGATGGACTGGTCTATGGGGAAGGGGGACAGTGAATGATTCAGGGGACCCCCTCCCCGACTCTGGGAAACAACTCAAAGTATTTCCTCATTACAGCCAGCGGCACTATTTTCAGGCCAGAAAGACCGCAAGTTGAGAGAGAGAGAACTTCTTTGTGCTGTTTTCCTAAATATAAAAATTAATAAGTCTTATAAATCTTTACCTGTAATATTTTTTCTTTCATTTTCTATCCTCACTGCCCAGGACAGTCTCTGTTTCTCAGAGGTCCACTTCTGGAAGTGGTGGTTTGTTGGTAGTGGAGCTTTATCCCACTGGAGACACCGTTTCAAATCTGTGTACGTTGGAAAGACACCAAGAACTTGGGGTCAAGACACCAGAGAGGACAATTGACTGATGTGAGCTTTGTATTCTAAACCTGTCTTCCCTGTGAAGCATTTGCCAACTCTTATGTAATCACAGTTACAGAGTCTGACAAGCAGAGCAGAAATCAGGCACTAAGAGTCTCCCGGTAATCTCCCAGGGCCGGGGATAAAAAAAAATGTGAGTTCAGGGCTTCTGAAGTAGCCAGGAGTGGGGTGCCAGAGAGAAGGCATGTGAAGTGTAGTGAGTCTACACATCTGATCTCTTTGTCCCTCAAAGCGTTCTTTAAGTTCCCAGCCATGCATTCAGAAATGAGGTGAGCAGAAAGTCGTAGCCAAGAGGCCGAACACCCAAGGAGAGCTTTCACGCAGCCTCATAGCATGAAATAAAAATAAAACTCAAGGTCCTATAAATTCTCTCAGATTTAAATCAAAACTCCCGTAGAAATGAAGAGTAAGAGAAACTAGAAATAGACCAGATATTACAAAGACTGAAACCTGGTGTTACAACAACTCAAGATGATCAGTTCTTATTCTAACTAGATGCCAGAGCTAGACGAAGGCCCTCCAGAGTCTCTGCGGTATTTCACAACACAACGTCCAGCATTCAGTCAGTAAGCACCAGTCATACCAAGAGTCGAGGCAACAGAAATAGACTCCTGGTAATAACTTCGATAGTGGAGTTGTTGAATACAGATAAAAAAATCACTATGACTAATCTAATTCAACAAAAAAGATGGTGAGCTTCACAGAGAAGTAGAATCCGTAAGATAGACTCAAATGGAAATTCTAGGTTTAAAAACACATTGATGGACATTTGGTACAAAGTAGATGAGTAGCCACAGCAGAGGAGAGTAAGTTATCTGGAAATAGGTCAGTAGAAAACATTTGGATAAAAGCAAAGCAAAACAAAGCATGGAAAATAAAAAGAATGATAAGAAACAGGGGACATAATAAGATCTAATATGTACAACTGGAGAAGGGGGAAGAGAGAAATCATTCAGAATTGATATTTGAAGAGACAGATTAGAATTTTTCAAAACTCACAAAAGAAACGAAGCCATAGACTCAAACATCACTATAAGCTGGATCCGGGCACGATAAGTGCAGTAGACAACATCCAGGCACATCGCTGTAAATCTGCCGAGATCAAGAGACAAGAGAAAGTATTTAAAATGCCAGAGGAGGAGGGGCGCCTGGGTGGCTCGTCGGCTGAGCGTCCGACTTTGGCTCAGGTCATGATCTCATAGTCTGTGGGTTCGAGCCCTGCGTTGGGCTCTGTGCTGACAGCTCAGAGCCTGGAGTCTGCTTCCGATTCTGTGTCTCCCTCTCTCTCTGGCCCTCCCCTGCTCATGTTCTGTCTCTCTCTGTCGCAAAAATAAATAAAAACATTAAAAAAAAAATTTAAAATGCCAGAGGAGGAAAGGAGCCTTAACCGTCAAAGGAGCAACGAGAACACAGAGGAAGACAGCAGACTTCTCAGTGGAAACTATGGAAGGCAGAAGACAATGGAGACACTGAAAGAAAATAACTTGCTAACTCAGAATTCTATGTATTTAGTAAAAATATTCCTCGAAAATGGAGATATAGATATTTTCAGACAAATACGAGCCTGATGACACACCCAGAAGAGCCACACTAAAATGCTACAAGGAGTTCTTTAGTCATAGGAATGTATTGTCGGTTGGAAGCATTAAAAATGCACTACAGAATAAAGGGCAGAAGGAAGGGTACATATATGGGTAAACCTAAATGAATATTAACTGTATAAAACTAACTATAATGTTCTGTGGTGTTTAGGACATTTGTAAAAAATTCATGATGAATATAATACAAAAGATAGTTGTTAATGGGGTTAAATAACCTCCTGTCCTTGCATTTCTCAGGAAGTAGTAAAAGCACTAATTTATTTTCAATTATAATAAGTCTAGGATGTAGGGGCACCTGGGGGGCTCAGGTGGTTGAGCGTCCGACTCTTGATTTCAGCTCAGGTCACGATCTCTTGGTTCATGAGTTCGAGCCCCGAGTCGGGATCTAAATTAACAGTGTGGAGCCTGCTTGAGATCCTCTCTTTCTCTCTGTCTCTCCCTCTCTCTCTCTCTGCCCCTCCCCAGCTCACACAACTCTCTCACAAATGAATAAACATTAAAAAAAAGTCTAAGGTGCATATTGTAATTTCTAACAAGGCTGTTAAATATTAAAAGAATACATAATTAACCTAATAAAGGGGAAAATGGAACGAAAAAATACTTGAGTGACTTAAATAAGGTAATGAGGGAGAAAACATAGGCAAGGGAGACAAAAGAAAACAAATAGTAAGACAGTAGATATAAACCCGGCTATATATATCACTAGATACATTCCATGTATGTGGATTAAGTAATTAAAAAGCAAAAGAAGAAATTTCAAAAAATGCATCCTTATATTTAGTGCCTAAAATATATACATGAAATACAATGCACAGAAAAGGTGAAGGTTGCCAGATGAAAGATGAATACCATGCAAACGTTAGCCAAAAGAAAATTAGTGTGGTTATGTCTATTAATATCAAACAGAGCAGATTTTTTTTTAAGCACATGCGTGGAGCCCAGCACAGGGCTCGAATTCATGACCCTGAGATCAAGACCTGAGCTGAGATCGAGAGTCAGACACTTAACTGAATGAGCCATCCAGGCGCCCCCAAACAGAGTAGATTCAAGGCAAGAAGAAATACACAAAGAGAAACATGTCACACAACTAAGGCTTCAGTCCACCAGAAAAATATAATAATTTAGTCTTTATGAACTTGATAACATAGCTTTGAAATATATAAAGAAAAACTGACAGCCCCGTAAGAGGGTGAGTCCCTCACAATCATCGTGGGGGACTCAAATGCACATCCCGTAGAAACAGACAGTTGATGAGTCTATAGGACCCTGTGCCCAGCACCTTCAGAATACCCATTCCTCCCGACTTCCAGGGGGAGCAGTCACCAGAACCGTCCATGTTTGGCCATGAAGCAGGCCTCGGTCGATTTCCGAAATGGAAATCATAGAGCAAATCAGTATTTTTAGGCTTTTTCCAACCCATAACACATCACAGGGGATCACTCTGTGCCCCGGGTGGCAGTGCCCATGCCCATGTGCTTCCTGCCTCCAGAGGGTCACGTCCACGTCTTCTCCGTGGAGCTCTCACCCAGCTCGACTCCGGACCCAGTGGGAGACTCCCTCCAGCTCAGACTTAGTGGATCACCTGATGTTTGTTAGTAATGCTAATGTTTGTGTTCTTGTCCATAAATGTAGTTCTCAGCTGCTCTCAGCAACCGTCTATCCCCTGCCGCACGCAGGGTCTGGACACGTGGGAGCCACCACCGAGAGGAGACGTTCTGATGTGCGCAGACTATTAACTCATTAAATTTTCAGCTTTGAAAATCACCGTACTCAGGGATCCCGTGAGAGTGAGGGAGGGGGTGGGGGGACCTGGTGGATGATGTTTTTACATTTTATCTTATCGAGGTCAGTCCTGCTCTGTCAAAGCACCCCTGGGGATAAACACTGCAAGGTCCTGCTTGGGACCAAGGATGCTATCGGCATGCCTGGCAGGGAGAGTCGGCCAGGACTGGCTCCACCAGGGACCCTGTGATGGTGTGGCGATGAGAGGGCCACCTAATACCTCTGAGTGGAGACAAGTGGAAGTGACAAGACAGAAAAACTAGAACTGTATGCAAAAACAAACCCCAACCCCCTGAGATACCCGTTTACTGATGGAGGGGCCGAAGTAGGAAAGGGGTGTCTGCGTCCTGCTCTGCCACCAACTCACTTGGTGACGAGGGAGTCCTGTGTCCCCTCTCTGCCTGGGGTCCTCAGCTAGGATCACAGGATGGGCTGAAAGCCTCGATCCCAATGCCCTGGTCCCAATGCCCCGAACCTCCACACTACCAATGACTTGATGACGTCGGGGATAGAGAAGAGAGGACTTTTGTTTCACTGGAGAAGTGTGGGCAGCCGGCAACCACCAATAAGAAGGGTGTGTGTTCTAGAACAAACACTAGTCCATTGCCAACACGGCCTCAAGGCAGAAGTTCTCTCTCCAGGGCTGTTTTAGGACCTGATTCATGAATGTCCACCGACTTGCCCATTTAGAAAAAGGAGGCAGCCACACCCTGTCCCGAGTAACTTTTCCCAGCCTCACCCCATGGATCAAGCAGAGGCGTAACCTGTCCACAGTCAGAGTGGGTCTGGGTAGGAAAACCTGCTCAGAGAAATGTTCTGGTCAGCCCCGAACATGCCGTAGGTGGGTCAGACGCCCCCTGGAGCTCACGCTCACCGTCTGCACCACAGGGACCCAACCTGCGTGTTCCCGTGCTCGGTACACATTCTGATGCGGAGAAGTTCCGTGTGTGTTTTGTGTACACGTGTGTGCACTCTGCAGGGTGCTGCCACGGGAGGGGGGCAGCAGGTGACTCTGGTTCTTCATGGACATAACGCTCAGAAGCTAAGCGTCCTCAAGCCTTATCCTGTTAGAAAACAGGAGCCTCTCAAGCCTTTCCTTTCTCAGACTCAGTAATTTCTGTTTATTAAAAAAACAAAAGGAAACCCACATACCCTCCACCTTAACATTTAAACAAATAAGCTCTACTTGAGACTCATGAATAAAACACACTTCCTCGCACAGCGTGGTTAACAGTATGTGCACATATATGCTCTTTATTCCTGAGGGTGGGGCTGTGGGGTCTCACGAAGTCTGGAGTTTCCTGCTGAGGGGGCTCCCTCGGGGCGGGTGGCCTTGCTGACCATCCTCTGCGTCAACTCGGAGCTTCACCCTCCTCTTTCACTTACTGGGAAGAGCTCCCTGTTTGGAGAGAGAGTTTCTTGAGAAATCCTAGGCGCCCTGCTCATCCTGTGGCTCAGACCCTCCTGGACTGTCCCACTGGTGCAGGACTACAGGCGTGAAGCCAGCCTCCAGTGTCCCCAGTCTGTGGGCAGCAGTCACAGGTGCTGTGGGGCTGGAAGGAACCGCAGGAAGAGAGAGTCCTGGGTGGAGGGAAACGGGCTTGCAAGGGTGCAGAGGCAACAGGGGGCAAGCCAAAGCCCCAAGAGGTCAGGGCAAACTCGGAGGCACTGTTTGCATGAGGGAGAAGGGGAAGGTGTGGGTTTGGGTGAGGGTGGCAGTGGGCCAGGTGGGGAGAGCCCTGGCAGGATCTCGGGGAGCCCAGGCCAGGATGCAGAGAGGGGAGGAGCTGTGGGGAGGTGGTCACAGAGGGAGGACCGGGTGGGGGCCAGGCCGCACCCTTTAATACCTCACTGCCACGGCCTTCTGCCTCCAAACCCGGTGGGGGCTCCTCTGAGCACTACTGGGCTGGGCTGGGGGTGTCCCCTCCCCTCGGGGGCACCCCCTGTGGACGCAGTCCTGTGATGTCAGGCTCTGGGAGGTCAAGGACCTCGGTCCCTCCCGTGCACGCACTGCTGGGCCCCCAGCCCTGGCACCAGAGGAGTGCCCGCCACCCATCCCCCAGACAGGCAGGCCCAGGGCCAACGTGCAGGAGCCACAGCAGGTGGAAAGGCCCTGCCTCAGACACTGGAGCCATAGGGACATTCCTGTTCTCACGACAGAATTCTCAGGGCCCAGGGACTGGGGATTTGGCAAAGTCTCCCTGACATCTGACTAAAGCAGCAGAAAGTGGCTGGATGTCAGTACCGGTTGGTAAGTTTGTGGCGGGTGGGGCAACCGCTCACCCCCCTTTCAACCCCCGACTGCACTGGGCTGTCCCACTGGGGGGAGGTGCAGACTGTGGGGGGCCTGCAGTTTCGGGGTCCCAGGGCTGGCTCTGGCCCCGCACAGTCAGAGTGGTTCCTGGCTGCTTGGTGACCAGTCACACAATGCAAGGTCTCTAGTGACCCTTCTGTGGCTCCACCCTGCTGGGCATTTAAACAAAGGACAAGATAGCAGGCTGGCCGCAAGAGGATGATGGGTTGGGGGAGGGGGGTTTGAAGGAGCGGCTGACCGCAAGATGCTGGACCCAGAAGTGTCCCAGCAGGCTGGAGCGGAGGGCGATCTAACCTTCCCCTGGAATGCAGGCGCCTCGAGGGCAGGGGTCGTGTCCACGGTGCTCAGTCCCCAGAACTGAGAAGGGTGTGGGCCCGTGGTAGGTGCCCAGTGAGCACTGATGGAGGCGAATGAAAGTGGCCAGGTGTAAGTGTTTGGTCCTGCACTTGGCTCTACGAGGACCCAACTAATGGTGTGTGGTAGAAAGAACGCAGGAGGTGCTGATTCAAACTGTCTACGGGACTACAGAGTCTACCTGGGAGAGGTTGGGAGGCCAGGAGGAGGACTGGCCTGGAGAAGAGGCTCAGGAGTGTTCTGGAAAGTTCCAGGAAGAAGCACGGGGCCGGGGCAGAAGCCACCAGGGGAAATTCGTGGACCAACTTCAGCAATTAGGAAGTTGTCTGAAAGGGCAGGGGTGGGAGGAGTGGGGAGGGCAGAGGGCGGGGGCGCTCAAAGGTGTGGGACTCCCTGGGTGGGAGTCTTGGGGACCTTGTGGGCCTGGTCCTGTGGTATGTAGTGGTGGGCCCACAGGTCCCAGGGACAGCTGCGAAGGGAGGGGACACCCACACGTGGCCCAGGACTCGTGGAATTTGGACTCAATGGGCCAGGAGTCCCGCACTGACAACACAGGAAACCCGTGGGGGTCCCTGCCAGTCTGCCCAGGGACTGAGTCACCTGCCCCTCCAGAGAGCTGTCCCCTGGAGCAGACGGTTTACTTCTCTCCACGGCGGGGGTGGCATCCCAGCACAAGGACCCACTTATCTATTATTCCACTTGCCTGAAGATTTTCCAATGTTTTGAAGGATTTTGTCCAGAACTGATGTTTTTTTATATTGATCATTTTTTAAATTCTTTCCTGTGGGGAAAAAATAAGTACAATGATCAGGATTTGGTCAAGGGTTAAGTCACGATTCCAAACACCTTTCCAGCCTCAGAACGACAGCTCTGGGGACACCAGTTCGCAGGTGAGGGCAGCCTGCCCCCGAGCCAGAGCTGCGGCCTGTGCGGCCCCGGGAGGTCACGGACACGGCCCTGCGGCTTCCTCCTCATGCTGCCGCCCCAGCCTGCGTCCTTCAGGTGATGCTCCCGGTCCCTCGGACGCGTATTTTATGACATCTCACGCCCCATTCCGGAACCGCCCTTACCCCAGAATCGCGGGGCCCATCTCACCGCTGCAGAGAGGGCAGAGTGTGGGTTCACGGTGCGGGTCGTCGGGGAGAGGCCCACACGGCCCGCCCACGAGGCTCCCTTCCCCGGGGGTGTGGCCTTTGCCACTGCCCGGGCGCTCTCCCCCTTCTCCTTCCTGGCTGCCCCGCTCTCCAAGCATAACAAGGACACTGCCATCCTGAAGGTTTCCCAAAACTCCACTTGAACGCAGCAGGAAGACGCAAGGAAAACATTCAAGCCAGCCCATCTGTCCACCACGCGGGTCCTGCCTGGTGGCCGGCTGCTCTGTGGGCTTATAAAAGTGCAGCCCCTCATTCGCCTGGAGCCTCCCAGCCCGTGCTCAGCAGGTATTCACCGAGCAAGAGGACGAATCTTTTGTTACAGCGAAGGCCAGCCGCGAATCACTGATTAGGGCATAAAATTATCCGTGTCCCGCGCGGCACGCAGGCTGGAACAGAGCCCGAAGTCCAGGCACATTCCAGAGGTCAGGAGTGGTGCTTTGGGTCGTGGGGCATTTTTGGACGTTCTGGATAGCACACAGGGGGCTGGCTGTTCCAGCAACAAGAGAGAGAGGTTCTTGGCAGATCCTTCAAGGTGCTTCTGGCTTTTTTTTTTTTTTTTTAATGTTTATTTATTTTTGAGAGAGAGAGAGAGACAGAGTATGAGTGGGGAAGGGGCAGAGAGAGAGGGAGACACAGAATCAGAAGCAGGCTCCAGGCTCTGAGCTGTCAGCACAGAGCCCGACGCAGGGCTTGAACCCACGAACCGTGAGATCATGACCTGAGCTGAAGTCGGACGCTCAACCGACTGAGCCACGCAGGCGCCCCAGTGCTTCTGGCTTTTAAAACATTCCTCAAAGTTATTTTAAGGTAACAAATTCATATTTTTATAAGTATTATAAGCCCATGGTAGAATTTGAAAATCTGAAAAAAATAAAAAAAACTGGAAAGTAAGGCCATTTCCAATAGTTGGTGCCTCGTTTCCAGCTTCCTCCTGGAGGCCACAATTGCCATCCACCCCTGTGTCCTTCTGGTGACGGAGATTGTTGCCAACATCATACTCTTGCTCAATATTTAAAACCACATTTATGTTTTTTAGAGGAAATTGCTTAGGAAATTTTGGTGGATAATTCAGACTGATGAATTTTAGGGAAACACATAATTCATTAATAAGTATAAAACATGTGCATCTCAAAATGCTCATTTCTGGACTACGATCTTTAGTTAGGACTTCACGTGCTATGGTGACATTTACACGGACTGTGTAGGTGTGGTTCCACCTGAACATCAATGCACTGATGAGGCTTGTGGGAAATGTTTACTTTCCAGTTGTGGATGAGACCCCAGGGACACAAAGCATTGAGGTCACTGAGGTGGCACGTGGTCCAGCTGGGAAAGCACCCGGCAGGCAGGGCCCCTGGCTTCTGCTCCTTCTAGGCTACCCTGAAGCTTTGACCAGGGTTGAAATGCAGGGCTTTTCCTATATGTGAGAGCCCGCTATTTGAACTTTCACGCCTGGAAAATATGGGAGTAACAAGGACCAGATTTATCCTCCCGATTTAAAAAAAAAAAAAAAAAAAAAAAAAAACTAGAAAAATTATATGAAACAATGATTTCCCATTCATCAGACAATGGGCAACAAGGGACAGTGACCCCTGAGGAGGGACTGCCAAGGGGCTCCCATGAGCCTCTGGTTCCTGCCTGGAGTGTTTCTGGTCCTGTGTGATGAGGGAGGATGTAGGCAGAGACCTGTGGTGTCACCACGAGGGGAGGGGCTGGGGAGGCCAGAGCAGCAGAGGCGAGGGAACGCGGACACTGCAGAGGGTGGCCCTGTCTCCAGCTGAGTAGGGGTCAGTGAGAAGCCACAGGAAGCCTTAGCGTGGAACAAGAGCCACCCAAAAAGGTGGCAGAACAATCTCCAGAGCTCACACAGGCCAGAAAAAGTTGGCGTCTTCGCTGGTAAACGTAAAGAGCCTCATTATACACAGGCATCGGGTAGAGTTTTACTGCCTCGGTATCGGGGAATACTAGCCTTTGGGGTAAGGGCTGCTTGGTCTTAACAAAGCTTAAAAGTGAACCTCAAAGTTATTTAAGTGGGCTCAAGAGCAAGGCTTGCTAATATTTTCTAAAAATAGAATATCCAACATCCAAGAAAGTGAGATTCATACTTGGCATCCAAACAAGAATGAGCAGGTATGAGAATAACCAATGAAATATGACCTATAATGACCAGAGTCAACCAATCAAAACTGGCCCAGAAATGACTCTATAGGTAGAATTAGAGGGCAAGGATATCAAAATTTATCGTAACACCGTATCGCAAATGTTCAAGAAGCACAGAGTGTCAAATTACATAAAAACACAGGTATGCACTGTCTACAAAATTCCACCTTAAATATAAAGCACAAGGAGGTAAAAAATAAAATAAAAAGATCAGCCATGCGAACACTGATCAAAAGAAAGCTAGAGTGGCTATTTAAATATTAGACAAAAACAGAGAATATCGCCAGGAATAAAGAGGGTCATTTCTTACTGTTAAAGCAGTAATTCATCCAGAAGATAGAACAATTCCACATTTTTATGCATACGGATGAAGTGCAATGAAAGAGCTTCGAAGGGCGTGAAATGAACGCTGGTCGAGCCGAAAGGCACGGTGAGCACATCCACGGTGATCGTCTGAGACTTAAATTCTGCTCTCTTAATAGTCGAGTAAATGGGGAGACAGGAACTCAATAAGGGTGTAGGAGACCTGAACAAGGTAGTTCAGCTACTTGATCTAATTGACATTTATAATTGTTGTTGTGACTCCGCAAATCAACAACATGTACACGTTCTTTTCAGGCACACATGGGAGTGCTTGCTAAAGAACGCTGTATTCTGGGCCATATTTAAAGTTTTTAAAAATGCGTTAAAAAGATCTAAGTCATACACTGTGTGTCTCTGACCAAAACAGAAATAAATCATAAATCGGTAACACAATGGTGTTGGAAAAGTCTCCAAATATTTGAAAATGAAATGGCACATTTCTAAATGGCCCACGGCTCAAAGAATAGATTTAAAAGGTGAGTTATAAGGCATTTTGAACGGACAAAAATAAAAACACAGCATAATGAAATTTGTAGGGTGGGATTAAAGTAGAATTAAAAGGAACTAAACATTCACAATAAAAAAGAGAGTTAGCCTCAAGTCTATGACCTAAGTATTCACATTAACAAGTCATTAAAAAAAGGAGAGAAAAACCTCAAAATTCGCAGTGAAAAAAAAAGAAAATTAAAAGAAAAAAAATCACTCTGATAAAAAAAATAGAAAAACAACATGGAAAAATGAAACCAAAAGCCTGGTTCTCTGGACAGATTAATAAGATTGATAAACTACTGATCAGACCACCAGGGATTTAAAAAAAGGCACAAATTACTGATATCAAGAGTGAGAGAAATGACAGCCCCATGGTTCCTGCAGACATTAAAAAGGGCATTGAGAGACCGCTATTTAGATGAAATGGGAAAATTCCTCTAAAGACACAAACCACCAAAGCTCACCAAAGAACATACAGATACACTAAACAGCCCTTTATCTACAGAAGAAATAAAATGCGTACTTAAAAACCTTCCCACAAAGAAATTACAGGACCTAATGTCTTCATTGGTAAATCCTATCGGACATTTTATGTAGAAGTAATATTTATTTCATACAGACAGATCTAGAAAACCGAAGGAAACGGAGTACTTCCCAATTCATTCTGTGAGGCCATTAGTACCTTGAAACCAAAGCTAGACAAAAGCATCGAGTAGAAAAAACTATAGGCCAACATCATTCATGAACATAAATGCAAAAATTCTTAACTAAATTTTGGCAAATTGAATCCAAAGGATATAAAAAAGGAAACTGTATCACGGGTTTATCTCAGAAATACAGGCCTGGTTCAACACTCAGAAATCAAGACATGTAGGGGCGCCTGGGTGGCTCAGTCGGTTAAGCGGCCGACTTCGGCTCAGGTCATGATCTCACAGTCTCTGAGTTCGAGCCCCATGTCGGGCTCTGTGCTGACAGCTCAGAGCCTGGAGCCTGTTTCAGATTCTGTGTCTCTCTCTCTCTGACCCTCCCCCATTCATGCTCTGTCTCTCTCTGTCTCAAAAATAAACGTTAAAAAAAAAATTAAATAAAAAAAAGAAATGAAGACATGTAATTCGCCATATGAACAGAATGAAGAAAAACCAACCGATCATTTCAGTAGACGAGGGGTTGGTAAACGTGGCTTACAGGCCAAGTATGGATCAGCACTGGTTTTAGTAAATAAAGTTTTGTTGGAATATAGCCACACCTGTTCTTTTATGTGTGGTGTCTGGCTGCTTCTAGTTAAGTAGTTGCAACAGGGGCCATATTGCTCTTAGACTAAAATATTTGCTATCTGACTTTTTACCAAAAAAGTCCTCTATGCTTGCAATTAGATACACCTAATTTATGAAAGGGCACCCGTTCTGACCACTCGTATTTAACCTCCAACACTGTACTGGAACTAGTGGGGTAAGGCAAGAAAAATGAATAAAAGGTGTATGTATTGGAAAGGAAAAAAAAATCTATTCACAGATGATATGATTCAGTAAGCAGTAAATCCTAAATAATCTACAGGAAAGCTTCTGGAACACAAGAGTGAGCTGAGCAAGGGGGAAGGTTACAGAGTCTTGTATGAAACAATCACATTTCTATACACTGGAAATGACTAACCGGGGGTTGAAATTTAAAAAACAGTATCATTTATGATCACATCAAGAATTATGAGATACTTATGCATAAATGTAATAAGACATATGCAAAGTCTTTATGCTGAACACTACAAAACTCTGGTGAGAGAAACCAAAGAGGACCTACATACACAGTGTCCTCCACAGAGGGCAAGACTGAATACGGTTAAGAAGTCGGTGCCTGACAAACTGATGTATAGACTCATAGCAATTCCAGCCAAAGTCCCAACAGAACGGGCTGCGGAAATTAACAAGCCACTTTTAAAATGTATAAGGGAAGGCAGAGAAACCAGAATAACCAAGTTGATTCTGAAAATCCGAACAAAGCGGGAGGACACTACCTGATTTCAAATCTTGGTATCAACGTACTGTAGCCAAGACAATGTGACACCTGAAAAAGAGTAGATCTTAAGTCCGTGGAACAAAGTAAGAGGCCAGAAACAGGCTCACAAATGACTAGTTGATTGTCAACTATGTGCACAGGCAATTCAACAGAGAAAGAGGAGTTTTTGCAAAAAATGGTGTTGGCACCGGACATCAATATGCAAGAAATCAAACCAAAACAAAAGAATCCTTATCTTACACCATATACACAACTTAACTCAAAATGGATCACAGCCCTAAAGTAAAATCTACAATTTTAAAACTTCCGGAAGAGAACGTGGAAAATGTTTGTGACTTTAAATGAGGCAAAGATTTCTTATTTGACACTGAAAACGAAACTTGATAAATTGGATTTGACCAATGTTAAGAACTTCTGATCTCTGAAAGACACTGGTATGCAAATGAAAAGCAAGCCACAGACTGGCAGGCAATCTTTCCGATCACACACGTGACAGAGGACTTGTATCCAGAATGTGTAAACACATCTCAAAACTCAACAGTAAGAAAACAGACTAAGGAAAATGGGCACTAGACCAAAGGAGATCTTCAGATGGCAAATAAAGACAGGAAAATACGCTCGGGATTACCAGTCACTAGGGAAGTGCAAACCCATGCCACAGTGAGACTCTTGTGCATCTGCTAGAGCGGCCTGGAGACAGAAAATCTCAGGTGTTGAGGAGGACCCAGGGTCGCTCCAATTCTGCTAGCAGGGATGCAACTTCTGCTGACAGTTTCTTTCTTTCTTTCTTCTTTAAAAATTTTTAATGTTTTTACTTATATTTGAGAGAGAGAGAGAGAGAGACAGAGTGCAAGCGGGGGAGGGGCAGACAGAGAGACACAGAATCCAAAGCAGGCTCCAGGCTCTGAGCTGTCAGCACAGAGCCCGACACGGGGCTCGAACCCACGAACCCTGAGATCATGACCTGAGCTGAAGTCAGATGCTCAACCCACTGAGCCACACAGGTGCCCCCCATTGACAGTTTCTTATACAGTAAAATATAGCTGCCATACCTTTAGCTGTTTACCTAAACTAAAGGAACATTTTTATTCACCCAAAACCTTGGATGGGAATATCTCCAGTGGCTTTATTTGTAATTCCCAAGCTCATTCAGCTGGTGAGTGAGTAAGCCAGCAGGGGCTGCAGGGAGGGGAACCGAATAATTACGGGCAAACATGCATGCGTCTCAAATGCGTTGTGCTAGTTGAGGAAGCTACACTCAAAGGTCTACATGGTCTTTGTAGTGTATGACATTCCGGAAGGGGGAAAATTACAGAAACAGGACACAGGTCAGTATATTAGGGCTCTGTGGAAGCAGCGTGGAATTTTCTGGTAATGGACCTCTTCTGTATGTCATTTGTGGTGATGGTTACATGACTCTAGAAAGGATGAATTTCCCTGTATCGCACTGAATCTTACTAAAACACAGAAAGTCTAGTAATAACACCTAACACTTCTTATGAATCAAGATCTGCCCCAAGTTCTTACCTTTTCAACCAATTTAATTGTCCCAATGACCCCACAGCTTAAGGCACTATGACTCCCAGCTTACAGATGATGAAACAGGTTCGAAGATGGCAGAGCCAGTAGGCAGTGGAGCCGGGGTCTGACAGGCTCTTCCTCTCTGCCCTGCACTCTTTCCCACGTCCCATGTCCCACAGACACTTGTCCGTTTCCAGGCCCATTCCGCCGAGAAGGATGGCAGGAAGGTTAGCTGGACTTCCACTGGCAGATGACAAACACCACGGGGTTGAGATCAAGCAGAAAATGACCCATGCCCCCAGGGGACGGTCATATCACATGAGCAGTCCCACCTATCGCTTAGCGGGAGAGAAGGGCTCCAGCCCAGGAAGGAGAGCTCGTCAGTTTCCAAGAGGTGCCCTGCTGTGGCGGCCAGAATTTCACATTAGAGATTCATTCCTTGGAGCCTACTTTAAACCTTCCTTGCCGTGCTGTCCCTAGGTGTGGCGTAGGAGGACGACATTGTGGTGTCTATACTTTTTTGTCTCTGGGGCAGTCGGTGGTGGAGCTCAGCGTAGCCCTGAGCAATGAGTCCTCAACACATGGGGTTGCTTGACCGCCCCGCTGAGAGCCCACCCATGTGCCCGTCGGGGCGGGGGCTGGAGCTCCGGGAAATGCCCCGCCTGTGGCCACAGGCCCAGGATGCACACCTGCTCCCAGAGGGGCCTGCGTGTTGCGTGGGCTCAGAGAGAAGGGACGCCTGGGGGTGCCCAGCTACGCTGAGCCGCAGGGGCCCCGAAAGGTTCCCGGGAGCGGGTATCGGACCGTCTTTGATCTGCATGGTCATTTCTAGTGGCTCAGCCTAAGACCCTAGTCCTCAGGGAGGTGTTCTAATCTACTCATTCCTTCTAATTTGGAAGCTTCCAAAACCTGCTCGCTGTTGACCAGAGACAAAGAAGAAGACTGGTTTCTAAGGGGCCTGTTTGTCTACAAATGACATGAACTGACTTCTAACCCAGTGTAGATGAAATCACGGCACACCTGGGGGTCTAGGACGATAAACGAGCAGAAGTCCCCTTCGTCCTAAAGTCAGTGTGAAGGGAAGAGAGTGTCCGCAAATCTCACTGGCCCAGAGCACTGGACTGGAGATGATGTTATCTTGTGGCCATGAGAAAGTTCTAGATAGATGTGCCCACAAAAGCTGGGGAGGGCCCCTCCCCCGAGGCACCCCAGGGAGGCAGGAAGCGCTGGCTGCTGGCTTCTGAGATGGAAATCATTTCCTGCAGGGACACCTGAAAGGTAAAATCACCTCCATTGTTCTCCCTGGCACCCGTCCTGCACACTCACAGCGCAGGTGGGAAAGACAGGACAGGTGGAGGCAGGGTTTGCAGTGCCACGGGCAGAGCCAGAAAAACCAAGAACTGGTCACAGAGCTGGTCCTCACTGCTCCAGGCAGCTGCAGGGGAGCCCCGGCCCCGGGTTCTCCAATGCCCTTGGAAGCGGTGTGAATCTCCAGGGCTAGGTCCTTGGCTCCCCGGCCTGAGGTCCCGACATAGGACCGCCGTGAGGTCCCTCGGGGTGATTTGAATGTGACAGGGCCAGGCACACCGTGAGTGCTCCGAGGGGGAGAACGTCACTGTTGCTGCAATGGTTGTAACAGTCATGGAGGGACGATTACCTTTCATACTTATGCACCATTGACGACACTTGCACTATTCACCTGCTGACTCGCTGATTCGGCAAACGCCAGGCAGCAGCCACTGTGCCGAGTGCTAGGTTGGGGGCCACGAGAAGGGTGCCTCCTGGTGCCTGTCCAGGAGGGGCGCACAGGCCAGGGCCCATCACAGTTAGCGGAGCTCTGGACTTCGTGTCCCCCTTCCGTGGATGCACACAGAGGAGTACAGGGAGTAAACGCAGAGGGGAGTGGATAGAAGCCTCGACTAGAAAACATTCGCAGACAACCGTGGGATCCTGTGGTTCCTCCCAAGGAAGGACAGAAGTGACGGCTTTTCAAGTCAAAAGATCATTGTAGACACTAAGCTTTCCTTCTCTCAGGTGAGGCCCTTACCTGTCCCTGTACCTGGAGCGTCCATCTGTGCGTCTCCACTGACATCGCCATCACCCAGATACACGCCTCGTGCTCCACACGGTGGGTTTCTTAGTCTTGTCTGCTAGCTCTGAGGACAGGACTATGCTTACGCGGCTTCTGGGAGACGGCAGACCCGGTGGATGCCGGCGTCAGCAGCGACCCTCCTGCCCACTCGCTCGGGAAGTCTCTGCCGAGGGCCTGTTGTCTGCAGCTACCCTGGGGCAATGTGGCGCCCTCCAGAGCATGCCTGTGGGGGGCCCTGCTTGTGCTGCTCTGGGCCTCTGGGGGCCGCGGGGTTTCCTAGAAGCAGCCACGCTTGTCGCCGTCGGACCTGGAGTCGTGGAGGAGGCATCCCCTGGGCGATGGCTGTTCTCTCACTGGCTGTGGCACAGCCACTAAATCTGCTTTCCTGGATCGGGAGAGGAGTGACAGTGGCTTCCTCCCCTGGTGGTCAGGGGCCGCCACCCCAATGTGCTCCACACACAACTCCCTGCTCTTTCGAAGCTTCAGATTGCACACGCGACAGTATTGGGGCCGTCCACAGGTCACCTGTCCCCGTCCTCCTCAGCACCTGCCCCGCTATGTGGGAGCCACGACTTTGCAGGGCTGTGTCTCCGACCGCGAGGTACTCAAGGACGGGCTGAAGAAGTATTGCTATTGTCACTGACAACCACGTGCTGGTTGAACTGCCTCAGGGTCTCTCGCCCACAACAACGCGGCTCGGGGCAAAAATGCACGTGCAGCCCACAAATAACACCCACAGCTCTCAGTCTGCAGCACAGCAGCGGCCTGGCAACACTGAACACAGGTCTGTCCTTGCTCACGGGCCAAAGTCTGCAAAGTCACTGTCCCACCCAGACCACAGCCTCCTCACAGGAACGTGGGGGCGGGGCTCCAGGCGACCGATCACTCAGAAACAACCTCCCGGGCCGGCCAGCTGGGGCCTCCCCACCACCACCGCCCCGCAGGACCCCACGGTCCCCGCCCTTCCCTGGCCAGGGCCGGGCGTCAGGGGCCCCGGGTCACTGGGACCGAGAACAGCCCAGCAAACCAGACAAGGATCCTCTGACCCTCGCACGATCTCTTAGTGAAAATAAGACGGCAGAGCATTTACTTCTTTTTTACTGCAGTCCACATCCGGCAGGACACCCCGGGCTTGTTTCTGGGCACTGACAGAGGGTGTCCACTGCCAGGCGATGTCATGGGGCGCCCTAGAGTTCACGTGGTGGCCTCGTGGAAACGGGGCTGCGGCAACTGTGACCAGTTCAGAGCCGGCCCACGGGTAGCAGGGCGGCCCCCATCCAGCGTGACTGGCGTCATAATTAGAGGAGGACATTCAGCTGCAGAGCAGTGCGTAAGGAGCAGGCATGTGGTAACAAGGCAGGGGTCGGGGAGGCTGCTGCAAGCCAGGGAACCCAGGAGGCCTGGGGAGACCCCTGAGAGCTGGGAGAGCGTGGGAGGGACTCCCTCACGGCCTGGAAGGAGCCTCCTGCCAAAACCTTCGTCTGGGACTTCTGCCCCCAGGACAGAGCGACAACGGGTCTCAACAGCACAGGAAGCCAGCACGCAGGAGGACAGCCTCTGGAGCAGCCTGGGGGGCTAGCAGAGGGTGGGGGGCCGCCTGTGCCCATGGTCTTCACGTGCTCACAGCTCCCCGCCGGCGGGACCTGGCCCTTTGGGTCTCGGGCACAGGAGCCTCATCAGCACCGGCCTTACAAGTGTCGCTGCCCCCGGGAAGTTGATTTCCTGGCCCACGCGTGGTGCCCCCGCAGGAGGCCGGTTCCTGGGGAAAGGTGGCTTGGGGAGCCCATGGCACTGACTCTCACAAGGGAGACGGTTTCTTTCTGGATGCGCTCATGTCCTCATCCCGTCTTGCTCTGCCACGGCCTGTCTTTGTCCTTCGCTGTTCGAGAGCTTAGAGAAAAGATTTCCTTCTCCGTTTTTCTCCTGGTTCTCCAGTCGGCTCCTCCACCATCACACGGGCCTCCCTGGGTCCCCCGACGGGTCCCAGAGCACCCACCACGCCCAACATGCAACGATTCTATCGAATTGCCTTTCAGTGGCTTGTGAAGTTGTGAAACATTATGGAATGTTGCCTTTTTTGGGTGTTAATGGATCCACGTTTCCTCCACATATTCCCACAGTGGCATCTTGGCCAGTGTTTTGCTCAAATGAACCCCACGATTTCAGGATCCCCTTGACAGCTGGTTCATCCAGAGCCCACGGACACCTGCCTGGTACAAAGCGCTGGGTGACAAGGAGGACACAGCAGCCCCTTTGGGAACACACAGGGGACTCGTGGGGCTGGTGGGGGGCAGGCAGGGAACAAAGCAGGGGCCGTGCTTCCCCAGAGACCAGAGCCCCAGCTCTACTGTGCATCATTCCCTCAGTTTTTAGGGGCCAGGTTGAAGTGGGAGTTGTCTTAACACTTCTGTTCAGCTTTTTCCAAACGCTCGAAAGTCTGGCTCAGGTTGTGGCAGGAAGAGGAAGTGACTGGGGGCCTGGGGCCTCGTCACAGCCCAGGCTCTGCTTCCTCGACACCTCCCCCTGGAGGGAGGCTTTGGACTTCATGAGGCGGTTTCCTCTTCACTGAAAGGGCTAACACAAGATCCAAGTACACATTGTGTACTTACAGCGCGACAGCTTATTTACGTAAAGATGAAAAAATGGACAAAGACACAGCAGGTAAACTGAAATAACAAGAAAGCAGGTGGTAGTGACCCTTACATCAGGGAAAGTAAAATCCAAGCCCGAAAGCATTAAACATGACAAAGAAGGGCTCTTTTTAATACCGAAAGCTAGAGTTCGTAATGGAGAGATAATGCTCATGAACATCCTTGCGCCAAATGTCACAAGAATCACGCTCGTAAAGCAAAAACTACAGGAAATGCAAGGATGTGTACAGTGGGAGGATTTACACCCCATTCTAGGGAAAGATTAGGGAGAAAAGAAGAGGTGAGCAGAGAGGGGCCTAAACCACATCATCAATAAGCAGATACTACAAGTACCCTTCCCTCCCCGGCAGAGTGCACACTTTCTCAGTGCTCTCGCAGCATTCACAGAAATTAATGTCAGGTCACAAAGAAAATGTACATCAGCCACACAGTAGCACTACTGAAAACACTTCCCGATCATAGTTTAATCAAACTAGGAATTATTAACAGAAACAAAGAGAAAAGGCCCTACTACCTAGAAATCAGAAAACACCTCTCAGACAACTTTTGGGTAAAAAGGAACTATGCACTAAAATTTGTAGAATTTCTGGGAGATAATGACAATGAAAACATGATATATGAGAATCTATGGGACACATTTAAAGAGCAGAGCACCAACCACTTATTGGTAAAATGAAGTCAGTGAGCCACTCAGCCCGAAGACTGGGAAAGGCAGCAAAGCTCACTACAAAAAAAGCATAAAGAAGGAAATAGTAATGACAAAGACACAGATAAATAGGGGTACAGAATGGAAACTCGGTGTAGTTAGTTAATATGCCAATACCCTAGATCTTGGGAAGAAATTAATACATTAGACAAAATGCTGGTTTACCTAATAAGGAAGATAAAAAAAGAGTATATATTTATAAAATAAGACATGACAAGGGGGAAATAGCAGTAGAAACAAATGATATTTTTAAAATAATGCGATGAGTTGGAGACTTCCTTGCAAATACGTTTGAGAACACAGAAGAAATGGATGTTTTTCTAAAAAAATATGCATTGCTAAAATTGACTGCATCTGATTAAGAAAGATTAAATGAATCACTTTGCCTAGAAGAAATAGAGAGTTACTGAGTAATTACTCTAGGAAAAGCACCAGAATGAGATGGTTTCACAGGGCATTTCTGACTAGTCTGAAAAGACCAGATGGTTTCAATGCTCTTTAAATTTTCTAAGAGATTCAAAAAGAAAGAAAAAAAATTTTTAAATCTTTGTTATTAGCAGGTATCACACTGACATTTCAATCTGATAAAAAGTACCAAAAAACACTACAGACTAATACCACCTATGAACTGTATTTGGGTGCAAAATTACTAAATAAAACACCAACGAGCAGGATCCAAAACAATGAACATGACCAAGTGAGATCTGTTCTAGGAATGCAAGGTTGGTTCAACACTGGAAAATCCATGCATACATCATTCACCGCATTAATAGATCTAAAGAAAAAACTTCAGCATTGCCAAAGATAATGAAAATGGTCGGGACAAAATGTAAAAAAGTTGGTGGATACTTTTTTTTTACACATGAAAATACATAAGTCTTTGTCCAAAAGCCAGAATCTTACTTATTGGCTAAACTTATTCTGCTAAGACTGTGAATGAGGCACTGAAACCCACTAACTCTGCTACTTCCAACCACTGTTCTAGAAACATGAGCTAATGCAATTAGACAAGAGAAACCAATGAGATGCATAAACATTGGTAAAGAAGAAGAAAATTCTATTTGTACGTGATAATGCAGTATGTTTGGAAAACCCTAAAGCATCAATGTTAAAATGAACTGAAACAATAAAAGGATTTAAGAAGAGAGCAGAATAATACTTAGCCTTCAAAAATCAACAGCATTCAAATACACAAAGAAAACAGTTACAGCACACAGGGCAAAGATGTCCTCATTTGTAACAGCAGCAAGGCAGACTGACTCTCCCGCCCCGTCTTCCCGGCATGCAGGCAGAGGTAGCTACTGAGTCACAGTCACTGTCATTGGAAACTTTGTCCTTACCGCCAGAAGAGAACTGTGATTCACTGTAACCCTCAGGATTGCTGAGTCGGTAACTCTGGTCAGTACTGGGTTCTTCGATGACGAACATGGAAAAAACAGGTAGACAGTGTTTTGATTACACATTTATGAACGTTTCGGCCATGTTTTATTTTCGAACATTAAGTTGAAATGCAATATCATTTTCAAATTTTATTTAAAAATGTGTTCTTGGGGCGCTTGGGTGGTTCAGTCGGTTAAGTGTCCGACTTTGGCTCCAGTCATGATCTCACGGTTCGTAGGTTCAAGCCCACATTGGGCTCTGTACTGACAGTGAGGAGCCTGCTTGGGGTTCTTTCTCTCTCCTTCTCTCTCTCTCTCTCTCTGCCCCTCCATGACTTGCACCTTCTCTCTCTCTCAAAATAAATAAATAAGCTTTAAAAAATAACGTGTTCTGGAAAGCCATGGCACAAGTATCAAGTCAGGCGTCATCTATCAACACCTTGTATTCACTTGTTTGCTGGCCCCACCTCCCAATTAGGAGAATTTACATCTCCAACAACATGCAAACACACGCCCAGCAGGCTGTTGCCGTGGCACCCTGCAGAACTGTAGAGACAATGTAAAATGGAAACAAGTAGAAAGACGGCGGGCACGAGGCGTGGTTCACTGGCACAGGGGCGTGCCCCGCTGGAGAACCAGGCACCAGCTCCCTTAAGGGTGTGCGGTGGCTCCCAGCTTGGTGTGAGGGGACAAAGCAGAGCCTGGTGGGCGCCCTCACCTAACAAGGGAGGTGATCTGAGTGTACGTGAATCTCATTTGAGCCCAAGGGAACACGGGACTCGTGGGGACGGCCCACTAGGCATGCACGTGGTGGGCCACTAGCGGATTCTAGTACATACCTCTGTCTATCATGATGACCTCCAAAACCATAGTAATGCCCACATATTCAAATACAAACATCTAACATCAACAGCATGAGGAATGAGCCTGGCTTCATGGGAAACGAGGGGCACAAGAAAGGGCGGGAGGAAAGACGTGCCCCGGGTGACCCTGCGAACCACACGTGAGACAGAGACAAAGAACTCCTCACTGACACTGCTCTCCTGTTGGCCAATCTGATTTTCCCAAGGGGTGGGGGGAGCAATCCGAAGTCTCTAGACTAAGCAAGTGCTTCAGTTACTGTGGAAATGGGAGCCAGATTTTTAAGAAAGTTCCAAGGAGCGGGATGGAGGCCTGTCAGCTGCAGGTCATGGTTTTACGTAGAGAAAGAGGGAGACAGTTTAATATGGCTGCGTGTGCACGTGCCTCTGTGTTTGTGCGTGTGCACGCCTGTGTTGCACATTTGTGTGTGCGTGACTGGTTGTGTGTGTTTGTATCTGCACACGCATGTGTGTCTGTAGGTCTGCATACGCACACACGTCTGCGTGTGCCTGTGTGCACACGCATGTGTGTCTGTGTGTGCATGTGCTTATCTGTGTACATGTGTCTAGCTGTGTGTGCACATCTCTGCATGTGTACTGCGTGTCTCTGTGTGCGCACATCTCTGTGTGTGCACAAGCGTGTGTCTCTGCATGTGCACATGCGTGTCTGTGTGCATGAGCGTGTGTCTGTGTGTGCACATCTCTGCGTGTGCACGAGCATGTGTCTCTGCATATGCACATGCATGTCTGTGTGCACGAGCGTGTGTCTCTGTGTGCGCACGTCTCTGCATGTGCACAAATATGTGTCTCTGTGTGTGCATGTCTCTGCGTGTGCACGAGTGTGTGTCTCTGTGTGTACGTGTCTCTGCGTGTGCATGTGCATGCGTGCGTGTGTGTCTCTGTGTGTGGTCACATACTTCCCAGCCCGGCCTGCTGAAGGAGGCAATGACATTCTACTCAAGTCCACCTGACACCCACTTTGTTTCTAAGTTCCATCCTTTGGTGAAAAAGAATCACGACTCCAGGGCTGGGGCTGGGGGGCTAGAGGCCCAGAACACCTCATGGTGCCAGAAAGTGGGGAGGTGTTCAGAAGGAGGGGGCACAGTAACAGGACCAAAGAGCCAAATGGAGGGACCCCCCAAGGCAAATCTGGGGTAAGTGAATGAATAAATAAGGTACAAGCTCTTCCTCAGGGCAAAAATCCCAATAAAGAAACACAGAAGGAGTGATGGAAGCAGAAAGCTGCCATTTCACAAGCTCTCTTCTCTAGAGCCTGCCACAACCCTTCACGGGCCAGGCGTCCCGCGAGCTACATGGGCACCTTTCTTTTGCGTCATCTTTAGGGTGAGGAAAAGATCTGTCACCCCGTGGGGGGCTAGCTCCTCAGCCTCAGAGCCTGAACATGGAGTTAATTTCAGCAACCTTGGCCGTTGGAGGGACACATTCCCTCACTCCGGGGGAACCTCCCTGGTGGCGGGGGCGACACTGGCTCTCCCTGCCCAACCCCTGACCCCCAGGGAGGGGCAGGTACCCAGCTGACGTGTGGGAGGGGCGGGCAGTGTGGCGGCCCTTCCTCCTGGCTAGTGGCCACCTGCCTGCCGGGACCTTCCTGCCAGGCTCTGCTTCTCTGGGTCAGAACCACGGGCAGGGGTGGTGGGCAGGCGGTTCCTCGATGAGACGGGAAATCAGCCCAACTGGAGTGAAGCAGCCTCAATCTCTCTCCAGCCACGCTTTCATCCTCCGTGACGGGGACTTCCCCATGTACATCTGCCTGGCTCCTCTGTCCTCCCCACCACCTTCTCCTAAGGCAAGGGCATTACTGTGTTGCATTTACCATTATTGAAAATTTTGTCCTCACTGCCAATAGAGAATTGTGAATTATCGGAGAGTCCATGATAATTCTGAGTGCCACCAACTTCAAAATTCTCATTCATGCTGTCATCTTTGATGAAGACCATGGAAAAAATAAGGAAACAAATTTTTGATCACACACACACGAACATTTGGGTCCACACTGTATCTTACGGAACGCTAACAGTTGTCAAGGTCTACTGAAAACGTGCCTTGGAAAGTTGAGATGTACCGGAGTCAGGCGTCATCTGACCGCCTTGAACCCAGCAGTTTGGGCCCCAGCAGATGCTGGGTGGTGTTCGTCCCAGGAACCGGAATTCACATCTGGGCGCACAATTGCAAGAAAGTGCTGAACTTCCCGGCTGCTGAATACAGTTCACGCACTGCTTGTGGATTTCTGCTCCCGGCCTCCCCTTAGCAACTGTCAGCCAAATACTGGGTCTTGGTTCTCAGCGAGCTGTTTCACTGATTGACACGTACCCCGGACACCACGGAACCGCCCTTTGGAAAAGCGCCTTCTCTCTCCACGTTCACTACTAGCGGTGTGGCCTCGGGCAGGTTCTTCAGACCTTTGTTCTGTCCCGCTTGCAATGGGGTCAATGTCACTGCCCGCGCTCTCAACGCTTAGGTACGTGTCAGTGAGCGGGTGGTCGCAAGTCCCCGTTTCCATGTGTCCCCCCCCGTTCCCGCAGTGGCTAAGCCACCTTTGCATCCTGAGCACAAGAGCCTGCTTGTGTGTGCACTCCCGAGACCACCCCAAAATAAGAGGAACTCGTCTCCACCAGCCTCGGCTTGGCCGCCTCAATCTCGGGAAGGTTACAGAGAAGGTTCCGGACACCTGTTTCTTGCACACCGCCATTTGCTTTTGCCCCAGAAGTAAGCTGGCCTTAAAGAATGTAAACTGGTAGGATTATGTCTTCACAATCAGACCTCTAGGTCTGACCTAGACCACAGACCTCTAGGAGTACACGCAATGCAATCACAGGTTTAAAAAATGTATACTTGCTTTTATCGTTGAACAACTTTGTTGACAATGTTGATGCTGTCATGTGCTTTCCAGCCACTGATGACTTATTTGGATTCAACATCTCTTGGACTAGAATTTCATCTTGGGAAAAGCACATAAGGACATGTCAGAACCAGCGGAGCAGGACAGGTACCCTCTTGTTCTACTTGGACCGAAGGCAGTCTGTGAAGCGGGACTAGAAACCAGAACTCAAGGGGCACTGTGGAGACGGACAGGGTTGGGGTCTCTAAAGAGCCCTGTCTGGGGTGGGAGATCACTGCCCCCCTCAACAACTCCTGAAAACCTGAGCGTGTCCAGATGCCCTGGACAATAAACTTTGTTCCCCAAAGACACGAGGCTAGAAAGCCTGGTCCAGATGCCGTCCCACCTCTACTCTCTGCCCCTCTGTCCTTCTGTCCCCTCTGAGACTTTCCCCAAGCCGTCCCCTTGGAGGCACACGGTCTTTCCCGATTTCTGCAGAATGCAGCATTGTTTTCTCTCTCCCTCTACATCTCCCTGACAGCTCCCAGGAAGCTTCTAACGTAAGCGCACTGGGCTTTGCGTCAGACAGACGGGACCCACGTCCTGGTTTCACTCTCACTGGATCACGACGCAGGCAGCTTCTACTTGGACCCTCAGTTTTCTCCTCTGTAAAATGGGTCTGTCTTATCTCATCAGGCATGTTACGAGGGTCACATAAAGCCGTGTATGTGGAAAGCCCTTAGCACAGTCGGGGACCGTGGTGGAGACTAATGTAATTTAAAAGACAGCAGCTGGGAGTCGCCCGACCTCTGCCGCCTACGAGGAACCCTGAGCAGTCAGTCCAGGTGCTGAGGCTGGAGCCCACCTAGCAGCCGATGACTAGTCTGCCCAGACTTTCCTGGTCCACATCCTGGGAGCCCTGAGATGCTGGGCAAAGCACACGGCTGCCCACCCGGGTTCCAAGTCATGTGACTTACAGGAGTCCAGGGGAACAGACGTGAAGCATCACTGGAAACAAAGGTTTCACCACCATGTACGGGAAGACGCTCTTGCACGGCTCTGTGTGGCGTCCTCCAACCTCCCCCACAGAAGCTAAACTTGGCTGGGGCCGTGGGGCGGCTGGGGGCTCGGGACATGCAAAGGTCAGCGAGCCCACTGGCTTTGACAGGAACTTTGCTTCTCCCGGTAGAGAGAAGTGGGTGGCTTCACCCCCCACACCCTTACTTCTCCCTGCCCTGGAAGTGGACACAGTTCTGGGGCTGTGGACGCCATCCATGACCACAGGCAGAAGCTCAAGGGATGGCCAGTGTGGCCTCAGGGCCATGACTTGATGTCGCCGAGCTGCTGGTGACACAGGAGCACAGCCCCTTACTGCTGCCATTCTGGCCCTGCTCATGTGGCCAGTGGTTTTTGCCACACCTGTCTCCACCTTGAGAAGATTTTGGCCACTCTTCTGGGCCAGTTATTGTGCAGAAGAGCCCATTTTAAGTCCCCGAAGATCAAGGTGTCTAGTTAGATTTTGGGTCAGACAGAAGAGCGGAGATTCATGGGAATAATAAACTTGCATTGAGCACTTACTGTGTACCAGAAACTGTCCAGATGCCTGGGGATCAAGGGTGGCCCAGCCCTGGTCCCTGGTCTCTGTCTGGAGCAAATACGCAGCCGTGTGCGAGGGGCAGGACTCTACATGTGTGACTGTGCACAGCACTTTACAGAGCACCCACCAGGGGCCGGGACAGGAGCCTGACTGACCAGCTCAAAGCAGTGGGAGCTCCTGGAACCAGTCTACCTCGTGAAGGAAGTCGGGTGGCCTCCTGGGGACACTAGAGACCATCAGCTGCACACATCCTGAGAGGTCCTCAAAGTGGGCGGGGACAGTCCTCAGGGCCAAGAGGAGGCCGAAGCCAGCCGACCTCACACCACCTTCAGAGGGGGGCTGGGGGACACCTCAGAGGTGAGCAAACCCAAACCACAAGTTCCAACAGGACTCCAGAGGCACTGTGCATGTAATCGTAGCAGAAACCTTCAGGGAGTGACAGAGCATCAGGTTGCTGTACGAGTGAGACAACGCTGTCTTCGAATTGTGTCTAATTTCTTATGGGTAACTTGTTGTTTCTGATAAATGAGATACTGAATATACAAACAGACAAGCACCAGACCTACGTCAAAATAAAACCAGCCCATGGTGTTGGCCGTAGCCCAGAAGGCCGGGTTGGGGGGGGACCTTCCAGAAGGCACTCCTGCAGCCGCACCTACACCCCCGGGTAATCTGCCCCTGAAGGCAGGACGGCTTCCCCAACTGTTGTCCTGCTTCCAACCTGGGACCAATCAGAGAAAGCCCCCTGTGCTTCCCTAACCCATCCCTGGACCTGCTTCTGGTTAGCTGCCCCGGTGTCCTGGCCAGCACCCACATCTGGGCCCCCTCCCCCAAGCTGTCCTGGCCCAGGACCTCCCCCAGGCCCTCCCCCAGCCTCCCCTCCCCCCCCATGCTGTTCTGGGCGAGCACCTCCCCTAAGCACCCCCCAGCTGTCCTGGGCCAGCACCTCCCCCAGGCCCCTCCCCCCAGATGTCCTGGGCCAGCACTTCCCCAGGCCCCTCCCCCCAGATGTCCTGGGCCAGCACTTCCCCAGGCCCCCCCCCCCACCAGCTGTCCTGGGCCAGCACCTCCCCCATGGACCACCCCCACCTGTCCTGGGCCAGCACCTCCCCCAACCCCCCCCCCCCAGCTGTCCTGGGCCAGCACATTCCCCAGGCCCTTCTCCCAGCTGTCCTGGGCCAGCATCTCCCGCAGCCCACCCCCAAGCTGTCCTGGGCCAGCACCTCCCCCAGGGTCCCTGCCCCCAGCCACCTCTTTTCCACCCTGAGCTCTCCCCGCCCCACCCACCTGAGTCTCTGCCACAAGCACATGGCGGTGGCCTGGCGGATGCCCTGCTACAGGGAGCTCTGAATGGGCAGGCCCTGCTGTTCTCACGCGGTGGCCTCACTTATTTCCAGAGATGCAGATGTCTTACTCTCCTGCCCCCACCCGGGGGAAGTATGCGGTGGGTAGACAGGGAGCCTCAGCTCCCCTTCTGGGCTTAGTTGATCAGAAATCCCAGTGACTCATCCTTTCCGACATTCTCCACAGTAGCCGGGACTTTGGGGGTCAGCCCACGGGATGGAGGGGGTGCTGGTGTCAGGACTATGGTCCTGCGGGGCCTGGGACGGTCAGAGCACCCAGGAAACTTGGGAGCGTTTGTCTCCACCGCTCGTGGACCTGCTGGTGCCCCGTTCTTGCTGGAAACTTCACCTGATGAGGCCTCGCCCTTCCAGGTCTGGCACCCCCAGACTTACCTGACCTGCACGTAGCATTTTTAAGGGCATCTAAGTCACACCTTTAAGCTCACACCTGCGTGGGGCAGGGGCCTCCATGCACCTGAGTTCTCCCCAAGGCCTGAACCACACACAGAGCTGATGTCCTGTCGTTTTACGGCCAGGACCTGCTTCAGGGGGACTGAGGCACCTGTGGGCATTGGAACCACTGCCTCTGAGTCTGAGACGGGAAGCACAGAGATGAGCGGAGTAGCCCCAGACCAAACTGGAACATTCATTCATTCGCTCATTCATGTAATCTGCCAATCCACCTGTCTGTCTGTCTACCATCCCTCTGGCGGTCAGAGAGGATTTCCCAGGGCCTCTGCTGCATCAGACTTGGAAATGCAGCAAAGTCCAACGTCGTGGCAGAGACGCTGCTGGAAAGAGCCCACATCACCAGACAGGCACTCCGCTGTTCGAGTTTCTAGGGCTCCTGCTCAGACCCAGGGAAGTCCAAGTCCCCAGCCGGAGCCTAGGGGGAGAGCCGTCCCAGCAGGAGGGAGACTGCCGGGAGCCCTCTCTCTGCCCAGGGGGCTTCTACAAATGTGAAGTGAGGGCTGGACCAGAACTGGGGGCCCCGTAGCTCTGGCCATGTGGGACCCACGCGTGTCCGACTGACATGTCCTCTAAGCGTGAACTACACTGAACTGTGAATACTCTGTGTGACAAAAGGCTGAAAATACCTCATTAGTACTTTTATGTTGGTTACACGTTGAAATGATAACATCAAACAAAATGTGATTAAGTTTCACCCGCTTCTTTTAAAAAAAAATATGGCTACTGGATGGGGCGCCTGGGGGCTCAGTCGGTTAAGCATCTGATACTTGATTTCTGCTCAGGTCGCCATCTCACAGTTTTTAAGTTCAGGGCCCGTATCAGGATCTGTGCTGGCAGCACGGAGCCTGCTTGGGATTCTCTCTGTCCCTCTCAAAAATAAAATAAACACTTAAAAAATATATGGCTACTAGACAATTTAAAACCGTATGTGTGGCCTGCGTTGTACTTCTTTTGAGCAGCCCTAAAGTCAGCGATTCCCAGGACAGCAGGGCTTCTGGGGAGGGCTGGATACTGGGCATTTCTTACGTGCTCCTGGCTGGCGCGGCTTGCTGGTCTGGGGACCCACATTCAGAAGCGATGTTCCACGGCCCTTCTTGCGTCTAATGGCCTAAAATTCTACTTCTTTCCTGAATTCTTGGAAGTTTGACTCAGGTGAAAGCACTGAAGCCGTGGCCATGGCTGTGGCCATGGCGTGTGGTTCTAACCTCAAACCAAATCACACCCTCCACCTGTGCCACCAGGTTCTCTGGGGAGCACCCATTCACAGGCACCCACCCCTCCAGATACAGGCCAAATACCGATATGAGGAGGTTCCTTACCAAATATTCCAGGTATATCCTCCTGATCTTTTGAGTTGGGTGGCATTTCAGTGGTTGGACCTAGGGGGGAAATAAATACCCTAATAGTTTAACAATTCATTGAATTTGCACTGATCTTTCTCTCTGCGGCACCCCCAGCCCGCTGCAGGGGGGAGAGGCCTGCAAGGGGTTCCCAGGACTGGGTTCTCATCCGGAAAGTGGCGGGCAAGGTGGCCATGTGGTAGAGGGATATGCCCTGTGCTCTGACTCCTGCCGTGTGGGGCAGTGCTCGCTGGCACCGTCCCTCAGAAGGGAACACGCGTCCTGGCACCAGGGATGATTGCCCTTGCTCGTGCTCCGCGGACAGCCAACCAAGAGGGACGCGCACGTCCTTTCTGAAGGGCTCCAGAGGCCGGTGCCTCTGGGAGCTTAGGGATGTGATTTGGGGAACGGTGGGGGTTCTCTGGTCGGGAGGGGGTCCCAGACAAACTGGCCACCGGCTCTCTCCCCTTCAGAAGCAGAGTGATTCCAGGTGGTCTGTTTACAGGGAAGGCACGGGGTCTCAGGGGTGAGCCGGCCGGGCCAGACGGCAGACTTCCGTGGGATCCCTGGACGCCCGACCCCCAGCCTCCCTGGCCTAACTGGGGGCCCTACAGTGCATGGAGTGAGGGTTTCTGTACAGCGGCGCCAGCCGGGGGCTCCCTACTACTCCTTTTGCTCAGAGCTGGGTGTCCTCGTCCATTTCCTCGACTCAGGGTCAAGGTCAGCCTCCCCTCCCGCCCCCGGGGAGGGGAGAGGGCACGCCCGGGACCCGCTGGGCAGCGCCACCTTGCCCGGCTGCACAGAGCTCTCAGGCGTCTGCAGACTCTCGTTCCAACAGTAAACCAGTGACGACGCTGATTTTCAAATGGTTTTAATGACGGACAATCTGCATACCAATGGCCTCATCTGCACGCGGGGCTTAGAACAATGCGGAAATCTCTGCAAGGAGGTCTGCACGGAGATGACAATCGCTTCCCAGTGTGCTGACCTCCCGGCAACGAGGCAAACAAAAGTACAGTTCGCCGAGGATGAGGCATTAATGAGTCATTAAGAATGGGCACAGCTGCGTCGAGCGAGCACTTTGTCAAAAATACTCTTTTCATTCTGTGTCTGTCCCGTGATTATAATGGGAGTATTGTGCCAGTCAGGCAGCAAGCGTGTGCAGAAAAATATTTATGCTCTAGAATACCCGCACGGTTTTCAAAGTGCATTGTCAACGGTGGCGGCTGTGGCGTGTTTCGCCTGTTGTCACCTCCGACTGACAGTCTCTCGGCTTCAAACCGCCGGGCGCCGGAGTTACCAGGATCCCTGACTACTCCTCCATATTTGCACAGTGCGCATCCCGGACACCGGGAAGGGCTTGCTGCTGACCTCTGCGGCTGTGCTCTGGTTAATTTGGGGAAAACAAGGCAAACCAGGCCCATGGCTGCCGTTCCCGTCTCTCCTCGTGGTCAGGGCGGCTCACGTTGGCCAACGGCACCAGTGCCCTTGGAGGCGGTAAGCCCCCGGTGGGGGGGGGGGGACTTCAACCATCCCCGTTTTGACTGCAAACTTTCTAATAGATGAAGTTCTCATTTCCAGTTTCTCCCTTAACTCAAGCAAGACTCGGAGGGCAAAGCCTCCTCTGATGGGAATGGAAACTGCCTGAGCCGGCCGGAGCCCACACGTGATGGACCCCATGACAATGATGCACATGACCCTTCCTGTCCATCTGCCTGTGCCTTGGCCTCTGTCTCAAATCTCTGCAGATAAACCTGGAAGGGTCTTTGCATTTGGAGACAGTCTTGGAGACGCCAGTCCGCGCTGTCTTCTGGCTGTCGGCCTCACCCAAATGAACTCCTTTCTCATGTCACCACCACTGTCTCCACCTTTGGATTTTGTCAGCGGCCGGAGCTGGTCTGTTTGGGACCCCCGGAGATGGGTACTCCCACTCTCCTGCACCCCAGCCGCAAGCCCATAAGGAAACCCACTGTTTCCTTTCAGAAAATGATTTAGAGACTGCCCTTAACAGGCCTTTCAAGCCGGGAAGACCATGACGGTCACCTAATGGTGTCCCTGTCTGGACAGGAGACCAGGTCGGGGAGGGGCGGGCTGCCTTAGGGCTGGAGGAGTGCTCCGTCACTGGGTGCTGGGAGCACCTCCCGAGGGCACTGGCACGTGACAGTCTGAGCAGGAAGGAGCAGCCTGGAGGGACGCGCCCTCCCATGGGGGACACACGGCCCCCTCCTGTTACAGCCCCATCCGCACCCACGGCGTCGCAAAGGACACTGTCCTTGGGAAGGGCCTCAGAGCTCAGTTTGCTGAAGAAAAGGAAGTTGGGGATGTTCAGTCCTTTCAGGACCACCTGACTTCTGGCCCGACTGCGGCCAGGCCAGCTGGCCCAATCCCCGCCCCCCAACCCAGACGTGTGGGCGTGGCAAGGGTGGGAGGGGACACAGAGCCGGCTCGGGCAGCACCCATGGTCCTGCTCTCAGAGGAGCCTCCCAAACCCTGTAGGTGAGCCTTCAGGGTCCACTCGGCCATCCTTGGGAGCTGGGGCTGGAGGACCATCTCGGCCCCATTCCTTCCATCTGTGGTGACCTGTGTGGCAGGTGTAAGAGTGGCCGGGTGGCCTGAGAATAGAGCTTCCTGGCAGGAAGTCGGGTGGGGGGGGTCACAGAGCACCCCCTCCCTGCCATCCTTTGCTGGGGAGTCACAGAGTCCCATCCCGTCCCGACCGGCCTGTCCCTGCTCGGATCCTCCACAAGTAAGGGGCCAGCATGGGAGGGCCGGGGCCAGAGGCACGTGGGGGCCATCCTGGGTGTGATCGGCATCCTCCCTGACAAGGGCATTCGGGGACCACGGCGGATCGGGTGCAGCCGGGATGAGCTGCTGTGCAGGCTTCCGTTAATTTTGTCCGGGTCTTCATGACACCGGCGTGTAAGGGACAACCGCCTCACGTTAGCAAGAAAAAGTTTAGGTGAAGCAGTAAGACCATTTGGACAGGACTACAAGGTCCCGGGACAGCAGCAGTGTGTGTGTGCAGGAAGTGCGGGGTGGCGGACGGGGCGGGGGCGGCAGGGTCTCTGTGCTGCCCCTCGACTTTCGGGAGGTTAGAAATTGTCTTTGTTTCCTTAGTTCAGGGGGAGAGGGAGAGAGAGAGAGAGTAAGCATGTGCATGATCAGGGGAGAGGGGCAGAGAGGGGAGAGAGAAAACCCCCAGCAGGCTCCACACTCAGCACGGAGGCCAATGCGGGGCTGGATCCCATGACCCTGGGGTCAAGACCTGGGCCCAAATCAAGAGTCGGCCGCTCAACCGACTGAACCACCAGGCGCCCTAGAAATCATCTGTGATAACAAGTGAAAATACATCGCATACGCTCCTTCCCCATGGGGTTCTGGAGTTTGAAAAGGACTTTCAAGGTAGAAAAAGTGTTCAACTCGCTTCACTCTCTCCCAGAAATGGATGGGAAACTGGGGAGGTGGGGAGGGGCCTGACTCAGCCCCAGGGAGACGTGCGTTTCCCACCCGCCCAACAGCCACCTACCTGTGACTGTACCTGAAGTCATGTTGATGGGCTGGGGCTCCGTGTGGCGCCAGCAGGACAGCAGCAGGACAAACAGGGTCACTCCTCTGTCTCCTGCCATGTTCCCTCCAGCTGAAGGAGGAAGACCATGCCCTGAAGACCTTGGTCTCCAGGATACCCTGGAATGTCCAGGGTCCTGTGACATCATGGCAGGAAGTGAGCAGGGTCCCACCCTGTGTTCTGGGGAGGGTAGTGTCCAGCGTCCTGTGACCTCACAGCAGGAAGTGAGTGGGGTCCTGCACCCTCGTGCTGGGAGGGCCATGTCTGGGGAGCTGTGACGTCATGATGGGAAGGGCGCGGGGTCCTACCCCGTGTTCCGGGGAGGTTAGTGTCCAGCATCCTGTGACGTCATGGCAGGAAGTGCACAGGGTCCTGCCCCTTATGCAGGGAGTCTGGTGTCCAGGGTCCTGTGACGTCACGCAGGAAGTGAGTGGCGTCCTGCCCCCTGTGCAGGGAGGGCTGTGTCGGGGCCGTGTGACGAAGCAGGGAGGCTGACTGGCGCAGTAGGGTAACAGAGATCCCCTTAGCGTGCTCACTTCCTGTTCTGGAGCCTTCTTTTGTCCTGCAGTCCTTGAAGCCCGAGGGGTGGGATAGTAATCAAGACTCTAAGGGCACGTGGCAGAGCCAACCAAAATCAGCTTAAGTGACAAGAGGTGCCTTGGAAGGCGGATGGTGAGCGCTGGAACCAGCATTTCCAGAAGAATAGGGCTGATGCCCCAGGTCTGCCACTCTCCCCCTTTCCCTCCTTCTCAGCAGCCCTGACTTCTCTCTGGTGGTGGACTCTCATCCCAAGACAGGAGCATGGCTACATATGTCCCACAGCTCATTGTCTCAGACACTCTAGGCTTTTCTCCATTGACATCTGTGAGAAAACCCCAAAGGAAGGACTCTGGTTGGCTCGCCTGGGTCATGCCCGACCAGGACTGATACCTGTCCCCGGGCTCACAGTGGGGTGGGTGGTCTGCCCAGGCCACTGCTCTTGTGTAAACAGGTGTGGGGTCCCAGGGGAGTGGACCAGGGTAAAAGAGAACAACCATGCCTCCTAAAACCTTGTAATGGCTCTAAAGATGGCTGGCCTACCAGGGGTCTCTTAGAGTTCTGATTTTTTTATTGCTGAAATGGGGAACTTTTGCAGATTTTTGCTTAGGTATTCTTCCTGGTGGATGTAGTGGAACCCTTCTACCTGTGGGAGTGATCATGAAGGACGCTGCAAATATCTGCAATGTCCCTCAGGCATGTTAACGTGGCTTGGGTTTGCGGGTGATGTGGTGGGTTTCATGTCCCACTTGAGCTAATTAATGGACTGATGACATATAGACCAGTGGTGTGGACTTCTGCTGTTCAGGTCCTTGAGCCAGCAGTCCCCGCATGAGACAGTGGAAACAAAACACAAATGGACAGCGGCACCTCGAGTGACAGAATTGTGACCCACCGTCCAGGGCCACCGTCCGAGTGGTTAAGCAGCAGTTGCTACAACAATCAGTCCCAAATGACCTGCATTTGATCAGTAATTGACAATTTTCTTAATTTTTGTCCCACTTCCTACCTATGCCACTGGGAGAAGGCAGCTCCGGGCATTTCCCTGTGAGGGGCTGGGGAGCAAACCTGGGGAGAACCACCTGGGGCAGGCGTGTCCTCAACACTCACTTAAAACAACATAAATTTAGGGGCACCTGGGTGGCTCAGTCGGTTGAGCATCCGACTTCGGTTCAGGTCACGATCTCATGGTTCGTGAGTTCGAGGCCCATGTCGGGCTCTATGCTGACGGTTCAGAGCCTGGAGCCTGTTTCAGATATGTGTCTCCCTCTCTCTCTGCCCCTCCCTTGCTTGTGCTCTTTCTCTCTCTCTCAAAAATAAAAACATTAAGAAAGAAACATAAATTTATCATCTTAATAGTCCCAGAGGACAGAGTCCACACTGGGTGGACGGCAGCGATGTGTGACTTCCAAGGGCTCTCTAGACTTTCTTCCTCTGCCTCTTCCAGTGCCCAGAAGGCACTACGTTCCTTGGCTGTGGTTGGTCTTCTCCATCTTCAAAGCCTGTCCTCTCTCTGGTTCTCCCTGTGCTGGTTATATAGACATTTGAGATTTCATGGGGTTCTCTGTGAGCATTAATTTTAGGTGCCAACTTGGCTGACCACATGGCCTAGACATGTGACCAAATATTCTGGATGTTTCCATGAGGGGCTTCTTGATGAGATTTACTTTCAGACTGTTGGACTTTGGGTAAAGCCGACTGTTCTCCATAATGGGGGTGAGCCTCATTCCATCAGTTGAAGGCCTGATTAGAGCAAAAACACTAATCCCTCCCGTGCAGGAGGGACTTCTCCCAGCAGATGGCCTTCAGACCTGGACTGCAGTGTCCGCTCTTTCGTGGGCTCCAGCCTGCCCTGCCGTTTGAGACTCGTCGGCTTCCACAATCATGTGAGCCAATTCCTGAAAATAAATCTTTTCTCTCTGCATCCACACCGCCTCCTGGCTCTGTTTCCCTGGAGAGTCCTCATTCGGGCCCCCATGGACAATCCAGGATAAACCCTCCCTCTAAATTCAGGTGGCTGGCAATCTGAATTCCACCTACAACCGCAGTTACCGCGACCATATTAAGTCAGAAAACTCGCAGGCTCTGGAGATTGCAGGCCTGGGTGTGCAGACCACCGTCCCGCAGACAACAATGTCTTTTGCCCACTTCTGACTTAGTGTGGAATTTTGAGAGTTCATTATATATTTATTCTTACTAAGTACGAGTACCTATTAGAGCTTCCATTTGCAAACAGTCTCTCGCGGTCAGCAGCCCACCTTTCATCTTCTTTACAAGGTGTTCTGCGGAACAACAGTTGTTTTTGGTTTTGCTGAATCCAACGTGTAGAGGCTGCTTTCAGGCAACGAGCCTGGGCAGTGGAAGTCTGAGTCAGGGGCCTACAGTGACCGCCAGGCTGAATGCAAGAGGCCCAGTAAGTGACCCACCCTGAAGTGCCATCGGCCCCAGCGGACCAATGGACTGCCTACAACCAGGCCCGACTCCTAAGATTACCAAAACAGGGAAAATTCCTCCGTCCGCATGCTTCCTCACTGCATCCTGTAACCACAGCGCCTCACCACTGCCTCCTGGCGGACAGTCTCTCTGCTGTCCTGCGACCCCCCCCCAACCCCGCCCCCAATGTATTCAACAAACCTCTGTCTCTTTGTTCTGTCCTGGGGGGTGAGTTCTTTCACCGCCTGAGGCCCGGACCCACCCAATCAGAATGTGCCACACAGTGTAGTCATGTTTTCCATAGTTGTCCTGTCTTTTCCCTAAGCCCTTGGTCTGGAAGATTTCTCTTATCTTCTAAAAGTTTTATACTTTATAGCTTATAATTATCATGTATAACCCACATAGATTTATGATAATATTGTCTATACTTGCAGAAAAATTTTGCTGGGATTTCAATGAGAATTTTGTTAAACCTTTAGATCGGTTTGGAAGGAATTGTCAAAAATGTTTTCCTGCGTGAATTGATACGATCATAGATTCCTTCTTCGTTTGTCCACCAATATGGTCAGTGACAGCGGGGAATTTCTACTGTTTTACCTTTTTCTCCTCCGCTGATCCTTTTCTGTCTTCTCTTGCTATTGAACCCATCTTGTGAGATTTTTAACTCTTCAGACATTTAGCGGATATTTAGTTCTAAAATATCCGCTTGGTTCTTTACATTCTCTGTGTGTTTGCTGAAAGCTTTTGTATCTTTGTGGAGACTTTCTATTTTTCACTTGTGCCGAGCATGTTTGTAAAGTCTCGGGGAGGCATTTGTATGATCAGTGCATTAAAATCCTCAGCAGTTACTTCAGACACCTGTCCCGTCTCGGTGCGATGACTGGGCTTTGACTGACATCCAGCCGGTGCATGCATCGCCGTATAAGACTCGGGTCATTTAGACCTTGTTCTCCGTAGGCAGGCGTCTGACACTGCCCTGGAGCCATCGTTACTGTCGATGGGGTGGGGTCTGGCTGCCTGCTCAGCCTGCTGCACCGGTGTCCCCAACAGTGAGTTGGCCCCTTTTAACAGCTCAGTGAGGGTGCAAGGCTAGGTTACCCACGCAACTTTGGCTGGTGGGCTGGAGACAGGGAACATTTTTTTCTGTGGTGTCTGGCTGGGGTAGAGGCGTTGTACTGTGGAAATGTCATCTGTCTCGTGAGGCTGACCCTGCGTCCCTGTCATTTGGCTGGAGGGAGCAGTCTGGGTCTGTGGGTATTTCTGTGTTGCCAGCATCTCCAGCTGGACCCTACTGGGATTCATGAGGCAATCTGAGAACCCAGGGGACCCATTGCCATGCTGTCCCTCGGGTCCTGAGGCCCCTTGTCCTTGGCCATCTCTGCGTCTCCTGGAGAATTCTCACGTTTGTTTTACAAGTAACATCAACAGACTTCATTGTGCTTAGTGACAAGACCAGGGGATGGGTTTTCCTGGTAGAGGTCCACACGTGCTTTCCTAGAAATCACCAGGGGGTTCGTGTGCAGCGTGGCCAAGCTTTGGAGAGGTGGTGCACACTGGGAACTAGGCTGACTCAGCTCCCAGCTTGGCCGCTTACTAGCTGGTGACCTCAGAGAAGTCACACCGAGCCTCGGCTTCCGAGCCATCCCACGAGGACAGGTGTTCCCATGGGTCATTTATTTCCCCCTCTTGCCACGTAGCCCCTACTCACTGGGCTGTGTTGGGGCCCCCGGGGTCATCTCTGCCTCACCTGGCTGTGCCCTTGCCAGTCCCTCCTTCAGTGGCTCTCCTCCTCACCGACGTCTTGTCTTGGGGGCTCTGCTGTTGGCCTGTCTCGTGACTGTACGGCTTCTGACATGGTTCCATGGTCCCAGGAGAGACTCCACGCTGGCCAGCTCTAGGCGGGGTGGGGGGGGGGCTGGCAGCATTTGGGGGTTCAGGTACCGAAGAGGCACCTTTGGCCACAGAATAAACCACTGGCCTCACCAGCTCATGGTCCTGCCCAGCATGACAGCTTGAAGGGCTGGGGTCCGTGGGGCAGAGAGCCAAGGGGCCAGGGACAGAGCTGTGACCAGCACCGCTGTTCTGGTTTCCAGGTCCACGGAACAAATCTCTGCTCCTGGAAAACCGGAGAGGGGAAAAATGGGATGTTTCCATTGACTGGGAGGCCCTAGGGGTAGCAGGCGCAGGTGATAGTCTGTCTGCACGTCGCCAGACGCCCCAGTTAAAGATCCTTTCGAAGATCGTTCAGAGTTGTTTTCACTTATGAAAATATCCCGTAGACCCATAATTTGGCAGTATACATATAATCAATTGTTTCAAAACCAGAAGTGATGCTGGCTATTATAATGTAAACTGTTTGCTAAATGAAGAATTACAGGAATCTAATTGGAGAAGTATACAAACAGTGGTTAATATGCTGCTTCTCGCAAAGACATATTACAACTTATAATCTTCCTTTATGGGTGTATGTTGTCAGCGCCTAATCAGGCGTGCGGGTGTATTCAGGTGTTACAACGTTCTATTAGCGGGGACGCCGCACTGTTATTTGCTGAGCTGTTTGTGTTACATTGTTGCTGGCTCTCTGAGCTCCCTTTCCCTGCTCCTCTCTCTCTGGTCTCTGCAATCTGTATAATTGTCTTCTTACTTTTGTCTTCAGAGCGCTTAAAATAGAGTCCTGGGAACAATTAACTGTGTCAGAACCACAGAGTTCTGGTGCCCTGCAGATGAATGGTAGGGACCTGTGCTCATGAGGTGCAGCCGTGTGGTATGCCAGTGACCCTTCCTGCCTGGGCTGCCAACCCGTCCGAGGCCGCATCAGGGCGGGCTCAGTCCCTGGGGGCGCCCACTTGACCTCAATGGGCCCCGATGACAGCTCTGTGTCCTGAGGTCCCTCTACAGGGAATCCCAAGGTGTGGGGGGGTGCTGCAAAAGTGAAATGCCAGGGGTGACACCGCCTCTTCTGTGGGAGTAGCGGGGAAAGGTTTGCCCACGTGAGGAAGCCCCTCCATTAATTCATTTGTTCGTTGGTTCGGCTTCCTCGTCTCCTCCCGGAGCGTGTCTTCTGTCGGCCTCAAAGAGAGGCCGAGACCGGCTCCATGAGAGCAAAGACCGATATGTCTGCTGAGACCAGCTTCCATGGTTTCAGTCTCTGTTGGGTTCAGTCAGTCTCCTGAATTCAGATAAGGAACCTGATGTTGCGTTGGGGTAGAGTTTTGTCAAAATGGAATATGATAGACCAGATGCGGTGTTGTGTGAGGGTAGCAGAGCTTCATAACTACAGTTGTGCTGGAAACATCTGCCCAGGCCTGTGCCCTCGTATTGCTGAGGAGGGGACCTCTGCTAGCTGAGCTTCAGTGCGGGTCTTTGGTTTCTGTTCACAAGGGCATCAGCCAGAGGGACGAACAGGGAGACAGGGTGGAGAAACGGAGAGGACGTGCCCCAGCCACGCGTGGGGGGAGCATGGGCTTCCTCGGTCACGGCCAAGGGCGGGGGCCACCGCTGCCCCTCCCTGTGGGGCTGAGGGTGACCAGGAATTGAAACAGGAAACCCTGAATGTCTGGATTACCTGACCGTCTTTAAGATTCCAGAACCATGACTTCAACTCAGACCACTCTGCCCACACCCCTGGCCCTCTCAGCCGTGAATATTGGCGAGCGTGGAAAGAATCCTGTTCTGATCCTTGATCGTTTCAGTTCCTCGTCGCCGTGGCCAACAGACCCAGGTAACGGCTTCTTCCTGGCGAGCTGCTGAAACGGGGGGCGAAGGAGAGAAAGCTGGGAGAGCCTCACGCGGGCAGCGCTGATCGGGGCGCGCTCTGGGCAGCATACCCCCCGGGGGCCTGCCCCGTGAAAGGGGACCGAGTCGGCTCCTGACAAAGAAGAGAAAATTGGTGTTACACCCCGTAGTTAATGTGACAACATACAGCTAATGAGCACTTAATGACCCCCAGTCTGCTCATTTCTGTCACCCGTTTGAGAATGTTACTTGTTTTATACTTAGCCCTCTGCTGGAGGATTAGCTCCGCGCTCAAGTGAATTAGTCAAGGTTCTTTAAAAATCAGAACAAAAGTGCTAGCAAATGTGTACAGATATGAGGGGCCTGCCTGTGTGTATGCTTGTCTGGATGACATGTAATTAACGTAAAGAAATTTCTGGCTGACTGTGTGAACTGGCAGTGACATTTTACCCACATTTGTTAAGAATGTCACCTTCACCTGGGATGTTATCTTTTCTCCCGAAATCCCTCTGGGAAGGACATCAGAGGCTGTGCTCTCTGCACAGGGACAGAAGGTCGTGTGTAGAGCAGGTCTGAGCATCTGTGGATGCACGCGGTCCCAGCACGGATTCGTTGGTTACACACACACACTCACACCCAGTTTTTCTTTCTTCCATTTGATCTGGTTCCGCTCTCTCCTCTTCTCTCGTGTTCTCTTAGGGACGTGCACCGAGAACTGTGGGCATCCAGAAAAGTGGTAGAATCTGTCAGTTTAAAAAAGTGCAAAGGTCTCTTTTTGTCGTTCTAATGCTCTACAGGTCAGATCAACTTAGCAGAAAAGCTCACTCTCACTGCTGTTACATTTTGCAAATGACTGAAAAATATTATTCTCATTTGCTGACTTTTTGTTTGATTTATTTAAAAATTTTTAATGTTCATTTATTTTTGAGAGATAGGGAGAGACATAGTGCAAGCAGGGGAGGGGCAGAGAGAGAGGGAGACGCAGAATCCAAAGCAGGCTCCAGGCTCCGAGCTGTCAGCACAGAGCCCGACGTGGGGCTCAAACCCAGGAACTGCGAGATCATGACCTGAGCCGAAGTCGGAGGCTTACCTGACTGAGCCCCCCAGGCGCCCCTCATTTGCTGACTTTTTAAAGATGACACCAGAGCCTTGAGACGGGTGCTGGGTCTATCTGCTTTCCCACTGGAATTACATATCTCCAGCACCCACTCAGCCAAGTTTATGCTTCTTTGTAAGAACTCGTGTCTCTTTTAACAATGCAGAATAAGTAACAGCCAACGTGCTTTGGAGCCGGGAAAGCAGGTGGAGGCACAATGGTTCTCTTTTGACTTTCAAGTGTTCAGAATAGAATCCCAGTTCCGCTGCGTTGCCTGGGCTCTGGGGGACCACGGCAGAAATTCAGCTGGGAATCTGCAGTTCACAGAACCAACCATAGATGTCGACACAGTACGCGGCTCCTTAAAACCATAAAGGCACAGATTGTTTTCTTCTTGGCTCAGGTGGCTGAATTTTTACCATTAGAGAGTTCTTCCTTTGCTTAAAATATTATGTAATTGGGGCTTACCATTTAAAAATTCAATACTTTTGGAAGGGATAACATGTTAATAATTTAGCAGCCACTGATACCCAAGAGCTAATTAGTTTAGGAAACGGCTTCACTAGCTGCAGTAAATCATGGTAAGTGACGGCACAGGATCACAGTGACTAGTGCCTACGGGCTGTGCTGTGCTGAGGAGGCCCCAGAGCTCTGGGAGTGGGTGTCCGGAGGGAGGAGGGGCTGGCTCCCTGAAGGTACCCTCCACTCGATTCTAAACGTGTCCGTGGGGCTTTCTTGTAGCCCCCCATTTCGAGAAGGCGGTACCCTGAAAACCCATGTGCACGTGGAATTCTTTGGGAAGCTGAGGGGGGAAGCGAGAAGAGGCAGCGGGGCTGTTTGCAAAGGCCACTTGTCTGTCGATTTGAAATTGAACACTTAGAATTCTGAACTTTCTAATATTGTTATCTAGTAGCTCTGGGAGGTGGATGGGCCAGCCTTGTGAGTCCATTTTAATAGATCCTGTCATCAGCGTCTGCTCATGAAAGTTCTTCGTTACATTAGTGTCCCTGAAACTGGAAGGAGGCTCCTTCTGCAGTCTCCAGGTGGCCCAGAGTTCAATGCAAAGTTGTTTTGCACAAAGACATCTGCAAAATAATTGGCCTTTCCGTTTTGATTTCCTTTCTATTGATTTATGTTAGGGACATTTAATTCCAAACCTTGGAGATGGCCGACACGGTCATTCGATTGCGGCTTTGTAGTGAAGAAACCATTAAGAAAGTGGAGAGGGAGAGTCATACAATTTCCGCTGGGACGAGGGATCGGGGCTAATTTTATTCTGAGATCAAGCTCGTGCCAGCCCTGAGCAGGTCACTGGCCGACACGTAGAGCCCCTGGTGGTGGGCCCCGCGAGGGAGGATGCCGCACGACCCAGGAAGTAGAGCTGCGCGCTCTGTGGGAGGGGGGTTTGGGTGCTGTCCCGAGACGCGGTCCTTCTCTGTTGCAAGGGGACAGCTCCAAATACTTCCAGGCACACGTCTCCTCAGACTGTCGTTTGAAATAACTGAGTCCAGTTTTTCAAATGAATTTTGATCTTAAAAAAAAGATGCTGGTTCCTGAGCCTTGGCGTCCAGGTGGCCTGGCAATCGGATGACAGACGCTCTGCTTCCCACGAAGCCATTACTGTGTCATTTGGAGGAAGGACACTGATGGGAATAGGAGGCCAGGCCACTTACAAGTTCTCTCTTTGCAAACGGCCAACTGATGCGCTCAGTGGATAGCCCTCACCACCGCCCCCCACCCCGGCAAAGGAAAGAAAAACTTGGCTGAGCATAACCATGCATATATCTACATTAATAAAAACCTAATCTTACAATTTTGTTTTGAACTTGAAGGTTTCAAATTTCATTTCATTTTGAAGGGAGTGAAGCCTCATCAGAGTTTGGTCTTGTTATGGTGTTAGATACATTTCTCCGCTGTGCAAATTTCACGTCAGGACGCCGGGTCGAGGGTGGCAGTTGCTAAGGGGTGCGTGCCACTGGGGGACTGATGGGGCCACCTGCTGTGGATGCCACTCCTTCTGGAGAAGCTCCAGGTCACCGTGCCAGCTTTGGGGAACGGCTCCTCATGCCCCTGGGACCTGAGGTCATCCCACCCTCAGAGAGCCTGCCCCATCCCCAGTGCTCCCCGTTTTGGGGTCCACTCCCCTCTGGGCACATGCAGAAGACTGAGACAGGAAGAGGGGGCGGGATGGGAGCCAGGAGGCAGAGGAGGGGGGAGGGACCGAGCCAGGAGAGATGGCCACGTGAGGTCTTAGTCACAGCAGTGGCATGGCGGGCTGGCCAAGCCCCAGTGGTAATGCCCCACCCAGACTTTCCTTCCCGCCTTTTCTCCAGCTGCACCTGCACCCCACTTGCACACATCTCCCATCACGTTGACCCCGTAGCACACCTAAGTACGTGCTGCCAAGTAGAACGAGTCAGCTTCTGGAATAACTCCAATGTGACCCCACAGCCCAGGCAAGGGCCTGCACCCCTGCACCCACCCTCACTTTCCTGCAGACACTGCCCCCCTCCTCTGAACCCCACCCCCCAGCACCCCTGCACCTGCCCTCACCTTCCTGTAGACCCTGCCCCCCCTCTGCACCCCACCCCCAGCACCCTGCACTCTTGCACCCGCCCTCACCTTGCTGCAGACCCTGCCCCCCCTTCTGTACCCTACCCCCTGCACCCTGCACATCTGCACCTGCCCTCACCTTCCTGCAGACCCTGCCCCCTCCTCTGAACCCCAGCTCCCAGAACCCTGCACCCCTGCACCCCTGCACCCTCCCTCACCTTCCTGCAGACCCTGCCTCCACTCTGTACCCCACCCCCAGCAACCTGCACCCCTGCACCCTCCCTCACCTTCCTGCAGACCCTGCCCCCCCTCCTCTGTACCCCACCCCCTAGCACCCTGCACCTCTTTTCAAATACTGGCTGTGTCTGTGGGTGTGGAAGAGGTGGGAGCACCATGTTTAGGAGCCGGACCGCTGAGCTCAGGTCATCTGTGACCTCAGGCAGGAGCTGGGACTCCCGGTGCCTCGGTTTCCCCATCTGTACAGTGGGGCTGCTGATGCTCATAACCCCGGTGGGAATGGGGATTAAAGGAGTGATAAGTGTCCTATGGGTGATGGTGTCTTCGCGTTGGCATAGACATCTCAGCCCTGGAGAGCATTTCCGTGACTTTCTGGTATTTTCTAGCCATTCCATCCCACTCAAATCTAAGTGACAACATCTCTTCTCCTCTTCCCCAGCCACCCTGTTCTTTCCCTCCCGATTTTATTCTGTCTTGCTGCCCACTGATTTGACTTCTGAAAGCGTTTTAAGATTTTCTCTTCTTCTGTCAACAGGGTTTGGGAGCTGCCTCATTGTACCGTTAAGTTCTGATCGCCAGGCAGCATCTACCGGCTCCTCGTGGGCGTCTGAGAGGAGAAGTCAGTGGAAGTTTCCAAGGTGAAGCGTCCTCAAGAAGGGAAGCTATTAAGAATTTCTGAAACAGCTTTGCTCTCCTTTGACTGAAATCAGTGCATGTTTTGAGGGTTAAGCAACAAGATTGATGCCTCCTTTCAAAGGGCCGGGTGTCCTTACTGAGCTGTCCTCTGGAGCACCTGACGGATGCAAGCCTCTGGGGTTGGGTCAGTTCTGGAGCCTCTGAGAGCTGCTCGTTCTAAAGCTGCTGCAGCTCATAGTACAAGGCAGGTTCTCGCTGTTTACTGTCTTTGTGCGGTCAGGTCGGAGTCCAAACTTTGATGGCTTTAGTAGCCAGCAGCTTTCCAGGGTGGGCATCAAGAGACTGTAGACAGCCTTCGGGCTTTATCTGAGAGCTATTTACTTACTTGTCGCAGGAAACGTGTGTGTTTTCTGCGGAGAGAGCAGAGAGCTGCCTGCGTGGATGCATCATCTATCAGCCAGCAACTCGAATGTGCTACAGAGCAAGGCCCCCAGGGCTGCCGATTCCACCTCCCTGTTTCACGACAGATAGCACTAACCTCTCTTTACCTGGAATGACTAACCCACATGTGGAGAACAGTATGATGGCTGACTCAATAGAGGAAATGGAAATAGACTGTCAGAAGAGGAAACTGACGTGTTTCCAAGTGTGAATCCCTGGGCACAGGGAAGGGGACAGGCATTTGCCTCCTTGAAAGGAGTCGTTTGAGTTTAAGAGAAAGGGAGCATGTCCGGCTGGGTGGTGTTGACATCTGATGGCTGATGTTTGAAGCGACGGCTGGTAAGTCTGTTTATACTCACGTTATATCTGTAGAGACGGGCCCCTAGGAGCACACACTGATCCGCAGACGTGTCCTGTCTGTGCGTCGCACACACCAGCCACGGTGCTGTCAGGTGCCTGGGGCACGACCGTCCAGACTGGTGAGCAGCTCTTCACAACGATCTGATCAAATAAATGGACAAAGCGAAGGGCCCGCCCTGCCCTGGGAGGCCTCGCACCCCCTCGCGAGAGCCCCAAGTCGTTGCTGATACGGTGGGAGCTTCCCCGACACTGCTGCACATTCCCGAGGTATTTTGCAGCGGCTGTGGGTTTTTGAGCTATTATAATTAATTTTTGAGGAATAATATGTGAGACTTGGGTAACTCAACATGTTTTCTGGATGTGAAGGGACAGGCTGAGGACACAGCAAGGCAACAAGTGCCCGGCAGTCCCACCACCCACGCTTGGGCCCAGACGAGCCATGCGGGTGCCTTCCAACACCGCCAGCATCATTTCCCAGCTGACGCCAAGTGGGGGTCCCGAGGGAGAGCCCCTAGCCAAGCCTATCAGCCCAGCACCATGGAGGTGATCGCACACTGTTGTTTTCAGCCACGAAGTTCGGGCTTTGCTGGGCTGCACTGATGTCTGGGTGTAAGATCCGCGGCATAAACATTATGGTCCACGTGAGGAAGGTGGTGTTTGCAGGGTCTTATTCGCCAGAGTAGAGCTGAACCCTGCTCACACCAGAAGGGCTGCTAGAAACATTCACAACCGCATGCCAGCATTGCAGCCATACAGAACTATGCACAACCACGTGCATCCACAATCACGTGACCATCTGACCACCCACAGCCGTGCACGACCACGTACAGCCATCCAGAGCCTTGCACCAGCACTGCAGCCATACACAACTGGTGGGGACTGAACACGGATCTGGATTGCACACTGCCTGGGAGCCAAGTGCAAGCACGCCATCACACGTGGAAAAGGGAGGCAGCTGCGGACAGTGATGTCTGTAACTGCGGAAGGTGGGTGCTGGCCGGGGCGCTCTGGAGCTCCTCCTTGACGAAGGAAAACACTGAGGCTGCTTCGGCCCTCGCGGCCCATTGCCTCCTGGGCTGTTGGCAGCAGAATGGGGGCCCGGGTGTCACTCCTCCCCTGGACGGTGAGTATCACAGGGCGACCAGGCTGAGTGGGCCAGTCCTGTGGGCCAGGGCCGTATGCAGAGGTGTGGGGTCCACATGTGGGGCACTGGCCATGCCAGGAGAGCAGCCCATCGCGAGAGCCTGCGACCTACTGTCAGGGGCTCTGGGAAGCCGGCAACACCCATTGTGCCCAAGACAAGATGAGCCCCAGGTGCCCTCCGTGGCCAGTGACGGGGACTCAGGTGCGGCTCCTTGGGTCCTGCAGGGTGCGGGGCAGAGTGAGTCGGTTCAGGGGGAAGGTTGTCAGGCTCCCGAGCCCACAGGAGGGGCCTCTGGACCAAGGGAAGGCACAAAAAATCCAGACTTTCCTCCAGTTTGTCCCCATGAGGGGCCAGAGGAGAGCACTGGCCGGTGTCCCAAACGCAGTGACATTTGGAGGACAGAACCAGAAGTAGGACCCTCGTTAGAGAGAAGATACCCAAATCTGGCTTGCCTTGCAGAGGCCGCTCAGGCGTGCACTGTTTTGTGAGGACTTTCTTGTTCTCTGCAGACAGAAGTGATGACTCAATTCCTAGTTCATTCAAAACCAAGGCCAGAGGGGCGCCGGGGGGCTCAGTCCGTTAGGCCTCCGACTTCGGCCCAGGTCATGATCGAGGGGATCGAGCCCCGCGTCGAGCTCTGTGCTGACAGCTTGGAGCCGAGAGCCTGCTAGGATTCTGTGTCTCCCTCTCTCTGCTGCTCCCCTGCTCTCTCTCTCTCTCTCTCTCTCAGATATAAATAAACACTAGAAAAAACAAAACCAGAGCCATGATGTGTGCATCGTGGTGCACATGTCAGTGAGACAGATGCACGGGTGTGCCCCCCCGACCACCATCACAGCCCCTCCTCCCTGCCCACTTGGCGCCTGGATGGCCGTGGCTGGGGAGCCGCACCATCGGGCAGCTCTCAGGCTGACGAGGACCTTGGCCGCCGGGCATCTCTTTGTCGTTCTCGGGCAGTGCACAGAGATGTGCAGATGCTGCTACTGGAGTCTGCTCACGAGGCGGCGCTCTGGACTCACACCCGGCACAATCGCCGGGGGCCCGACCTCACACACCCCTGCGTTCCATCGGGCGGGAGGGGTGCTGCTCTCAGGGTCCTCAGGAGCCCGTGTCCGTGGGACCCAACCCTCCAGCATGGCGGCCATTTGAAAACCAGGATGATGTGTTTGGGCCATGATTTCCTTGATCCCCTGACCGCCCCAGAATTGCTCCTGGGCGTGGCTCGCTCTCCCATCAGCCGTGTGTGGGGTTAGTGTGTTGGCTTAAAAGTCAGGCCCAGAGTTGCCAGTGCCCCCCTCCTCCCTCCCGCCGCCGTCTGCGCACAGCCGAGCGTCATCAGCCCCGACCCAGCTCCCTAAGGCCCGATGGCGGTGCCTCAAACCTCTGTGCACAGGTGGCCTGTGGATCCCAATAGATGCGGGACGTGCAGGGCCCAGCAGGTGCCCGAGATGGCAGTTCTCACAAGCTCCCGGCAGAGGTGATGCCCAGGTCCCGGGCCTCACGCTGAAGAACAAGGTGCTAACAGTCGCGGTGTTCACATGAGACTCGGCAAGACGCACAAAGAGGGGAATTGCTGTCGCGGGGCCGGCATGGTGTCCCCTATGCTAGGTGTTTGGGGACAGGTCTGTGGGGACAGAGCAGGGAAGGCTGGCCAGCGAGGTGGCTGGGCCGCGGTGCCGATTCCAGACCCAGGGCCCAGGGGAGGGAGCTGAGGCTGTGTCTTCTGAGGGAGGCTCCAAGGGGGGTTTCAGGTGGAATCTGTGACTTTAAGTCTTCTGCAGCCAGAGGGAATAAGCCATCAGGGCCTGCAGCCACCCTTGTGGGCTGAGAAATTCGTGAAACGCGATGTCTCGGTGTCGACGGTGACTGTGCTGGCAGAGCCTGGAGGCCGCCGGAGGCCCTCACGGCCACAAGTGGTGCCAGCACATGGAGGGCGGAGACCCAGCAGCACCCACTTCTTTCCACCGCGAGCGCACCCTCTCAGCCACGGCCCCTTGCAGAGAGCCCGCAGGTGCGCAGAGCAGGACCCATGACCTCAGAAAACGTCTGCAAGGCTCTTCTGTCAGGAGGTTGGAATGACGCCTATTTATGGAGCTTAGACCTTTAGGGTCCAATTTAACAAAAGAAGAAATCCAGACTCCCAGAAGGAAATTTGGGATTTCAGAGTTTATTTCTTCTGTCTTTGCAGCAAGCGACACACAGATTGTTTTCCTGGACTTCACTTTTTAGGTAAAGAATTCAGATTCTTCAGTGATCATGTTTCAGAAGTTACTGAAACAGACAATATTCTGACATTTTTCTTCAAGGTGCTGGAAGATCCCTAGGGCTAGGGGTGCAGTGGTAACACCCAAGACACATGGGTAATTGTCACTCGTCCCTCCCACCAGCATAAAGGCCGTGGTCCAGCTCAACACAAGCACCCCGTGGACACTCCTGCCAGAGCCGGAGACCATATTGCGGATCCACCCTTGTAAAACCTGGGGGGCGCTGAGGTCTGGCTGGAGTTTTGTGCCGTGTGTGTGTGTGTGTGTGTGTGTGTGTGTGATGAGACCAGCCACCCCGTGACGCAGGACAGACCACGCTTAACACATCCAGCAAGAGATAATTGTGTTCTGTAAAGAGAAAACACACCCATAGAGGGGTCATTTATTTTAAAAATTCCTAGTTTTGTAACATTAGGAGCCGAGTGGTACCTGTTATGCAGTAATTACGTCCACTGGCGCTGTTTTGCATCCTTCCATTTGAGTAAGAGCTAAAGAATGCTTTTTACTGTGCCAACACACTCTAAATAATGACATATTACCTTTAATTTTCCCATTTGAATTTAAAGTTTTCTTTGGATCAACACTGATTTGTCAGTTATTTCTACATGCAACTTCCACTAAAATATACAGCAGATTCTGAAACAGCTTCACATCACGACTCAGCTGTCACGGGTGTCTTGCCTCTGTCAGTGACGGCCGGAAAGTGCACAGGCTCTGCCTTGCACCTGATTCTTATTTATAAATTCCGCTTCATTATTGCAACAAGACACCGCAGGTAGTGCATTTATGTGGGATTCCTGCCCCCCTTTCGGGTTAAAGTCTCTGCGCCTTCAGCCGCAGAGCTCCTGGTACCCCCCGATGGGTTCAGTAATCACCCAGAAATGCACTGCACGCTGGGGCTTATGGCTGCCATATATTTAGTGCGATCGTTTTAGGGGAAAAAAAAGGACTATAATGAAGATTATGTGTGGGGGGAGAAAAAGCTCAGGAAAGAATTAACTATGAAATAATGTAATTACTCAGAGGCTCTTGGACATTTGTTTTTAATATCCAGGAAAATTTCAGAAGTTCTTACAGCCCGCTGTATATGCTCTCTCGGGAGATCTAAGCACCAACTTTGAAAATGCACTTTGGCTGGTTGCATGGTGGAGACCTGGGGCTAATTTCTTAAAAGGGTTAAGCTGGCATGTTCCGCATTAAATTACTGCCGTCATTCAATTCATTAGAAGAGTTTATGGAGTTACAATATGTCTGTAATTTATAGCCTGCTTACTGACAAAGCTTAACGCTAACATACGCCTAATTTGCCAGGGTTATCTCAAGTTCCATTCATCTCCCCCGGTGACAATGCGCATGATTCCATGCTTCATGGACAAGGTACATGCAGTTTCGTATTTAGTGCTATCAATCACAGGGGATTGCCTCTCTCTCCTGCCTCAGCGTTCAAGGTGATTTCTCTGAGGCCTCTGATGAGTGATGACAGGGTGGCCCGGCCACTGGAGGGAAGCGTCCCTCAGTGTCCCCAGAGGGACCTGGGGAGGCCACGTGTCAGCCGGGTGACTCAGTCGTGGCAAAGCCTGGGTGTCCTAGCACCACCAGGGCATTTCAACCTGGTGGGGACAGCATCTCATTTACAGGCCGTCCATACGGAAGTGGGCGGGAAACGCGCTCTCCTGGGTCAAGATTCCCAGGTTCCTGTGTGTGGGGCTTCATCCCTGCCGGCCTGCTGGGGACAGCCGATTCGAGCTCAGGGCCACAGCACCCTCTGACAACAGCGCTCTCCTGGCCGCCGCCGGTTTTCGTGGAACAGTGGCCTTAGAACACGTCTTGCAAAGCTTGTGGGCTGTATGAGAGCCACATAGTGAATGAGGTTGTTTAGCTCCTGTGTGTGCGAAGAGCACAGTGTCGACACCCGGGTAGAGACGGGTCTGTGCTGTAGGGTTCAGGACGTGCCGGCACCTTCTGTGTCTCCAGACCGGTCTCGGCTACGTGTGTGTGCTCACACTGAGTGCATGGCCGCGGCAACAGGATCCGGGCAGGGTGCTGGGCCTGTGACCCTGTGTTATCCAAATGGCAAATGTTTAAAATAGCACCTCAAGCCTGTAAGTGAACAGAGGTAACCCAGCACACAAAAGCAAATAGTTCTGGCAAGTTCCAGAATTACTGGTAGACGGCAACTCGACTTAATGGAAGGCTTGATTGTATGTGTATTTTCACCTTTTGTGCAGGAGACCAGCCACAACCATCTGAAGGATGAGCCTTCTGGAAAAGGTCTCGGGTCCAGGGAAGCAGCTCTCACTGGTGATGCACTCTGCCTGGGTCTGTGTGGGCTCACGCCCAGACCCCAGGACGGCAGGGATCTTCCCTCCTGGACACTGCTTACCTGCTTTCTTTCCATGTTCTCTTATTAGATCCTCCTCGATAATTTCAGAAGCCGACACCTAGCACGGCTGCCTGGGGCTGGAGGGGATAGGGGTTGTGGTTCAAGGGCTGTAGGTGGGGTCTCTGCTCCCAGGACGGAAACGTTCTGCAGATCCTGCCCACGACAGCGTGCCGCACGCTCAGAAGTGCCGAGATGGTGGTCTTTATGGTGCGTGCATGCCCTGACCCTGTGGTCTTCAACTCACACGACTGGGATCATGATGTCATCACGGTGACTCCAGAAAACCGCAGAACCCACGGGTCCCAGGGGGTGGCCACAGGAGGTTCCCCGTTGGAAATTGAGCTGGTTGTCCGCTGTGCTCCTGAGCAGCAAGTGTGGAGCTTCCGCACAGGACGGAAAAGCCCGCGTCGGGGGCCTGTTGGAAAGCATAAGTCTGGAGACGCGAGGGCTGTGCATCCTGGGCAGCAGGGCTGATTCCACACGTGTCTTTTCGTCCAGAAGTTGGAGGCATGTTAGACTTTTTCCTGTGACCACTTCTGCTGCTCAGAGTGTCTGTGACGCGGGTATGGGGGAGGGCAAGGCACCCAGGTCCAGTTTGTGGGGAGAAGCTCCCAGTTATTATGTGGCTAATTAGGCAAGGCCACTGAGCTCCTGGGAGAGCTGTCATGTGAGGCATCAGTGGTACTTGTACAGATCGGTTTATTACCTTTTGGGAGATTGTAAAGCGAGGCTGCCCCACCTGCAGCAGCTTGCAGCGGCCCAGAAGCTTCTCCTTCGGGTCACAGGGGTATCAGCGCGGTCCCATCCTTCACATTAGCTGCTCATCCCTGCAGAATTGAATTAGCATCAGAATCCTGGGCACATGCAGACGGTGTCCTCCGAGGCTTTCCTAATGTGATCCTGACAAATGGACTTTCACGTACGTGCACGCTCCTTTGCTGGGGACAGCAGAGGGACAGGCGTCTGGAGAAATGGTTGGGTCCTTCCTGAGACCCAGTTCAGGGGTCTTGTCCCTACAGGCCAAATGAAGAGAGGGGTCTCATCCTGGCTTGCAGTTTGGAGACCCGAGGAGCTAAAAAAGAAAAGATAAAAGGAAAGGGAAGGGAAGAGAAGGGAAGGGAAAAGAGAAAAAAAAAAAAAAAAGGAATGATGTTTTGTGGCAGTTTCATGGCAGTAGAGGGCCTGCTCTTTCAGGAACTTAAACTAGAGAAATTTTAGTAAGATGTGTGAAATAGAAATGCACATTTAGCAAGAGAGGAAGCTATGGCGTGTCATGTGGGAGAAAGGAAACTTCTAGATTTGCTTCTCTTAACCACGAGCTCAGGTGAGCTGCTCTCCCAGAAGGAGGACAAGTGGACAGACAGAGATGGACAGGGAGAGCATTGTTAGGGGACCGGGCTCCTGTGGTCGTGGAGGCCCAGCCCACCACCTGCTGTCTGCAAGCTGCAGGCGCAGGGCAGCCGGGGTGCGGAGGGGGCGTCCCTGTCCAGACCCGAGGGCCAGAGAACTAGAGGTGCCAGGAGGACGGGTGCCCCGGCAGAGGCAGAGCGAAGATGCCCTCTCTCTGCCCGTTTGCTCTTTTCGGGTCTTCCACAGATTGGATGGGACTGCCTGTGTGGGTGAAGGTGTGTCCACTCAGCCCAGCACTGCCGACACTGGGCTCTTCCGGAAGCGCCCTCACAGACTCAGCAGAAATAATATTTTATCAGCCATCCTGGCACCTCTGAGCCTAGCCAAGTTGACACAGAAAATCAATCATCACAGGTGTAGATATTGTTACTTGTTCATTTGTATCTGCTCCCCCCCATGTGTGTACACACAAACATGCACACATGTGCACATGCGTGCACACATACAAGCATGCGTGCATACATGAATGCACACGCATGTACAGGCACACATGCACACACATGGCTGATAACACACGCACACATGCACAAATACACGCACACGCAGTGCACACACGGGTTGGTAACACACGCACATGCATGCACACACGGGTTGGTAACACACACGTGCACACACGGGTTGGTAACACACATGTGCACACGTGCACACACGGGTTGGTAACATGCACACGCACACATGCACACACGGGTTGGTAAAACACACATGCACACGTGCACACACATGCATGCACACACGGTTTGGTAACACACGGGCACATACATGCACACGTGCACACACAGGTTGGTGACATGCACACACACGTGCACACACAGGTTGGTAACTCGCACGCACACGCGCACACACAGGTTGGTGACACGCACACACGCACACACACAGGTTGGTAACATGCACACATGCACACACAGCTTGGTAACATGCACACGCACACATGCACACACGGGTTGGTAACACACGTGCGCACACATGCACACGTGCACACACAGGTTGGTGACACACACACACGTGCACACACACGGGTTGGTAACACGTGCATGCACATGCACATGTGCACACACGGGTTGGTAACACACGCTGGCACACACACGCATACGTGCACACACAGGTTGGTGACACGCACACACAGTACACACACAGGTTGGTAACACGCACATGCACATATGCACACACAGGGTGACACACACGCACACACACAGGTTGGTAACATGCACACGCACACGTGCACACGGGTTGGTAACACACGTGTGTGCACACACACGTGCACACATAGGTTGGTGACACACACATGTGCACACACACGGGTTGGTAACATGTGCACGTGCACACACATGTGCACACACGGGTTGGTAGCAGCAGAGGGCTCACTGGACTGGGAGTCGTTGGGTGCACTGACATAACACAGGCTTCCACCGTTCACTGATCACATTTGGAGAGCAGGGTGCGGTGTTGGTGCCCCACTTACTGTGTCCAGTTTCCACTGCAGTCCCACTGAAGGATCTCACAGGTGAAGCGACTTGCCTGAGGTTGGTGGCGCTGCTGTGGTGGAGAAGGCCCGCTGCTGGCAGGGCCGTCCTGCTGTGTGTCGCACAGCCCCGGGGCTCCTCTGGTGGCTCTGGCACGTGCAGCCGTTGTCGTCACCGCCCACAGCTGGCCCCCTCCCTTCGGAGCTGACTGTGGCAGCGAGGGGTGGCCCTCTTCAAGGCAAACCCATCTGAGGCTGTGGGCATCTTGGGGTGCGTGGCTGAGGACCTGGGGTCCCGCCTCTCCAGCCTCCTGGAGGGGAACCTTCAGTGACTAGAAACTGGGGTAGAGATAGTGTCACTGAGCCCGAAGGTCCCAGACCCCAAGGCACTGGGGATTTGGCTGCTTGGCAGGGGAGTCAGCGGTCAGGGAGGCCCCATCAGCCCCCCACGCCCTGCCGTGGGTGGACGGACCCTGAGTCCCGGGTGGTAGCATGGAGCATGGATGGCAGGGAGGCCGGTGGTGGAGGCCAGCCTAAATCCAGAGAGAGGCCATGGGGGAGAAGCCATAGGGTTGCTGAGAAATGGTTTAAAAAGTGGAAAAGAAATCTACCCTCAGAAACTGACTTGGAGACTGAGATGGGGAAGGGTAGGTATGGCTCTGTGGCTCCCAGACCAGAAATCAGGCCAGAGGAGGGCAGATGTCCTCGGAGGGCAAGTGATCTGGACACCCTGTGTAAGCTGTCCTCTGGGGGAGCCATGTCCTGGGTGGGGAGGGGGCTGGAAGCTTGGTTGGATATTTCTTGTCCTAGACTGCAGACCGTGTGCAGTTCAGGGCGGGGGCTCCATACTGGGTCCTGCTGGAGGTCCTGAGGACAGCCTGTGGGGCCTGAGGCAGAGCCAGGCAGGTGTAGGCGGGGCCTCTGCTGCTGGCCAGAGCTAAGTGGAGAGCCTCGCCCCCCGCCCCCTGGCTCCCAGGCCAATTTCAGGTCACGTGGGAAGCTCTTTCCACGGCCCAGTGGGGACACACACGGATGACAGCCAGCCTGCTTCCGAGGCCAGAACTGCGATGTGAGCACAGCAGCCACGGACCACGGTGCTCCACGAGTCTGATGGGGAGGGGCTTTGGGGGCAAGCTGCCCCGAGACAGGGGACTCGTCGCCAGTAATGCATAATGTCTCATTTACAATTGTGTATTGGTTACATTTTGACTTGGAAACAGTTTGGATATATTGGATTAAATAACCTATTACTCTAAAAAGAAAGCACTGTGGTTCTCATAAAGAAGGAAATGCTTTTTGGTTACGCTTGTTTCCCAGGGCTCTGGGCTTGGAGCTGGGATTTCACGTCTCTGGGCCGCTCTTCTGAGAACCAGGGTGGTTTCTTCCAGGAATGACCCTCGCTCGTGTCTCAGCAAGAACTCATTATAGAGCTTCGGAATATAGTATCAAGTTCGTCAGTCTTCTGGATCAATTAGCTAGGAGAGCACTAATTCTTTTAAAAATAAAACATAGCATATTTTTCTATTGCCAAAGTAACACCGGATTTTAAAGTGATAGATATTCATTTGGGAAATGCCATTAGTGTTAAGAGAACAGAAAATAAGTTCTTGTATTTCTGTCGTCAGAGCCCAACATGGAACCCCGGGTTGGAGACAGGAAGGGCATCTCAACAGCTTTTTCAGGTGAATGTGGATATTCGTTGAGGCCGCACTAAACAGCGACGTGTGGCGGCTTTCTCCAGGGTGTTTATGCGGCGGGGTCTAAAACCCTCGCAGTGAGCTGTTCCCACGCTGTCACGTTAGAGCCCGTTGCTCTGTCTTGGGCTCTGAGCACATCTTTTGCCCGTTTGGCACAGGGTGATGTAGATTTTCCAGGTGTTGACACACATCGTCATGCGATATCAGAAAAGATCACCTTCCTTGGTAGCCCCACTGACCTCACCAGAAAAGATGAGACACCGTTAGGAAGCAAGTGTGTCAGGCTCAGGGGCACAGATCCGTTTTCTTCGGTTTTTGCTTGAAAGGCCACATGGTAACTGCCAGCTTCTCTCCTTAAAGATCCAGGCACGCACTGCCCTTTTCCCGGGACAATGTCTCTGCCCCACAGCCGGGTCTGAACGTTGAGCTGCCGGTGGGTCTTTTAAGGAAGAGGGATGTTCCACGAGGGAGCGGCCAGTTCGCTTGCAGCTCAGACGGCGGCACGGTGTCCTTTTCCTCGCAGTAGCGCGGCTCTCTTGTGCCGTGTGCACACGTGTGTCTCGTGCACGGCACTGCCGATGTCCTACAAAGAGCCTTCGTGGAAAACCCGGACTCTGGACTGGGTGCAAAAGGACAGTGCGGGGCTCTTGTTTAAGGACAAATGAGGAGTTTTGAGATGGGGACTGCACAGCATCGGCCGCACACTGGCCCTTCTGTGCACCGAGGCCACGGGGGTGCTTGGGTGTCTCGCCTGGGAGGCCAGCCCCGCATTCTTGTGCATCCAGACTTCATAAAATGACTTCATCAAGCACATTGTTAAGTGCAACTGGCATTTTTCTGGGCCTGCTCTGAGGGTGATGGTGGCCAGCACAGTGACGACACCAGACACTTGGGTGCTGCTGCCCTGGTTCACCCTGAGGTCCCTGAAGCTGACCCGCTGTTGCTTTGGGGCGTCGGTGCAGATGTCCACACGGTGAAAAGGCCGGGAGCATCTCAGCGTTGTCAGGAAAACAACTCCGACCTTTCTGACCCCCAGAAGGTGCTGGACACCCCGGGGTCCCATGGCCACACTCTGGGGAGAGCCTAGGGCAGACCCCTGGGTTCCAGGGAGAGGGAAAGACGGTCTGAGAGAGGGCTAAGTGGGGAGCCAAACACGGGAAGGCATTTCATTTTATGTGTTTTCTTTTTATCTTTTCCTTAGAAGACATACTTTAAAATCCGTGGTACTTAATTCTACTTTATGTTTTTATAAAGGGCCAAAGGGGGTGTTGCACTGACTTTCCCGTCACCGTCCTTAGCCAGCACGAAAGTCCCCTGGGAGTGTCCCCTGCTGTCTGCCGGTGGCTAGGTCCGGGTCACGTAGGTCCCCGTGTTGTGTTGATGACCTCGTATGTCCAAGCCCGGCCATCTCCTCCTCAGACGGCCAGGGGGAAAGTGCAGGCGCGTTTGCGCCTGCAGGAGGGGACCCCGGATGGAGAGGCAGGGCCTTGGGAGCCCCCGCTGGGCCCCGGGGCTGTGTGAAGCCGCCTCTTGGGAGCCTAAACTAGTTGAGGGCCTCTTTCCAGCAGCCGGTCACAGCCGGTCTTGTCCAAGAACCACTTCAGCCCAGCAGTGAAAACAGACCCTCCGCCCTCTGAGATGGGGGGAGAAAGCCCCGGCTCCCTGCAAAATAAAAGACTAGGCAACATCTTTCACTTCTGCTGGAGCACGGAGAAGACTCATTAAAGAGAAGATAAAAAAAAGAAATCCCATCCAGTGCTTTTGACCAGGCGGGCCTGCAGGACAATAGGCCTGGTCGTGCGCCGCTCCCCGAGGGCTGGGGCCGGGTCCTGGCTGAGAGGCCGGCTGCGAAGGCGCTTCATTATTGGTACATTTTCCTGCTCGGGGCTCCCACTTTGGCAGCCTTATGCCAGCACCTGTGTGCGCAGACCTGGGCCCGGACGTCCCTGCAGATGTCACAGCTCTTTTGTGGGATCTCCTATTAGTGGCACTTAAGAGGCAGGGGCCAGGACGGCTTTGCTAAGCGCGGGATGGACACAAACATTGTTCCCGCTGTGAGCGAAGGGTCACACGGTTTCCCTCGCCTCTAAAGCTGAGCCAGATAATTGCTAGTGATTAGCAATTTTAATTACCAGGTGCGAGGTCAGGACCCCCTCCTGTAATTGGGTAGGTTGTTAGCAATCGTGTAGATGTGACCGGGGACTGTATTTTACCAATATGCTCTGGGTCTCGGAAAGTTAATTAAATTAAAGCAACTAAAAATCACCAGAGGCGTTCTGGAGTCGGATGAGCCAGACAGAAGTTTTTGGTAAAAGTCGTGCCAGGAACGGGTCTCAATGCAGCCGAGTGAGGAGCTGGCTGCCCTGTGCCCGCGGCACACCTGTGGCCCAAGGGGCGGCCCGGCCAGCGCCTTCCTGCGACGTCCGTCCCTGGTTTGGGGGGCCGACTTTCGAAAGTCGTAGGGCCACAGTGAGCAGCCCTCACGTCTCCCGGGTTCTGTCGGGGAGGGTGTGAACGTGACCTCACAGCACCCCATAGACCCCTCCCCATTCCTTCTCCTGAGCTTGTCTAGCTCACGACCAGCTTGCCCGGCTGTCTACTTGCAGTTTGACGGGTGTCTCCGAGTAACAGGGGCAAGAAGAGCCTCTCGAAGTTTCCCTGGGGTCACTGTGGCCCCGGATGCCATCCGAGGTGCACGTGTCTCTCCGGGAGACCCCAGCGTCAGCAGCAGGGCAGGACCTGTGGGCAGCAGCGTGTGCTCACGGCGGGCGCGCTGGCCGTGGGCGGCTCAGCAGAGGGCTCAGCAGCGAGAGCCTGACGGCCGAGAGCAGGGTCCCCACTAGGCTCCGAGGAAGGAGAACGGGGAGAAGATGGGCCCACCTTGGCCGTGATGGAGCACAGGCCTGCTCACCGGGGCGCCCGCTCTCTGCCCCTCTGACCGGCCTGCTCGGGGTGGGGGTGGGGGGCTGCCTGGCCCGGCTCTGCTCGCCCTGCCCCGCCTATGCAGCAGAGGCAGGTGCGGGGCGAGCCCCCGGCCCCAGTCCTGTTCCAGCCTCGGTTTTCTTGGCACTGTTCTTAGCTTTAATTAAAAGTATTTTCCTTTCACGACACACTTATTATGCTCCTTGGCCACAATGCGGGACCCTTGCTGCAAGTGCTAACTGTGGCAATTCATTCCGGCGGCTCCCACTCCCGCAGGAGGCTTTGTGGCTTCCAGAAGGAGAGGCCAGGCGCCCGGTGTGTGTGGGAGGGGCCCCTCGGGGTGGGGCGGGCTCTTGGAAAAGCCTGAGGCTCGGGGACAATGACCCAGGGAAGCTTCTAGCTGGTTGGACGCCGCTCGGGAGTTCGAGTGAGCCGTGCAGGGCGGCTGGGCCCTGATGCCGGCGCCCACACTTGCGTGCGAGTCCAGGAAAGCGGAACCAGCCAGGTTTCCCAAATGGGACAACGTTTCCAAAGCTGATACTCAGCAAACCAACCACTTCCTCACTCACGAAGTGTGATGATGGTGTGTGCGGCCTCCTCTGAGAAAATGGAGGGAGGTGTTAGCGCTCTGTGGGTTCAGCATGCCTGCCGTGGAGACGCGCTGTCACAGGTGCCTGTCATTTTACACACGTGTGTTCTAGCGTGTCACACATTTACACTACATATGTTACAGGTGCTGTCCCACACGCTGCGATGTGTGTTGTGTGCGATATTACCTACATCTTTGCGTGGGCTCCTCACACGCGGGTTATGCGTATCGCACGTGTGCGTTACGTGTTGTGTCTGTGACATTCATGTGTGACGCTGCTATGCTTGCACGTTGTACTTCTTAGACGCACGACAGAACACGGGTGTGGGTTTTTTCCATGAGTGTCGTGCACACCTCACACGTACCTTACGTGTGCTGTGTTCGTGTGCCGTTGCTCTCTGTGCCTGTCTGTGTGCGCGCGTGTACTTCACGTGTGTGTGTGAAGTTCATGCTAACACGAGGCCTAGGTGTCGGTGGTCCCGTGAGGAGGGGGCTGCTCCCTGGGGCTGAGACACAAAACTGCATCCTCCTTGTGTGTTCCTCACCCACACCTGCTCCTAGCTGTGCCGGACATTGTGCATGCTTTCGCCCCCAGGGTCACCCGGTGGTCTCACGGTGCCCCCCATGGGTGGTGCACAGACCCCACGTCCCCCCCACCCCCACCCCAGACTGCCCTCTGGGCCCGGGCACCGTGCCAGATCTGTGTCCACGCGGCTCCTTCGCGCCCACCCAGAGAGGAGTGCCATCCACTTCCCGGTGTTTGGGCCTGCAGGGCTGTGCTGCTCCTGAAACCACGTCACCGTGCGTCTCAGCCAAGGGAACAATGAGTGCGTCACCCTTGTTGGCGACAGTACCAGCATCTGTAGAAAATGCCTATCCCTTTCCTTACGCTCGACCTGGTGATCCTTAGAAATGAGGGTGTGGAGCTCCTGTCCAGGTGCTGTATAGGCAGCCGGACCCGTCCACACGGAGGGGGTGTGAGAAGCCGGCCGACTTGGAGTCCTGGCCCTTATTGTCTTCCGGGAAAGTCCCTGTCTGGGTGGGTGGCAGGGTCCTAGTGTCAGAAGGGGAGAGCGGGAGGCTTGGGGTGGGTCCTGGATGGCTCTGAGTGTGCAGGATGACAGCGGAGATGAGGCCCAGTGGACACCTGCCAGCTTCCCGGTGCACAGAGGCCTGGGCCCCACGGGGACGGCCACCAGCTGAGTGGCAGGGACTTGAGTCTCCCCACACTGGTGGGGGGGGGGTGTGGTGTGGTGTGGGCAGTGCCCGTGGTCAAAGTAGGTCCTGGGAGAAGACCGCGGGAGCACCCGTTCGTCAACAGCCTTACTTTATTCTGTAACTTTTCATTCAGAAATCACCTCAGATTTACAAAATAATTTCAAAACTAAAGCGTTCTCGCCTACCCTTCACTCAACTTCCCCAGTGTCACCGTCTCATAGAATCACAGCTCGATATCAACATCAGGCAGTTAATGTACTGGTGTACATTCTTGCTGGTTAATCTATGGACCCGATTCAAAGGTTGCCACCCTCCCCACAAACGTCCCTTTTCCGTCCTGAGAGCTGGCCTCGGGCCCCATGTCTGCGTGTTTCTCTCATCGGAGACCATTCCTTCGTACACGTTTGTCTTTAATGACCTTGGCGGTTTCGCAGAGGGATGGCCTGTGATTTTCCAAAACATGGCTCAGTTGGGGTTTGCCTGGGCTTCCTCATGAATAAGCCCGAGTTTGCGTCTTTGGCCAGAAGTCCACCCAAGTGGGGCCTGAGGGGTGCCCGGTGCCCAGGTGTCCCTCCCGTGGTGAAGGCTGCTTCCGTCAGGTGCTCAGGGCCCTCCTGCCAGTTGTCTCCACTGTGAACTTGTGCTTTTCCTCTTGGTAACCAGTAAGTATTTATGGGAAGATATTTTGGGACAAGGCAAATAGCCCATTCCTCGTTATATTTTCACCTACCAGTTTTTGCCGGCATTGATGGCTCTGGCTTCGACAATTATCACCGTGTCGCTTGCCAAGTGTGATTTCTATTTCCATCATCGAGTCTACATTTATTAGTTAGATTCCGCGGTAAGAGCTTCCCTTTCCCCTTATGTATCAACTATTTATCTGTATCAGCCTAAGCCCTTGGGTGTTTATTATGTCCCATGGGACACAATCTGTTATTATTATGGTTGAAGTGGTCCCACATTTGGCCGTTGGACACTCCTTCAGTCGAGAGCTCTTACTTTCTAGTCACATGTTGTGGCAATTTGCTCTGATTCCAATTTTCTGACTTCTCCACTGTGATCCGCACTGTGGGCTCCCCGTTCAGGCCCACACTCCTGCCGGAGGCGAGGCGGGCGTTGCACCCATCAGTTACCCTGGACAGAGGCCCCGGCCTCTGCACCCCTGCCCGGCGCAGACTGAGCCCGGGAGCCCCCTGCCTCCCGCAGTCCAGTGCTGCCCTCAGTGTGGCTGTGTCCCCTTCCCTATGAGGATGCCTGCAGGAAACAGCCCTGGGGAAGCTTGCACTTCAAAGTACCATTTTCGGGGAGAAAAGCCCACAGAGCCGGAGGATGCCGTGAGGGGAGGAGGCCGGCTGGGCGGGAGGGAGCAGGATCTGAGCTGGTGTTTGGCGCCCTCACCGCGCCAGGGCCATTCGGGGCCTGCCGTGGACCGAATCCAGCCTGCGCTCGCCCTGAGTCAGGATGCTGTGCTGTCCAGATGAAGGATTTGGGTAAAACAGCCCATTAAAGTAACAGAACGTCCTTTCCTGTTGTGTAAATACAGCCTGAGCCATCTGCTCTGGTGTGTGTGTCTTTTCACTGCCGCCAATATGGTGGAGGATGCTCTCCAAGGTTTCCACGAAAAGTAGCTTTCGTCCCATTTTTAAAAAGAGTGAAATAATCCTCCACACACCTCAGGCCCAGGAGACCGCGGGCTGGGGCCGCCCAAGAGCGCCGTCCTTGAGAAATCTGAACCGAGTTAGGGAACGACCGTGCGCCCTGTGGGGGGACTGTCACAAGCGTTCACGCCGTCTGGGGTGGGCGCCCTCTGGAAGGTGCCAGAAGAACACAGCGGGTGGAGTGCCCAGAACGCGGCTGTGCCGGGACCCGAAGCCTCGCGGGCAGACGTGAGAGGAGGCGCTGGGGCTACGCAGCGTGGACGCAGGCCCGGCTTGGGGTGCTGGGCAGGGCACTGGAACAGGGCGGGGGACGCCTGGGGCCCAGGTGTGGTCCTCAGAGTGTCAACACACGTGGCCGCGTCTGGACCTCCTCTCCCAGGCCCTCTTCCAGAGGCTGAGGGACCGGCTCAGGGACGTAGGTGGGGAAGCCCGGGGAGGGGCCGGCTCTGGGCGCAGAGAACCCTGACGTGGGACTTCTGCTGGTCCTGTGGCCGCAGATCTGGAGCAGGGGATGCTGTGGGGCCGTGGCTGTGGCTCCACGTGATAAGGGATCTTCGGGGCTTCAATGGGTCCCTTGATGAAGGTGAGAGGGCACTGAGGGCAGCGAGCCTCCTGAACCTGTTTGGGGCCCTGACTGCATGCGAGGCCTTGGCTGCGGTGGCTCCACATTTCCCCATGTGGCCTGGAGAGCTGCTGGTGGAGTCGCCTCGGTGGATGTTTCCAGAAGAAATGACAGACCGTCACTCGGGAGCCTGAAGTCAAGGCACTAAACTGGTACTGCCTGGGGAAGCCTGGTCTGCCCCTGCCCCATCCTCCCAGGACCCTCCACGGAAGCCCTTCTGCCTTGAGGGTCCCCAGCCTGCTTCGGGGTGACGCCCAGGCCATGTTCTCCAGGTTCTAGGCTCCCGGGACGGAGTGTGTGTGAGAAAAGGACGGACGCTGTGCACCAAGCAGCTTTGAGGTCCGGCGCTGCCCCCTGGCGCATCCTGTCTGACAGGGGGTGAGCAATCAGGGTGCAGGAGCTGGGAGGAGGTCATGTCTGATGGGGGGACAGATACCTGGCTTGGGGCCACATGGGCCCCAGGCCAGCGAGCCACCAAAGCCCAGCTGGGCCTCTGGGGCCTGCTAGAACCCTCTGGAACCTGTTTCTGTGCGGGTGGACCCAGGTCTGCCCCCATGGCCGTCATCGCAGGCTCTGTGGCCCATTCCAAGTGGCCTCGGAGTTCTGGGGGTAAAGGCTGACCTTGGCCGTGGTGTGGGCGTGCAGGCTGAGTGGAACCACTGGGCGTGGGGGCATGCCCATGTGGGCTGGCCTCTCCCTGGGAGCCCAGGGAAGCAGTGGGACCTGAACTCACGTGGCTGTCACGGCCTCACTCTGTGCGGCTGCATCCAGGCCTGAGTGCCCAGAGTCACCAGCAACCAGAGACAGAGATGGGGCCGGTACGGTGGTCTGCCGGGGTATCTCGTGCCTCCCACAGGCCTGTGTGGACATGGCCCCCACGGTCAAGGTGCTGGGATGGGGGAGAGGACCTGAAAATCAGGCCACCGCATTTCATGGTTTTCAGTCACCTAAGAATGATGGAAACAGACATCCTGACCCATTTCTGGGCCTCATCCCCTGTGCACCCCCACCCTGTAGAGGAGGCGGGCCCTCGGCGGTGAGGATGGGGGGTGTTGGGAGAGTGCACAAGGCCGGTGGTCCTGGCAGCAGTGGCCTTGTTGGCGCGTCGGGTGGCCTGGGACGGGCGTTCATCCTTGCCCGCCGTGGGCGCTAGGGCCGAGCAGCAAGGGAACCACGCAGGGCTGCGGTGGCCTTTGGCACATCTGGTCTCCTGTGGGAATGCAAGCATATTCTTCCCTCTTGACGTGGGAGGACAATGCTTGGCCCTCAGAACGTCCAGCCCTCAAAGCCCCACCGCCTTGTCACCAGGGGGAAGGGGGGCGGGGTGGTGAATGGGGGCGTGGCCCTGTCCCCGGTTGGGGGTAGATGGGTGCGTGTCCTCGAAGTCTGTCTTGCTAAGTTTGGAAATACTGCCCTGTGGCTCAGGGTGACCTGGCATCTGCTGGGCTCGCAGGCCACGGCACGGGCACTGCCAGCAACCCACGTGTCCCCGGCCACGGGTGGATGGAGGTGGATTTGAGGCCTGGCCGTGGGCCTCACATGCCATTTCCTGCCCTCACACGCTGAGGTGGCTCTTTTCAGGAAATATTGTGATGACTCATAGGATTGAAAATAGTGACGTCCTACAGCAAGCCTCTGTAACCTCCTCCCGTGACAGGGACACTTATGGCCTTGTCTCTCAGTACAGCACTGAGCCACGGGCAAGGACAGGGCATCTGTGTGTGTGTGAACACACGTGTGGTCTTGGCCCGAGAGCCAGTCACGCACACCCAAAGCCTTGAAGTCTTGCTTGGTAGACAACCAATAAACTGTTCTGTATTTTGGGATCTGCTATTGACTCATTGTAGGAAACTCTGCGTGTCATTAAGTTCTGGGAGCCAAAATAGACATAAAATTTACATTCAGATTATATGTATCTTCAGTACATTCAGAAGTGTGCTTGAATACTATAAAGTCTCGCTTTGCTTATGTGCGATTGAAGCCTATTCTAGTTTGTTATAAAATTGTTTCTGGAGAAGAGATCGTCAGAATGCTGAGGCCATGGTGCAGAGATATGTTGGCACAGAGGAAGAGGAGGGGGAGGAAGAGAGGAGGAGGGGGAGGAGGAGGAGGAGGGGGAGGGGGGAGGGAGGAGAAGGGAGGAGGAGGAGGGGAAGGGGAGGAGGCAGGAGGAGGGGAGGAAGAGGAGGGGAAGGAGGGGGAGGGAGGAGGAGGGGAGGAAGGAGGAGGAGGAAGGGAAGGAAGGGGAGGAGGAGGGAGGGGGAGGGGGGAGGGAGGAGGAAGAGGGGAAGGAGGGGAAGGAGGAGGAGGGAGAGGAGGAGAGGAGGAGGGAGGATGAGAAGGAGGGAGGGGGAGGAGGGAGGAGAAGGGAGGAGGAGGGGGAGGAGGGAGGAGAAGGGAGGAGGAGGGGGAGGAGGGAGGATGAGAAGAAGGGAGGGGGAGGAGAGAGGAAAGGGAGGACGAGGGAGAGGGAGGAGAGGGAGGAGGAAGGGGAGGAGTCAGGAGGAGGGGGAAGAGGCAGGAGGAGAGGGGGGAGGAGAGAGAAGGAGAGGGAGGAAGAGGAGGAGGTGGGAGGGGGAGGGGGGAGGATAGAAAAGAGGGAGGAGGAGGAGGGAGGAGGAAGGAGGAGGGGGAGGAGGAGGGGGAGGAGAAGGGAGGAGGGGGAGGAGAAGGGAGGAGGGGGAGGAGAAAGGAGGAGGGAGGAGGAGGGAAGAGGAGGAGGGGGAGGAGGAGAAGAAGAGGAGAGAAGGGGGAGGAGGAGAGGAGGAGGGGGAGGAGGGAAGAGGGAGGAGGGGAGGAGGACGGAAGGAGGGAGGGGAGGGGAGGAGGGGGGGTTTAACGAGATGAGGGGAAGCGGTCTCCACGTGGAACCCCGGGCACCAGGAGGCCATGCCGACGAGCTCCCTCCCGGCAGTTTCCCCCGCCCCCCAAAGCCAGAGGTGGGTTTGGGGTGACTTCGACCTTAACTCTGCTTTTTGTCAACTTTTGTAGGTTGAAGTTCGACCCCTGTGTTGTTGGAACACAGATCTGGGCTACTTTATTGATACTAGTTACCTGCTGTGCGTCTGAGCGCCTCCCGGCCTCCTTGCTGTGCTCTGAAAATGCAGGTATTGTGCGCCGGAATTATAATCTCGCTGTGATAATACGCCTGTATTGATTCAACAAAATGAGTTGTCTATTTTGTTTTCACTTCGACATCTTGAAGAAGGAAAGACTGACAATCAGAAACATAAATATTTTGGACTTCACATCTTGTGGCATGAAAATTTCTTAAAAAGTGTAATAATTGCAAAATAAAATTTTACCGGGAAATGCAATGTGTTTGAACCCGGAGGATGAACTTCTCACAAAAAGCACTTATTCCAGAGCAGTGTTAACATGTTACAATCGCCAGAGCACCTAAAAGGCAGAAAATAGACAGCATTAAAGGCACAACAATCCAAATATAAATATGGAGACACTGCGGCCCGGAGCTGTGCTTGTCTTTACGTGATAAAAGGTGGTATTTTCACACTGCTCCACTCCGGAGAGGGTCTCTGGGCTCCGAGGGGCTCCTCCGACGTGCCTGTGCTGATCCACTCACACCCCGGGGGGCTGGGTGAGGGTCTGACCCCACAGGTTCACACCAGTTTGATGTTTCTGGCATGTTTGCGTTCACTGGAATAGTCTGGTTTCGGTTGAATTTCAGTGCTCACTTACCTTTTCTGTAGGTAATGGGATATTTTGATAAAATAACTCCATTGACCAGGTTTATTTCCTGTTCAAAGAAAATAAGTACTTTTGTAAAAAAAAAAAAAATAGGAAGACGGTTTTCTTCAAAAAGACCATGGCTGTGTTTTCTTAACGGATCTCACCTCCTCTGGTGAATCCCATCACCGCTTGGAGATGTGTGAGAATCGCAGGTCGTGGTCAATCCCATGACTGTCTGGGTTGGGACTGTAGGGATTTTTGCTTCTGAGAATCACGGTCTGATGGCCTCTGCTCCGGCGGGCCCAGGGAAGGGACAGAAGGGCGGCCACCGGCTGGAATGTCGGGGGAAAGTGTGGCCAGCATCCACACCCCTCATTTTGGCTGCAGCAACCAGCCTGTGTGTGGGGAGCCACCCTTCCCCTGCCGGCCGCGTGGATCTGCTGAGGTTGACCCCACGCCGGCTCCAGGGTGGGAGGGAGGCCGGTAGAGCCGCGCACACCTGGGTCCACTGTGGACCCAGGGGAGGCCCAGGGCTCCAGGCCTGCTTGTTGAGGTGGTGGGAGCCGTCAGGAGAGGGCGGCTTCAAAGCCAGAACTTCAGCCTCGCTGAAAACTTGCAAGAGAAGTACTAGTGAGTCCAGAGTCTCCGGTTCCCCAAATGACATCCTGCCAGATTTGCCTGATCTGTCTCCTGCCCTCTCTCTGTCCTCGTGTACATTCGCGTGCACACAGCACATGTTTTCTGTCCAGACCATTTGAGAGTGAGAACTGATAGAGCTGGAGGGCCCCGAAGCTTGGAAATGCTGGTGACCCTGCTCGTCCTGTGTGCGGCAAGCCCACTGAGAGGGAAGCCAACACAGATGACACTGCCGGGTCCTCATTGTTTGAACGCCCTGATCCAGCCATGCCTGTTGCTGGACTTTGCAGGTACATGAGCCAGGGCATTCCACTTCTTTCTTAAGCCAGTTTGAACCGGGTTACCGTTGCTTACGTTCAAAGTCCCACAGCCCAGGAATTGAGACCTCAGGGCTATCATGGGGCAGAGTTAGGGGTGCAAACCCAGGGGTGGTGTTGAATGACCACTGAGGACGAGCCATCCCTGTCACATGCTTCCCGCATCCAGCCTCGAGCAGAAAAGACGGTCAATAAACTATCGAATCAGTGTTTGTCTACCAGGCAAGCAATCGCATGAGGTCCATTCTTGTTCACGTCCTGGTGTGGAAACTTCCATCGTGAAAAAGCCGAGGCTTTTTCTCTCTACCTGTGATCAAACTTTTGACCCAAATGGGATTCATTCTTGAGACAGACAGCACACGGCTCACCTGTGCTCACGTTCCCGGCGACGCGGCTGGCTTGGCCCACACAGCCGTCACACGGGAAGACCCTCCCTTCCACACTCTGCTCCACTCTCGTAGCCACAGCCTGGTGCCCCCTTCTCACGGCACAGACCCCACTGAGGTGTGTCAGTGGTAGCCACAAAGGCGGGGAAGTGGACTTTAGTGGCCGTGTCCTGACAGAGGCCATGCCGTAGTGGGCGGTGAGGGTAGCTCGCCCAGTGGCAGGGAGAGTGATACCCCCTCCAGACACATCTTGCTGTGCTGTTATAGTTTGTATATAACCGTTTTCCTTATGCGGGGTAGCACCCCACCATTTAAGAAGGATGGCAGGGAAACGAGAAAGAAAGAAAACGTTTCTGCTCCAAAATGGAAAGGACTATATTTATCTTTTAAGGAAAGTTTGAAACTGGAGATCTGTGAGCTGTGCGGGCTTTTGGGAGGGTGACTGTCCTGTCCCGCAGGGGAGGGAAGGGCACAGGCAGTACTGTGAAAATGAAGAAACGCCGGAAATCGTGACAGAGAGGGGCTCTGTTGGCCCCGAATCCTTAGCTGGAGATTGATTTGGAATATTCACCGTTTCTTTTCTTGGCCCACCTCCCTGCAAGCTGAAAACCAGGCAGAAACCCTGCAGGGAATCTTACAAGATCTCTGCTGGCCATTGTTCACTCTGCAGTGGGCTGACCCGTCACCCTCCATGTCCGGTGACAGGAAGGCCATGCACCTGTCAGACACCTCGTCTCTTCTCGTCTCTTCTGTGACTGGAGCCTGTCCGCGCTCTCCTGCCGGAATGGGAAGGGCTCACCACACTCATCCGTCTCAGCTCCGCCTGTGCTCCCCGCCTTTTCTTTGTAACAAAAGCCCACAACACAGTTAATTCTCAGATAATCTCTAACTCAGTGTTTTCAATGAATTAACATCTACGGCACAAACCAGTTTGTTTGTTTGTTTGTTTGGAGGAGGGGGGTTATTTAGGGCAAGAACACATTTGCTGGTCTAGTCAGTGGAGAGAATAAGCAATGTGAACACTTTGGCTCAGCACCATCTGTGTGTGTGTGTGTGTGTGTGTGTGTGTGTGTGTGTATGGATGTGTGAGTGTGTACAGATGTGTATATGAGTGTGAATGTGTGAGTGTGCATGTGTGAGGGTGCGTGCACACCTGAGTGTGAGTGTAGAGATGTGTGAGTGTAGGTGTGCCCATGTGTGAGTGAGGGTGTGTGTGTGCGCAGGGGGGTGTGAGTGGGTGTGTGGGAGTGTGGGTGTGCAGATGTGTGTGGGTGTGGGTATTGTGTGAATGCGCGTGAGTTTGTCAATCTGAGTGTGCAGATGTGTGAGTATGCGTGGGTGTGCACACGTGAGTGTGGGTGTGCAGGTGTGTGAGTGTGCGTGGGCGTGCACACATGAGTGTGGGTGTGCATTGCAGATGTGGGTGCAAGAGCGTGGATGTGAGTTGTGTGCTCCGCCTGCGTGTCAGTGAGTGGGGAGTGGCGGTGAGAGGAGCGGAGGGCACAGGCGCGACCTCTCCGTCTCCAGCCGGACGCACATCTGTGAGAAGAAACATGGCGTGTGTCTCCGAAACGTATGTGTAGGAGTTTCTTGCAGCATGGCCTGGGCTTGTTAAAGGAATAATAAAATTCCTTTAGATATTTTTGTTTCTTGAATTTTAATGAAAAGATTGATTTCTAGTCATTATTTATCTATTGTCAAATTTTAACAAACAGCTGTAGTGATAATTGCCGAATTTCCAGTCTGTGTTTAGAGAAGACTGTCAATTCACAGGCACGGGTTGGTGCTATTATCTGTGCCGAAGGCACTTTGCTGTGAATATACAGACTTAGTGCTGGTTCTCAATAAATATACAAAGATGCTAATTATCGCTACAACTATTTGTTAACACTCAAAAATACATAAAAAATAAATAAAAGAAATGTTATTTTTCCATTAGAAATTCAAAAATATTTGTCTAGAGGCTGCCTCTTCCATAATATTTGGAAATTGCACTATCATTACACTGCGTTAACTTTACCTTTTGTTTTTCAGTCCCTCGCGGCGGCTCCCCTCCCCCAGCCTTCCCTGGGGTTGGGGGGGTCTGCTGCCTTCCTGTCTGCTCGCGGGGCACCCCCCCAGGCTGCCCACGCCACGTGGTTCTCGGGGCAGGGACCCCCGGGGCTCCACAAGCCACGTCCCCGGGGTGTTCCCGGTCGGCCCCGTGCGAGGTTTGACTCCAAGGCAGGGCTGACTGGGCCGCACACCTGCCGGCGGGCCCTGGGGGACCCGATCTGGGGGACGGCCCGGCAGAGAGCCGGCAGGGCTCCTGAGGTGGAGCGCAGAGGGGGGGCCGCCTGAGGGGGATCCCGTCTTCTATAGGTTCAAATCTTTTCCCTGTCTCCGCCATGTGGGCGGAGCTGACCGCCGTGGGCTGCGGGAGGCGCGGGCACTTGCGTGTTGGCTCTGTCCACCAATGGCCCATGCTTGCTTGACGCCTCGTCCCCCTGGAGATTTTCCCGGGGGTCCCTCCGGGCTGCTGCCCGGGGGGCTGGTTGAGGATGCTGTCCCGAGCACGAGAAGTGAGGGAGGCTCCTGCGCTCCGTGCTCAGATTCTGGAGAGGGCTCGAGTGTGTGCTTCCTGGAGGCCCAGCCGTGAGAGATGGGGCCCGAATCTGTGTGTCACCTGGAGGCCCAGCCACAGAAGGCGGGGGCTCGAGGCAGGCAGAATGGAGGCCTGTGACCCCCCCCTACCACCCCCCTCTTCTCAGGGGCCTTCCTGCTCATCAGATGCAAGGAAGCAAGCATCTCCCCTCCTGCACACTCTTGCTGCTCAGGGCCCTGCCACAGCTCTGGTGGCCCCAGGCTTGACTCTGGACCTCAAGGAAGGGGTGCGGGGATGAGTAAGCCAGGTGAGGCACCCCTTTGCTGAGTCAGCTGTCATGGGACATTGCCTCCAGGCAGTCGCCTGTCTGGGGTGGCTTTGTGCTTTGTCCCGAACTCTACCTACAGCTACCGCGGTCCTTCTTTGCCACCTCTCCTCAGTCCTGCCTACGTTTACGGGTATGGATTCTCTTCTCTGCACACAGGCCCTGACTAAAGCAGGCGTCAAATCCATGGAAATTTGTGTTTTCCTTCTGAATAGAAATATTTTCCCAGTTTCCCTCTACAGAAGGTGAGAGGTGGGAGAGAGATTATAGATCATGTTGTTTGAGTGCTTTATTCTACAGACGAGGAAACCAAGGCCAGACAGTATCACGTTATCCTAGTCTGTGCAACCGTTACATCACAGAATTCAAACTCATATTTAGGTATCCAAATTTTGGCTCAGCATTTCAACATTTTCTTTTCACAGCGTCCCCCACTGAAAAACAAAAGTGAGAAAGAAGTGATGTCAATCACTTAGTTCATCCTGTTAGTACTAGTGTTGCTATTATGTATTATTACCACTGTTGCTGCCTGATATTGATCAGCATGTACTTTTCACATATGTGTGTATGTGCGCGTGTGTACCCTGTAGGTATTTGCAGAAATAATCTGAGGCCTAGTTCAATATCGTCCTCCAGGGAGAATTTTGTTTTCTTCCTTCCAGGTACCTGGGGAGATAAGCTATCCAAGGTCACCTGATTTTTTTCTGGGTGACCCAGCTGACTTAAAGCCTCACTGAAGTCCCCATGAGAGCCATTTAAATAGTCCAAAGAAGGCGTGGAAGGAGAAAGAAACAACAACAAAAATCCAGGAGGGACAGTTAGGAAACCACCAATCAAATGGTGGAGCCCAGACAGCCATGTCAACAATGACACCAGGTGTCAGTGTAGCCGACACCCTGCGTGGAGAGAGGAGGTTCTCAGATGGATGCGAACACGGGATCCAACGATATGCTGTCCCGGAAATTTGACCTTAAATGCAAAGCCACAGGGAGACTGGTTGGAAGCAGGCAAAACAGGAGTCAGTGTGCAGGCACGAAGCATAAAAGCTCAAGTGGCTGCCGTGGCGTCAGAAAGACGGATTTCAAGTTAAAAGGCCTTACCAGAGATAAAGAAGGAAAAGTTACAATAAAAAAGGGTCACTTAAGGAGGAAGACATAACAATCGATGTGTGTCTCCTGTAATAACGAAGCTTCAAAATACATGAAAGAAAAATAGACAGAATTAATGGGGGAAATGGGAAATCCCACGGTCATAGTTGGCGATTTAAAACCCCCGCATCAGCAATTTATGGAAGAACTGACAGAAGTCGACAACAAAAAGGTCTAAACAACACGATAACTTTCTTGAGTTTGCCGACACTTCCTGAGCACCACGCTTGTCGGCAGAGGAACGCCAATTATTTTCAAGAGCATATGCCGTATGCTGGAACCTAAAACAAGCCTCAGCAGATTTACGATTCAAATCCTGCAGAGGTTGTATTTAATTTAAGTTCTTGTAAGTCAGATCAAATGTCTGAATGCGGCCTAAAAAAAAATCACAATAAAATTAAGTTAGAAGTCTACCTCAGAAATATGACGAAGGTATTCCTCAATTATTTGGAAATTACACAACACACTACTAAATAAACCATAGTTTAAAGCACGAAGGAAATTAAGTAATATTTCTAACTGAATTGTAGTGAAAATACAACATACCAGTGTTTATGGGATGCAGCTGTAACAGGACATTGAAGGAAATTTATAAAATTAAATTCATATATTAGAGAAGAATTACCTACATCCAGTGATCTGAGCTAACAACTTGAGGCATTAAGTAAAAACAAACAAACAAACAAACAAACTCAACTAAAAGTGAATAGAAGGAAAATGATTTAAAAAGGAGTGGAAATCAGTGAAATGGAAAAGAAACAGTAGAAAAAATTGAAGCCATAAACTAGTTCTTTGGGGAAAAAAATGAAAGTATGAGCCTGTAGTTAGGCTAGTTAGTAATAATATTTTTTAAAGTTTATTTTATTTATTTTTGAGAGAGAGAGAGAGAGTACCTGTGTGTGATCGAGAGAGGGAGGGGCAGAGAGAGGGAGGGAGGGAGAGAATCCTAAGCAGGCTCTGCGTTGTCAACATAGAGCCCAATGTGGGGCTTGAACTCACGAACCATGAGATCATGAGCCAAAATCAAGAATCGGACACTTAACAGACTGAGACACCCAGGCACCCCAGTAATGATGATTTTTAAAAAAGAGAGACTCAAATTACCAATCCCAAGAACAAAAGAAAGAAATCTCTATAGATCAGCTAATGAAAAGGTAATAGATAAATATTATGAACAATTCTATGCCAAGAAAACTCGACGACTAGATGAAATGGACCGTATTTTTCATGGACACAAATCACCAAAAGTGACCCAAGAAAATCAGAGTACTTAAAAATCCCCATGTCAATCAAACATTCAAACTGGTAACCAGCCATCTTGTCATGAGACCCCTTTGCTGGCCCAGACGGAGTACACCCCTTTAATGACCTCTCCCCTGATGACAGATAGAAACTCTGGACAAAATTCTAGAAAGACAACTCTGCCGTGCCAGGGCGCACCTCCTTCTTCCTTCTTTGCCCCCCAGCTGTGCCATGAGGATGTCCAAGTGTGAAAGAGTGTTTGGGCGCAGCAGCAAAATCTTTGTATTTCTGGCAACACGTGTGTGAAACAGGTCCCTGCAAACTGGAGAGTGCATGGGGAACCGGCTTCTCAGGCTGAAAAAGAACTATTTCAGCCACTCTGACCAGTATGAGGTGGTGTCTCAGTGTGGTTTTGATTTGTATTTCCTTGATGAGGAGTGATGTTGAGCATCTTTTCATGTGCCTGTTGGCCATCTGGATGTCTTCTTTGGAAAAGTGTCTATTCGTGTCTTCTGCCCATTTCTTCACTGGATTATTTGTTTTTCAGGTGTTGAGTTGGAGAAATTTAACAGAAGACCATGGGGGAAGGGAAGGAGAAAAAAATAGATACAAACAGAGAGGGAGAGAAGCAAACCATAAGACACTCTTTTAAATACACTCTTAAATGAACTGAGGGTTGATGAGGGGGTGGGGTGAGGGGAAAATGGGTGATGGGGAGGGAGGAGGGCATTTGTTGGGATGAGCACTGGGTGTTGTATGTAAGCAATGAATCACGAGAATCTAACCCCCAAACCAAGAGCACACTGTGCACACTGTATGTTAGCCAAATAACAATAAATTATATTTAAGAAAAGAAAAAGAAAAACAGCTATTTCGATGGCACCCCATAAAGAAAAGTGTTTAGGTATACGTACAGCCAAAGAAGGTGCAGGACACGTATGTTTAAAACTATGAAATGCTAATGAATGAAATCAAAGATGACTTAATGAACAGGGAGCTATATTGTGTTCCTGGATTGGATGGCTCAGTATTGTCAAAATGCCAGTTTTGCCCAAATGGAGATAGATAGATCGGTAGATGATAGATCGATGGATCTATCAAATTGATAGATCGATAAATGATTAATGGATGATAGATGACAACGAGATAGAGAGATGGGTAGATGCAAATATTGACAAACTGGTTCTAAGATTTATACAGAGAGGTAAAGGAAAGAGCAAAGCTGCAGGCTCGCACAGCCTGGTTTCGAGATTTGCTAGAAAGCCTCCGTGATGGGGACGGTGTGGTTCAGTGAAAGACTGACAGGTCAGTTAATCTACCCTGGTTTTTGACAAAGGTGCAAGGGCAGTTCAGTGGGGGAAGGTAGTCTTTTCACACAGTGGGTTCGAACAGCTAGACAAGTGTACGCAAAACAAAACCAGGGACCCATACGTTCTGTCTCGTCCAGAAATTAGTTGGAGGAGCCGGGGCAGTGGTGCTCTACTGTGCAGTTTGTGTCGTTCTATTTGTAGGTCTTGTCTTCAGATCAAGGGTAGCTGTGCTCAGGAAGTTGTACTTCAGGACTCTCCTGGGGACCAGTGGCCATGCCTGGACCTAGTTCAGGTGACAGGATTCTGGACTTTGTGCTGAAATTGCAAAGGGTCTTGGAAAGAGCTGGGTGTGTTTTCTGTGTGGAAGGCATGTGCGTCCAGGGACACGGGGCAGGTTGTGATGGCCACTTTCCACGGTGGCCCCAGTAATTCCGTCTCCTGGAAGCTCCGTGCATTCCTCTTCAGCACAGCCAAGGGCTGGCCTGAACACTTGGGAGCAGCCAAGCTGCCCTTGGTGGGTGATGGATGATAGGCTGTGGTCCCCCTGACAATGGGGCGTCATTCGGCACTAAAGACGCAGGGGCCGTCGAGCCCCGTAAAGATGCGGAGGAACCTTGAACGCATATGGCTAAGTGAGAGAGGCCAATCTGAAAAGGCTGCACCCAGTGATGCCAGCTACATGACATTCCGGAAAAGGCAAAACTGTGGAAACAATAAAAGATCAGTGGTTGCCAGGGGGCGGGGGGATGAACAGCAGAGCAAAGAGGGTTTCCAGGGTGGTGAGGCCACGTGGCGGAATGCTGTCATGGGGGACACACGTCATTACAGGTTGGCCAACCCACAGAGTGCGAGACACCAGGCGTGAGCCCTGATGCACACGTTGGACTCTGGGCGATCAGTTGTGACAGATGTCCCACCCCACTGGGGATGTGGACGCGGGGGGCAGGGCAGGTGGGAAATCCCTGTACCTTCCCTCCATGTTGCTGTGAACTTAAAACTGTCTAAAAACGAAGTCTACTGGAAAGGGTGGGGCTGGCCTGTGTAACCGGTAGGACACTGCATGAACGATGCTGTGATGTTTCTGAAGCTAGGTCACATTGTGACATCCACCTCGTCTAGAGGCTTCTCACGCTGCCCTGTGAAGCAAGGGCCACGTGCAGGGAGCAGAGGTTGCCCCCACCCTGGTCCAGCCTTCGTGTGACGCAGCCCCGGCTGGCACGCTGACTGAAATCCTCTGGAGGGATGTTGAACCGGAACTCCCGACCCTCAGAAACTATGTGACAAAAAAAAAAAAAACAAAAAAAAACAAAAACCAAACATTGTTTAAGCCAGTAAGTTTGAGATAGCTTGTGTCTGACTAGATACCACTCGAAAATCCAAATCCTTTTGCTTGACCCTTCTTTCTTTTTTTATTTTTTTAGAATTTTTTTTTAACGTTTAGTTATTTTTGAGACAAAGAGAGACAGAGCATGAACGGGGGAGAGGCAGAGAGAGAGGGAGACACAGAATCGGAAGCAGGCTCCAGGCTCTGAGCCATCAGCCCAGAGCCTGACGGGGGGCTCGAACTCACGGACCGTGAGATTGTGACCTGAGCTGAAGTCGGACGCTTAACTGACTGAACCACCCAGGTGCCCCTTGAACCTTCTTTCTAAGTCAACTTTTAACTTATGTCCCTTGGTTATTGACACAAATGAGCTGATGTAAGGATTCCATCAGGGTGCTGGGCAGGAAAATATAAGCACGGCCCCTCCCCCACTGGGTCACAAGGCAGCCTCAGTAGGTCCTGGGATGACCTCCTCCCTCTGTCTGTGCAGTGGTTGAGGCGAGCGTTGTGGCCAAGAGCGTGTCCTGTGGGCCTGCTCCAACGACCCACTTGTGTTTGTGGGTGGGTCCCAGTGCTCAGCTCGCGGCAGAGTCCCGGCGATCAGCGGAGGTATGGCTGGAAGGATCCGGTTCAGTCCACTCCATTTCCCTTACTAGTACGTTCTTCACGGCTTGCACACAGTAGGGGCTCAGTAGACGCTCATTAAATGGATGGCTCAAGAGCCAAGAACTGCACAAGGGCACACATACAGGGGTTTTTCTGTTGTTGCTGTTTAGAAATCAAATGTGAGGAAAATTTAGAAAAACTGGTTCAAGTTTTGCCCCCACGTGAAGCGAAGCCAGAAGACGCTCCAAGTTCGTGACCTTACGGACAGAGGCGGTGTGCTCATTCCCTGGTCCTGGCAGGAGGGCAGGCAGGGTGAGGACGGTAGCCTCTGGCCTTCGACCCGCCTTTCTGGGCATTTCAAAGGCAGGTGGATACAGACGGCTTGCCTGAGCACAGTCAACCCTCTGTGCCCATGTCCTGACGGGGCCATTTCTTCCCTTCTTGGCCCTTCGATTGGGAGCCCCGGAGGGGTCCTCCTCAGTGCCCACCGTGAGCCCAGGCCTTTGCCTTCTCTGTGGCCTGCCAGGTGATGTGACCGTCACCTTGACACCAGCAGCAGTATGGTAGGAAGTGGGGGGCAGGCGGGCAGTGGGGCTGGTTTAGAATGGGCTCTGGAAAGAAGAAGGGGTTCCCGTTTGGGGCCATGTCTGCCCTGCCTTGAGGAAAGCCACTGTCCTGGGGAGTGGGGGAGTGGCCGTTAGACGCAGGAGGTGCGGTTGGACGTGACAGCGTGTGTGCGCTCCAGCCGGAAACATCTCACAACTAGGAGACCTGCTAACCCTGCCTGGACCCCGCGGGCAGGCTTGGTGTGGACCGGCAGGTCCTGGCCCTGGGAGGGGCCCAGGGGAGTTGCTAGTGTAGATAGCACAGAGGACGGTCTGCCCGTCAGTCTGCACAGACTGCTCCGTGGACCCACTTGTGAGGCAAATGTTTCTTCTTTTGACTCTCGCCATGGTGAATAAAGAGTGCGTTTTCACCGCCTGCTACTAAAACTGCTCCCAAAAACGTACCAAGTTCGGAACACCACAGGTACAAATCCTGGGGGCACGTGGCTCAGCATTTCCTTTCCTCCAGTCCAGCGGTGTCCACCTTCAGCCCCTGTGGCGCATGGATGGGTACCGCCTGCCCCTCCGGGCGGGTGGCTCTGGGCTGGGCCTCCCCGGGCAGCCCTGAGGTTGAAGGAAGCCGCTTCCCTGGAGACCTCTCCCGGGACACCGAGGGACCCCGGGCCCCGTCCCCCAGTTCCAGCCTTCTCCGCGGGGCCAGCCTCCGGGTCGTCCTCTGTGTCACGACGGCACCTCCCTGCGCCCCCACCCGCGGTCCACCCGCCTGGGCTTGGCTGTCAGGAGAATGTGGGCCCCACCCCAGCAAGCTGCTCTCCAGGGCACCCAGAAGTGAACCCCCAGCAGGGTAGCTTCAGGCGCCTGCGGCCGGGTCTCACCCTTGTCCCCGTGTGACCCTCCCAGGAGGCACCAGCAAGTCCTGCGGCCACGCGGTCGCCCTCTGCCACTTTCAGCGGGTGTGGCACGGAGGATGGTGCGAGCTGGGCGTGAGGAGCTGCGCCAGGTGCTTTGTTCAAGCGAACCGTGTCCTCGGCCAGCTCTGGGGCTTAGTGTCCTCATCTGTAAAACCAGGTCTCTGGAGGCTGTGGCAATGAGTGATTATGGATATCCGGTTCCCAGCACAGGCTCCAGCACATAATGAGATTAGATAAATGTTCACTTACGATTATGATTACTATCGTCAACACGCATCCACCTCTGACTAGGAAACAGAGAGGACCCGGGAAAGAGGAAGCCGCCTGGTCCGGCACCAGCGGTCGTGCTCCGCGGAGCTGATGGCGGGAGAAAAGCTTCTTTAGTAATCGATAGAGATGTGCTGCCTCGTGTGCACTCGGGGTAATTGGGGAGGGAGGCCAAGAATTTTATGCAGATAGCAGCGAGGTCCCTGCCACGGGGAGGCAATGTCCCGCACAGAACAGCTTAAGACGAGATTAGTGTGGAGACGGGAGCATCGGCAGGGCCTGCACAGAGCAGATAAGGAATCTGGACCAGGCCAGAGCACCGAGGACTCCCCGGACGCCCCGCGAGAGACCCCGAGAACCTGCCGCAGTCGCAGCCTCGCGTCCGCATTTACACTTGTTGGCGCCCCGAGCCCGCGCCCACGTGACGACGGTGTGTGTCTTTCATCACACGGGGCCTGGGTTCTTCACGGACAGCTGGAGGAATCTGAGCCTCACTTGACTTACTGCACACAAGTTCCTGGTGCCCAGGGGAGGCAGCCCAGGCACGTGCGGCCGGTGTCCCTCTGAGGCGTCCCGGACACACCGCCGGCCCTCCGCCTGTCCCTGGGACGGGCCACCATCCTTCTCTTGCTCCCGCGGGTGCTTTGCGGCCGTCTCCTTCCTCCACTGGCCCCCAGAGCCGACCTCCCCCTCTTCCTTTTCACTCTCGCCCCCGTCCCTTCTGTGAGTGAATAATGTCCACGTGTGGCCAAGAAGCGAAAGATCCAGTGGCATTTGTGTGATGAGGAAAAGGAAAACAGCAAGTTTGGGAGTGATTTGGACTTTGAAAATGTTAATAGAGTCGGCAGACACTTCGCTGCCTATGGAAACCCAGAATCCCCTGTGACTGTGAGCACCAACTTGCACAGGTGCACCAGCACCCCAGTCCTACACCAGAGCGAGCAAAGCCAACACAGCTGACAGGAGACATCCTTGGAGAAAACATATGTGCAGTGTTCTCAAAACCCTCGGAGAAGCCTTTGACAAGACCCAATATGTATCTTCCCGAAGATGGTGTTAAAATAGGAATGGAAGAAAGTGTCCTTAGGTTGATAAATCTCAGTAGAACAATAACAAAAAGAAAAAAAAATATCCCAAGCTTTAGCACATCTCACTGTCAATAGTAAGACATTAAAACATTTTTCTTGTAGGGGCACCTGGGTGGCTCAGCCGGTCAAGCATCCGACTTCGGCGCAGGTCATGATCTCTGGGTTTGTGGGTTCGAGCCCTGCATCGGGCTCTGTGCTGACAGCTCGGAGCCTGGAGCCTGCTTCGGATTCTGTGTCTCCCTCTCTCTCTGCCTCTCTCCCGCCTGCACTCTATCTCTCTCTCTCTCTTAAAAATAAATAAACATTAAAAAATTTTCTTGTAGAATCAAGACTACGTCTAGAATGCAGGCCATTATTATTTTTAGTCAACATTGAATCAGCATACAGGGTAAAAAAAATGTAAAAGGTATAAGTAATAAAAAGAAGAAAACCAGAACTGTCATTTCAATGACATTTTAGATACACATCACCCCCCCCCCCACCAATACTCAGAACATTTTTTAGAATCCATGACATCTGTAAATATTTAGTAATATATATCAATATTAAAAACCAAATTGCATTCTGTCTACCAGTGACATTTAGAAAATTCAATTTATAAGAAGTTGTTGGATTCCACTTCTGGTCGAGATGGAAAAACAGAGGTGGGGTTTGCCCCCAGCTCCCACCGTTCAAACCCGGAGCAAATGTCCTGGGTATGCTCAGAATGTGCTTGCCCCCTGCAGAGAGCTCTGTGACCTCGTCACTGATAGTTAGACTCGACTCATGTGACACTCTTTGCTCAGTGTCACATTTCTCTAGATTTTATGTTGAGCTCTTGATTATTGTTAAAAATTTTCTAATGTTTTATTTATTTTTCAGAGTGGGGGGAGGGGCAGAGAGAGAGACACAGAATCCAAAGCAGGCTCCGAGCCGTCAGCACAGAGCCCAACGCCGGCTCGAACCCGTGAACTGTGAAATCGTGACCTGAGCTGAAGTCAGAGGCTCAACCGACTGAGCCACCCAGGTGCCCCTGGATTGGCCTCTTTGGGGGGATGTCTTCTCGGGAGAGAAGGTGTTTAACCCTGCTTAAGTTAAACAGATGTACTTCCACGTACAGGTAACCCCCGCAGGTCCCTCCCGGGGCCTGTACCTTCTGCCTAGCTGACCCAGGACGACGTTGAGAGCAAACAGCGCCCCTAGGGACCCAACTTGGCACACATGCATAATTGCTTTCAGTTTCCCACTCTCCCTCGCCACTCCGCTCTTGGAGTTCAGGTGACTCTACTTGGAGGTATTCCGGGATTCTGAAGTTGGTGAAAAGAAACTTAATTTTCAACTAAAGAAATAAGGAGATGTTCCTTTCATATTTTCCGAACCTCTCACCTGAAAGAGCCCCAAATCTTCCTCTTGAAAATCCTAGACTTCAAAAGCGATTTAAGACCTTTAATAAGTGAGCTAACTCCCTCTATCTTATTACTTCCCATCAAAATAAAACAACGTATGCAATTGGGAGATCAGGGGAGGATCAGGGAAATTATTGTGTTTGTTCCTTGGATTCTGCCAAGGGATCTTCCCACATTTACGAGAAAGAAAAGGGCACTGTCTCTGGGACGGAGGTTTGAACACGTCTCTAGGAAGGTCCTAAAACACAGAGGCTCATGTACTGTCTCAGAAGACTCCAGTAAGGGCATCGCCAAGCGCTTTCTGATTTTCCATCAGTCACAGGTGTGTGCTGGTGTGCTGGCCTGTGTGATGTCTTCAGAGACAGCGTCTCTGCTGTGCAGACGAGCCATCATTGGACTGTTCCAAGAGCCAGCCGAGGACGAAGTGTGGACCTTGAAACAGGTGCATGCTTCCTCATGTGTTGTTGGGCAGAAGGTCACAGGCTGGGGGAGCTGGAACCCCACTCTGGTCCAGGGGATTCGGAGATTCACAAAAACCAGAGAGTTTGCCACAGAAGTCCTGGCTTGGAAAGTTTTTGTTTCCTCTGCCCAGAACATAGAAAATAGAGCTAATTTTCCAGGTGGCCTTCCTTCCTCTTGGGCTTCGAGAGGCAGGTAGGACTGTCCCGGTGGGTGGGCAGGGACAGGTGGGTGTGAGAACTGTATGTGCCCCGGATAGCCATTTGGGATGGTCCAGCCTGCTAATCCAGAGGCCCTGGGACTTTGGCCTGCACCTTCAGACATCTGAAACTTGTAGGGCCATGAGGTCAGCCCGGGGGCAGCTTTTCCAGGGTTGGGTGACAGAGCCTCATCAGATTGCCCCTGTCGGGTCCATCCCCAGACGTGCCTTTCTGCAGCACTCACTACGCTGACCTATGAATGTAGAGAAACGTATGTGGGTCCTTCATGATCCTTGGAGCCAGGAAAAGAAAAAGCTGGGGCCTGCGTCCTGGCCAGGGTCCATGCTGTGCTGGGCAGAGGGGCCACGTCGGAATGGTGGCTCGGGCCAGTGTTAGCTCTGTTCCCTCCACAATCGTCTGCAGCGGACAGGGTTCCTGAGGCTGTGCCGTCAGCCTGGCAGCGGTCACTCCGTGGGTTTGTCGGAGCCCCGCATGTGCACCGGTCACCTTGTCTGGCTTGCAGGGAGCAGTGAAGAAATCCTTAACTTCTCCAGAAGCCGGCGTCCAGCATCCCGCGTAAGGCCTTTCAGCGTGTGTGCACACCCAGGGCACAAGCCAGCATCTTGTACACCGGCACCTGCCCGTGATCCACACCCAGGTTGGTGTCTCTGACCTATTTTATTGCATTTAAACATCATTTGTCATTATTTTCAAAGTGTAATTTTTCCAAAATTCTGCCTGCGGCCCACCGAATTGATTTCGGGCTGCCGGTAAAGTCAGAACAGCAATGTTCCGGGGGCTGTCCCTGGGAGGGGCGTCCAGGCCAGCCCTCGGCTTGTGTGGGCTCCACAGGAGTGGGGAGCAAAGTCAGGGCTGGGGCCCTGGGCTCCTTCCCCCCTACCCGGTCCAGCCCTTTATCCACTGGAAGGTGTCCAACGTGCGGGCTCTTCTCAGAACCGGCCAGTCCCCTGCACAGAGCAAGCAGACACGCACTCCGTCCCACGGCCTGGTGAACTTCTGTTCCGACCACGTGGCACTCCCACCCCAGCCCACAGATGCGCCCGTGTTGAGACACTAAATTGCCTGTGCTCTCAGCTTTATGGGGCTTACGGATCTCAACGTTAGGTTTCCCTCCTTCTTCTGATATCAGAGCAGCTCCTTGGGAGCAGGAACAAAGAATGTCACCTTTTCTGGAAATTTTCTCCGTACCTGTTAGGTATCACACAAATTGCGCTTGCTGGGATGTTGTGTGCAGAGGTATATAATTTGGGTTTATACTGTGTTTGTGCAATGTCTAGACATTAGCATGCAGAAACCTGGAGCCTGAAACCACATGTCAACGCACAGGGAAAAACGCTCTTGATTTCGAGTAGATGGTCCCCATTATGGCACAAAGTGCAGCTAGTGTTAACATTGTGAGGCTGTCAGAGGACAAACCTTTTATCACTCGCAGAGCTCGGAATCGAAGCAGGGATCCTAGACACTGGAGAACGTAATGGAGCCTTCAAAGCCATTCTGCAGCCTCACCGACCGTGGCTGTGTGGTGCCCTTGACACGCTAAGGTTCAAGGGCTTCCGTGTCCTTATGTCTCCTGGAAAAGACACATGCGACGTTACCAATTTGTCTCTAGTTCCGTTCATAAACTTTTCAAGAAAATGATTTCTTCCTGGCCTTGATACAAGGTTACCAAACACGCAGAAAGGAGATGTAATTTCTCCCCAGCCGGCTGGAGCGTGTGTCAAATGTACACGCCGTTGCTGAAGCGCGGGGTCTGCAGCGGGGCCCTGGGGTCAGTGCCCGGCCGGGGTCTCAGGCCCTCAGCAGTGTTGTGGGTGGGACAGCTGGGCAGGGCCTGCGGGGACATTTGGGGGTGGGGGGGGCAGTGAGGTGAGGTTGGGAAGGGATGATAATAACAGTGACTCCATTTGTGGCTCACGGCCCCCGACATTTTCTGGGCTGAGCCCTGTGCACCTCCCCTGCCCTCATACAGACGAAGGAAGTGGGGCCGGCGCCCGGGTGAGCCTTCCTGGGGGGCTGCCAGGAGGCGGTGTGGCTGGGCTGTGGAAGCAGGTGAGAGACCCCACAACTCACCCTTGTCCTGGGGCTGCCACGGGGTCTCCGCGAGGCTGGGGAAAGCCCTGTGTCCCGTCAGCTTTGGGCTGTGTCTATGCACGTGTGTGTACAGGTATGTGCTTACGGTGGGTGCATGTATGTACACATGTGTGCATTTCTGTACTCTGTGTGTGCATGTCTGTGTGCATGGATGTATATGGTGTGCACGTGTGTGTAAATCACATAGCGTGTGTGTGTGTCTGTGTGTGTGGCTCGCATAGCTGTGCACGTGTGTATGTGCAGGTGCTTGTGCACAGAGCCATTAGGCAATTCTGTGACTGTAGGGACATCATTTAAGAGTCCCTGGCTGAGTGTCCGGGGATGACATGAAGGCAAGCTGTGTCCGTGCAGCACCCCTCTCCCCTCCCCTCTGCCCTCCGCCTGTGGGTCTGGCCCCGCAGGGGGCTGCCTTGGTCTCTGGCTGGACAGGCCCAGGAGCGGAGGTGGGAAAAGGGGGCGGGCCGCGTCCTGACAGCATGTCTGGCGGGCCCGTGTCTCCCTGGTGCTGCTCAGGCGGGTCTGCTGGACCTGGTCGGGCTGCTGGCTGACCCTCACCACCCTCGACCCCTCGGCCCCTGAGCCACTCTGCTGCTGAGGCAGGTCCCGTTTGCGCCGGAGCCCGAGCGGCACCGTCCTTCCCAGCAGAGCATCCGGAGCAGACGGCAGAGCGCGTCCACCTGAGAGCCCGTGCCTCGCGTGTGGGGACGGGGCCCGAGGAAGGCAGGCCTGCCTGACACGGGGGGCTGCGGTGCCAGCGGCCACAGTCTCCTCAGACATGTGACAGGGGCCGGGAGTCCTTCCTGTGTGCTGTGCACTTGTCACCCCAGGCAGTCTGCGGTGGCTCGTGCGGGAGGAAGCGGGCTGTCGGACGGGTGAGGAGGTGCCCAGGTCACACAGGCGGGATGCTGGTGGTGTCCCATCTCTCGTCCTCAGGGGCTCGGGGGTCTGGTCTCTGCCCTCGCGGTGACCTGGGGAGGGGCATCGCGCGCTGTGCTCTGTGCCCACTCCCGGGCTCCTACCGCAGCATCCCTGCGGGCCCCGCCTTCAGCGTCCTGTGTGGCATTGCTCAGGTTTCTGAGGGTCTCCTGAGCACAGGGCACAGGCCCTTTGGCTACAAGCCTCGAGGCTGCAGACGTCACACCTTACACGTGTACGGGGCACGTGTGCATCTCCCACACGTGGCACTGAGTCCCCGAGTCACCAAGCGCAGACCCAGCAGCCAGCATTGACCCAGAGCTGGCACCAAGTAGGTGCTCAGTGGGTGCCGGTGGGCGGGAGGGGTCAAGGGCCGTTCTGCTGATGTCCTCATCGCTCACACGTTTGCACGTGTAGCTAATTGTTCCCTAACCCCGTTTGTCACGTCCCGTGCACCGGCAGTGGCCCCATTTTACAGATAAAGAAGCCAACAGGGCAAAGGTGTGGTGATGCGCAGAGGCTCGCAGAGATGTCCCCTGACTGTCACGGGTCTGGCAGGCCGCAGCGTGGGGCTGGCGTAGAGGCTGCTGGTCCCGCCGACACCCCTCTTAGCCAGCAGCCAACGTAATCAGCATCCTCGGGCAGGGACAAAGGGCCCCGTTTCCGAGGACTGAGATTCTGGGGGCAAGGACCAAAGCAGCAAAAAGTAGTCTTTCTTAAAACATACCCCGGCTGCCCCTGCCAGCCGCCGTGCGCGGGCTGGAGGAAAGATTACAGGGTGAGGGACGGGCAGCCAATCAAGGGATGGGATTGGCCGAGCCATCCTAAATGCTTTATAATTGTGTTTCAGAGGACTGTGGTTTAATGCCAGCCAAGGTTCCCTATTTTAAACTGTGTCACACAATTTAAAAGGACCGCCTCACGTCCTCTCCAACCTTGCATTATGTAAATTGTTAAGACTGTTATCCTGGGAGTTTGCCTTAGCTGCTGGCTGTTTTAAAATTCCATTTCTAAAAAAAAAAAAAAAAAAAAAAAAAGAACAGGAAGAAAGAAAAGAAAACCAGTCTCCTGCTCCTCCTCCTCCAGCAGATTGGCAACCTCAGCGTGGTAGGGAGACAGAACCCTGACAGAGGCACGTCGGAACATTCTGCACGGTGCGGGGGATGGGGTGGAGCACAGACAGCCCTCCCGCAGACCATTGCTCACCTGGCTGGGAGGGCCCGCTGGCTCCTGGCTTTTTCTTTCCATCGCACTCAAAAGGGCTTCTGAGAAGTCAGTTTGCGGCTGCAGCCGAGCCCGGGTGCCCATCCTGGCCTTTCTCTCTGGAGGGCAGCTTTGTAGCCAAGCAATTAAAGAACCTGGAGCATCCAATCTGCCAAGGAGGAGGGGAGAGAAAACTCCTGCTCACCCAGCACAGGTTCCTCCAGGGGCCCCTGTGCGGCTGACCTGCCCACTGGTGGGCGACAAGCTGGCCTGGTCTGCAGGCATCCAGGCTCCCGTCCCGACTGTCCTTTGGGCCACCTCCCTCCACCCTGTTGTTGAAGTTCTCAAGAGACAGACTCATCTACAGGTAGGACAGGCACATGGCCATGGACCTTCGTCCTCTGGGCCACTCTGACTGGCCCGGCTTCTGTCATGTGACCCAAGGGGCCCCCCGAGGCCTGAACCTGAGGCCTGTGCAGCGCCTGGGGGCCTGGCTCTTCCTGGTGGTCCTAAGCAGCCAGAGCGCAAGCCTGTGCCCCTGGGAAGATTTGCCAGGGAACAAAACGGAGAAAGAGAGACACGGGGTACATACCCTGGGTCACTGGAGACCCCAGGCTCCCCAGCTGGCATCTGAGCGCGCGTCTCTCAAGTCAGAGACGGCAGGTGGCCTGCTGTCCCTGGAGGCCCAAACCGTCTTCCTCTCCGTGGCTGTCCTGTCATCTTCACTGATGGGACCCAGCCCCACGGTCACCTGTGCCCCCAACCCCGGCTTGGGTGCCTCGGAGCTTGGCTGGTGTCAAGACCTCATTTCCTCAATATGGAGGGAAAGGAAGTGCAAAAGAAAGTCCACTAACACCTGCAGAGGTGGTTCTGGGGTGTTTAAAATGTGCAGAGGACCCCGAGTCCTGCTGGCTCCCTCTGCCCCCAGGCCCGCCCCGTGGGGAATCTCCACAGACTTGGAAAATCCCAGTTTCGTGGCTGAATGTCAGAAGTGTTCTGGACACTGGCTTTCAGTTTGACCAACCACAGACCAGCCCTGATGGCCCCACGGCGATACAGGAGACATATGAGTAATGACCCTCATTCTACGTGAATGTAAGTCCAAACGGGGAGTAACTTTTCGCACCAAGGAGCACAAAGCTCAGGTCTGAGCACGTCTGGTGCCCGTTGGGTCGGAAGAGGTTGTCAGGTGGCAATGGGCCCTGGGCTGCACGTTGGCGGATGGGGTTGCCGTGGTTAATGGGGACGCTGGGCGCTGCAGGTGGGCAAAGCCTGAGCAGAGGTGAGTGTGTGGCTGGTGTGATACACGGAGGAGGTGTGGCGGCCGGGAGAACAGAACCTGGGGGGAGCAGGAACGAACAGCTTGCCCCGGGAGAGCAGGGGCTTGCCCGGAGCCGGCCTGGATTACCGGATTATCGCACCTCCGCACCCCTGCCCAGGCCACTCTTCTCTGCCTAGTACAGCCCGAGTGCTAACTGATAACCTTGGTTATTGGAAACAAAGAAAATACGAGTGTAGGTGGAACCAGCACGCGCTACTCACATCTGGTTCTCTAGCGGATCTAGTACAAATAGGGTGCAAATTTGGTTGGAGAGCTTCGCTCACTGCCTTTCCTCTTCTATTTTCTCGTTCCATGGAATTAAAGAGACAGGAGGACAAGTAAAGATGGGCCGCTCCCTCTTTCCCACAGCACGAGCACTAGCCTTCGTGTCCCTCTCCCAGGGTCTGTGAGAAGCTTGCAGGCGCCGTGGTCCTCAGAGAGCAGGAAGCACAAGCCTGCATGACACCGTGCCCCACGTGTGGACGCCAGCTAGAGGTCCCAGCAGCCCTGTCTGGTCCCCAGCGTGTGAAGACACTGGGACCCACTTCTGGGGGAGCCAGCGTGGGGTCCCCGCTGGGCGGGTGGACCGCTTGGTGGCTGTGCCCTGATCCTGAGGGTGCCCTGCACTCCATGCCTCCACAAGGCCCAAGACCAAGGTTCTCCACCCCTGGCTATGGTGGCTGCTGGTAGGTGATGCCTCCACCGGACCAGCCAGGGCTCCGGCAGGAGACGGAATCCACCCCGATGTTCTGGGAAGGAATTCAGTGGAAAGTCTCATGGTGGCGGCGTGGAGAGTGAGCAGGGTCACGGGATTTGGGTGGAGTATCACCGGTTTCCAGCCCTGCCAGCTTCGGGTCCCAGTGCTTGCTCAGCACTGGCCGTGTTTGTCTCTGCCCCACAAGTCTGTTGTCCCTGTGGGAGCAGGACCAGCTGCAGCAGGCCAGTGGTGATTTCTGGAGCTGGGGGTCACCCTGACCGAGCTGGCCCATCAGGTGGGAGGCAGTCAGGTGGCGGGTGCATTGGAGGTGAGGGATGTCTGCCGCGGCCAGCAGCCTGCCCAAAGAGGTGGCTGTGCTGGAAGGCTGGTCATGGCAGGGGTGCTGTCCTGGGCCGGAGGGAGGGCCGGGCAGGGGTGCTGTCCTGGGCCGGAGGGAGGGCCGGGCCAGGCACCGTGCACTGACTGGAGGGAAGCGGGCAGCGGACACTGCTGTAATGACAAGTTCTGAACAGGTTCCTTCCTCCCTCGAATCACCACCATGTTCCACTGGTTCTTTTTTTGTTGTTTTAAATGAGAAACAAACTTGTCTTAATTTTGCTCTGGAGTGGTCTCAGGCCAATTTCCAGGGAAGCAGTTAATAACAGTCTTTAAGGAGGAGGCGGGCAGGGATGCCTTTGGGAGCCAGGAGACAAATTAGCGTTTGGCCCCCTCTGGGTGTGTTTCCTGAGCAGAGAAGGGGGGTGCGCGTCCTGGTGGCCGAAGAGCACGCGGCAGGGTGTGGTCCCGGGGTTGGCTGTTCACCTGACCTTGGCACTTCTGTGCTCTGTGACTTTAGCCACGAAGTGTCACTTCCTTGGGCTTCCCTGTCAACATCATCACAGGCAGGAAATTGCCTCATTATTATGCTAAACTGGCACGTTGTTTGGATGCGGGACTTGATGGAGGTGGAGAAGTGAGGTGCCCCAAAGGCTGTTATAGTCAACAGCCTACATAATTTGCGCGCTTATTAGGGACAATTTGTGACTTTTTAAAAGTCGAGTGGGTCCAAATGTCAAAAGGGGGAAAATATTAGTTAAAACGTCCAGGAGTAATGAACGATTTAGAATGGGAAGAAATCCAAAGAGATTTAAATATTTCTGTTTTAATTCTCCACTTAGAAACGCACACAGTGTACATCCTGTGTTTAGGACACGTTGCTGTGTTCCTGTTGAAAATGTGAACTGTCCCATAGTGTCCTGTGGGGTCACTGTGGTGCCCTGGGTGCCCTGGCATGCACTTTGGGAACCACCACCCTAGGCAAAGCTATGCACGCCGTGTGGTTTTCGGATGGTCTGATTTCCCAGATTGTTTGTGAATCCATTGTAAGTGCAGAAATTGAGGGAAGGCTTAGAACATGACGGCTCCTGTTTAGGGCTCACGTTTTGTGTTTGTTTGCTTTTTATTTTCTAGCAATTTATTTTTATTTAATTTTATAAAGTAAGGTCTTCAATGGGTTACAGCTAAAGAGAAAACTGGGACTTTCCCACAGACAGCGTGAGAGGCGCCGTCCTGGGGCATCAGGCTAACGGCAAAGTCGTGCACAAAAACAGATGCTTTCCGGAATTTGAAGTGAAAGACTACATCGCACGGCTGTTAAATCACAGCTAGATGAGGTGATGGTAGATCCTTGAGAGTTCTGTGAATGAGAAACTGCTAGCTGGTTTTTCCAGGGTCCTGGGATATTTATTGAACCACAATATACCTTTGCGAGTATGTTCATAGATTTTGTGCCAAAAGATGAAGCTTCCGTTTTACTGCACAAAACACTTTCAGGTGGTGCTGGCGTGATGTCCGGTGTCTGATCTGGAGTTTCCTGCACCTTCTCCCTTCCTCATCAACGCATCCGGCCGAAGTGCTCTCTTGTCCTTGCGTACTGGGACCCTGTGACCACGTCTTAGTGCTAAAGGTTTGCCTCTTGGTCACCCTGTCCTTAACATCACTATGCTAATTATGTAATAAACCTTTTTTGTTTGGAACACGGGAATGAACTTCAAAGAGCATTACAAAAAAGAAAAGAAAAGAAAAAGGAAGGGGTACCTGGGTGGCTCATTTGGTTAAGCGTCAGACTTTGGCTCAGGTCATGATCTCGCGGTCTGTGAGTTTGAGCCCCCGCATCGGGTTCTGTGCTGACAGCTCGGAGCCTGGATCCTGCATCGGATTCTGTCTCCCTCTCTCTCTGCCCCTCCTCCACTCAGGCTCTGTCTCTCTCTCAAAAATAAATAAACATCAGAAAATATTTCAGAAAAAAAGAAAAGAGGAAAACAACACCATCCAAGGTGTGGTAGTACAATTATTTCTTCCTACATTTGCTAATTGGAACATTATAACTGTAGAAACTGTTATAAGCGAGAAACATTTACAGAATTTACAGCCAAAAGGAATTACACAGAAGTGCAGTTAATTTCTCTCCCGGGTTCCTGGGCCTCACTGTGAATCTTGTCCCGCGTTGATCGGCAGTGTGTGGCAAGGCAGCGTTGGGCTGTGGAGCGGTTCTTCCAAGGTGAATGTGCCAGGATTGTTCCCAGAGCTGTTTTCTGGAAGTTAAGTGTGTTCTGAGCAGGGGGTGGGGGGAGGGCAACCAGGAGAGTGGGAGCTGGAGGCTGGGGGTGGGGGGGTGGCAGGGGGGGGTGTCTCACTCTCAGAAGGGGGTGCTATTACCCCACGGCTCCTGCTGGCGGGTCTGTAGAGAAGCCGACATTTTAAGGGGAAAAAGTGTATTCTCCTGCGTGCTCTTTTCTCCCTTGACTATTCTGTCTTTTTGTTGGTTTGTGCTTTTGATGTTAAAAATAGATGGATAATATTTGTAATGCCTAAGAGCAGCCCCGTCTTCTCTCTACAGAGTTTCTACTTTTGAATTTTAAGTCCTTTGGTTCGGAAAAGCTTTCCGAGACGTGGGAGAGCGAACAGACCTGCCACCCGAGCCGGGTGTCCATGCAGCTTGTAGGACTCGATGCAGTCTGGCTGCTTCTGAACCTTCTGGTTCCAGCCACGTCCCAGATAGCTGTTCCATTAAAAAACAGATTCCAAGTATATGTCAAATAAAATTAAATCCAGTGCTACAGTACACTGACTTCATTTAAATTCTGATTTTGTATGCTGTTTGAGATTTAGAAAGCTTTTCATCCCTGTTTTATAAACGTCTGAAGATCAGGGCACTGAATCTTGCTGTCGGTAGGAGGAATTAAGTGTGGAAGATCAAGTTCATTTCAGAACAGATTGAAACAGATTCTGAAGTTGGCGCAATGAATTTGTTGCACGCTAGAGAAAGTGAACTGTTTCTTTTTCTTTTTTTTAGATTTGAGATCCTGTTCAAGTGTGTCTAAAATGAAAATAAGGGGCGCCTGGGTGGCGCAGTCGGTTAAGTGTCCGACTTCAGCCAGGTCACGATCTCGCGGTCCGTGAGTTCGAGCCCCGCGTCAGGCTCTGGGCGGATGGCTCGGAGCCTGGAGCCTGTTTCCGATTCTGTGTCTCCCTCTCTCTCTGCCCCTCCCCCGTTCATGCTCTGTCTCTCTCTCTGTCCCAAAAATAAATTTTAAAAAAAGTTGAAAAAAAATTAAAAAAAAAATAAATAAAATGAAAATAAAAGGTTTTCACTAGAACTGTTCATTTTTAGAATTATTTACAGAGAGGATTCAGTGTCACAGCATCCACATTTCAGACCTAAAGTGAATATATTTTTTAAGTCAGAGGTGATTAAAAAGGCCGTCATATATAATGTTTCATATGTTAAGTAGCAGGAGAACATTCGTTCTCTAGTCCGAAATGGAATTATTATCAGTGAAGTCCAGTAAGTTATCACTTATTTACACACCCAGAAAGAGCTTGAACATTTAAAACAGGAAGGTATCTTGTAATCAGAAAGTAGGGGGTTCCAGGGCCTCTGGCTTTCTCACGGCAGGAGGTCTGGGTGGGCACTTTGTGCAGAGAACTCTTCGGACGCACCCATCACGTGCCAACTCTTGGCAGTCTCCAACGCCTAATGGTGCATCGGGTGCAGTGTTGAGGCACCAAAGGCCACTCGGTGGGGGGCTGTTTGCATGCAGACCTGGGAATCGGTCCTGGGGGTCCCTGAGCAGTGTATCTGTTCACTTTTGTGAGTTCTCTTGCCCAAGGGATTCATTCCGCTATTGTATGAAGTTGGACCGTTCAGGGTTGGGCTCCAAGAAGGGTGTGGGGTAGCTCTTCCAGGAGTGGGAAGATCTTTGTGGAGGGGGTATAATCGGAGGACTTCTAGTCCAAGGGGCACCTCGGAGATTCTCTACCCCTCACTTTGCAAAGGAAGAAACTGGGACTCAGTAGACCAAGAGGTGACCCCCGCCTCCAAGCCACACTGCACCGTGCAATATGGTGTGTGTTCTGGCTCAGAGGTTAGAACAGTTATACATAGAGTATATCTTACTGATCGTCATGATTATGTGATGTCACAGGGTTTCCCACAGAAAATCTGTCACTAAATTGGTGCGGACTCTTGTAATTAATGATGTCTTAGATACTATGACCGCAAGTATGAGGTGCCCTTCTGTTTTATTCACCAAAGTGTTTCCAGTCTCTAGCCAACCAACTCATGAAAAAGCATACAAACATTGGGTACAGAATATTCGCAAGTCTAATCCAGCTGCACGTGTTAAAATGATAACCGGCTTGGCCAAGTTGGGGTTAACTCAGGAATCCCAGTGTTCTATCACCCTAGGAAAAGATATGGATATAATTCATCCTATTTACAGACTAAAAGAGAATGAGCACACAATTATCACAATAGAGCAGGAAACGTATGTGATAACCATCATCTCAGTAACACTAAACCTTTCACAAAACCAGGAAGAGAAAGTATCTTCCTCACCCCAACTCAGGGTCTGTACCAAAAGCCTCCAGTAACTATCATTCTTAACAGTAAAAAATGTGAAAGCGTTATCTTTAAAATCATTTATAAATGAGGATGCCAGCTATCAACAATTTTATGCAGTGCTGTACCTAAAGTCCTACCCACTACAGTAGGTCAAGAAAAGAAATAAAAGATTTAGGGATTGATAAAGAAAATTATATTACAAGACCACTGTCAGAATTTGCAGACAATATGATTATCCACATAAAAAAAAAAAGTCTAACAGAATGCAGAAATATTTATATTTCACAAGAGAGCTAAAGCAAGTTTGAATAATCAAAATCAAGATCACAATGCAAGACAATGGCATTTTTATTCACCAGCAAACTCTAGGTAGAAAATATAGTTTTCAAAAAGAGACTGATTAAATAGCAACGATAGCAATAAAATAATGCACTTGTCGTAGCCATTGGTAATATTCACCATATATTTCTAATTCTTTTCCCAGGTATATAAGGTTGTCCCTAAGTTCCCACTGAATTTAGGTGTGGTCACACGAGCAGAAGGGACATGTCTTAGGACCCAGGGTACAATTCTCAACCATCTGCTACGGTGTTGCCAATGGTCGGTATGGCTGTTGCCCCGTCCGCCTGGGTCCAGCAGGAGCAGAGTCACCAGCTAGCCTCTGTAGCCAAGTAACAAGAATGAGAAATAGCTTACCTGATCGCATTTGCAAAGACCTTGTTTCCAAATAAGGTCACATCCACAAGTTCTGAGGATAAGAACTTCAACATATCATTTTTAGGGATACCATTCACCCCACGACAGTGGTATTGTCTGCATTTGGCAACGTATTACAAGACAGATGAGCTTGGAGATTCCTCTGTGAGCAGGAATCAAGGAGGGGATGGAAAATCAACAAATTCATTAACTTGTAGGCTGAGAGAAGACAATAGCGTCTCATCCCACACAGTAAAAAATTAACTTGGGAAGTTTTGAACCACTCATATTGTTTGGATTTCAGTCCTTCAGCCAAGATCACACCAAAAGTATGGCCATCGTACCCATTGTTAAAGCTTCTTAATAGATTAAGCTGTAAGGGAGTGACAGGGGTACCTTGGTCAGTACCATCTCTAGACGAAATGGCTCATGGGTAAGACCAGCAGAGCCCGACACACCAACAGGTAGGTTGATAGAGAAGATGTGGGGGCAAGAAAACAGACAGGTAGAGCAACTCTGAAAGGTAGGTCTCAGTAAGAACTGAGGTGCAGCTCTTGGCACATGCAGCCTGGCGAAATCAAGTAGATACAAAGCTAACTGAGCTTCTGGACATTTTAGTGCCAAAGAGCTACCAGCCTAGGTTAAAAGAGGATGTGATTTTAGGGACTTAAGATCACCTTCACGTCCCATCATCTACAAATAAGGACATTTGGAGTATATACCTCTGATGTCCGTATCAAATATGGCCAAGGAGGATGACAGAAAAGGAAGAACCTTCTAGAAGGAAAGGTCAAGTGTCACGGAAATCAGTGAACCAGAAGCCACACCCAGGAGCAGAATCATGACCTAATCAAGAGACATTATCCTCCACTCAGAGCAGAGAATTATGGCCACGTTACAGACCCGTGGCTTGCTTGTTCTGAAGGGGACGGCAGACTGTGTTTACCTCATCCCTGCTCTTCCAGTGTGGACTGGGTGTGTGAGAAGCAGATAACCATTTTTTTCAGATCACAGGTCTCTGGTCCAAGAGGAGCCTACATGGGTCAGATGAAGAACCAGGGCCTCACTCGATGATCCATATTTGAGCTTGATACAGAGGCAGAAAGCCACGCCGGAGGAGGCTGTGTTCTGCATGTGGAGAGAAGAACTATCTGGTGGCCATAAATGTGACTCTCGAGAGTAATTAGTGCTGTCCACCAAGTATTTGCCATCTCTGCCCAAGTCAACAGAAGTAGGCTCAGCCGTACGACTGGACGGGAGGTACGAATGGAAATGACATCTCTCTTCTCCAGAGGGAGGGGGCAAGAGCCAGCGAGAGAGTCACCACACAAAGTGGGTCTTTTCTTCCATTCTGGGTCGCAGACTGGGGAACAGAACCCGAAGTTCTACATAGTGGGCATGTAGCAAAAGTAAGAAATAAGCTTTATCGCTTCAAGTCACTGAGATCTTGGGCATGTTTGTTATGTTGTAAGTTTTTATGTCTTTGGGGTAGAAAACATTTCTTAAGCCAAACACAGGAAGTACCAGCTGTAAAAGAACAGGTTAATAAAGTCAACTCCATTTAATCTAGGAAGTTCTTTTTGGCCAAAAGTTACCGAAGGAGGACCAAAGGACAAGCTAGAAGTTGGGAGAATTCTTCACAACACAAACAACAACAGATTCGTTACAAAGAAGCCTCACAAATCAGTACGAAAGATTTCAAAAGGCAATAAAATGAGCAAAAATAGAGACGGTCATTTCATAAGCAAATGTGAATGGCGTGAGGATATCCAGCAACGCTTTGCTGAGATCCATGAGAAGTGAGTTAAGGCATCAGTGAGTGTCACCATTTCCTCAAAGCTCAGGGCATCTGAGGAAGCCCGGTGTCGGTGAGGATGGGGGCGCCATGTGGTTCCTTACACACCGTGACCAGGTGTGAATCGGTACAACCACATTGCACTTTGTACTGTTGGCTCTTTAGTCCACTCTCTGTCCCTCTAAAATTAAGATGAAGACACCATCTCTCAGCCTCATCCACTCCCCTCAACGCCGACCTGTGTGTGATGCGGTTTGCGCTGCGTCTGCGTTTCTGAACACGCGAGCACCAGGACATCCTCATCAATGCAAGGTTGTGAGGTCAAATTTTTGGGGAGCACTCATTCTATTTCTATTTCTATTTTCTTCTCGTGAACACGCTGTGTGTTAACACGTGCGAGGCCTCTGAGAAGCTTCACATAGACAAGGAAGGTGAGCCCCTCCCATCTGCCCCATTCGCCCCATCTTGGCTGATTCCCTGCGGACACAGGAGGATTCTCCCTCCTCTGGGACGTGTCCTTCCGCAGACATGCCTGTCTCTCGTGCCCTGTAATTCTACGAGGAGTGTCCCCTCCTGGCTTTTCCCTCTCTTAGACAACCAAGTCCAGATTCTGAATGCGTATGTCCTCCCCATCCAGGCTATAATGTTCCCTCATTGTATGGGAGCCAATTATCATCGTCCTGATGAACAGGCCGTGTGGGGAAGTAAACGTCGTCACACCCACCAATAATTACTAATGGCCTGAGCGCACATGACAGTTGTGTCCACACAAGCATCTCCCGCACTGAACAGTGCTATTCCCTGCCATCCCTCTAACAAAGTGCAAAGCTTCTGACTTAGTGTCTTCCTGCCCAGTAAGGCCCAAGCTGGGCGCCTTCCAAATCCTACTTCCTATTTGTCTTGCTTCCTGTTTCATACGTTTTTGGCTTCAACAGAGGACTCAGATTCTGGTGCGGAAAGGGTGTGCAACCCCACGCGTGTAAGAGTGTCCCGGTGAGGACCGTGCCCGGGCTGTGTCCAGCTGACACAGTGCTGACATATGACCTATGGGTGTAGGCGACAGGCCCCATTGAGGCGGGTTTTGCTAAGACAGCCTACACTCTCCCACTGATCTGGAGCCCATCCTGATTGTTCCCTGTGGCCACAACAGCTATTTGAGGGGAACACATCTAGAAAACTGTTGAAGTGGTCCAAGTGGTCCAAGTGCCAGACTGGCAGAGAGGATTTGGCTGATATTGGGGGAGGGGTGTGTTCAGGCCCCGAGTCCGTGGGGGAAGTGTCTGCATAATCAGCAGAAACACGTCATCGTGACCGTTCCTGGTGTCGCATGCCCATGCTGACAGGGACGCCTCCTCCCTGTGGTAGCACAAGATGACTTTGCTTCACGGGGACCCCCCCCCCAAGCTCTCTTGATGTGCTGTCATGACACAGAGTCTAGGAATGCCTCCGTGGGCTTGGCTGCAAAATGGTGCTTGTAGGGGCTTCCTGCGCATCCAACAAGGACAGAAGGAGACGAGGCCAAGGAAGGTCTTGCACACTGAGCCGACGAGGAGCAGGGCCGGGCTACAAGGGTGAATCCGCCAAAGCTGCTGACAGAGCTCTATTTCAGGGAATTATCTCAGGGGTGTAAAGGCCCTCCAAAAATGGGACCTCCCACTTGGGGTCTGATCTCATTAGCACCTGGGTGCTGCATAGGGGGAGCTGTTTCCCGGGGCTGCTTCTTCTCCTCAGACAGGCGTTGACTTTTTTTTCAATTTTTTTTTGTATTTTTGAGAGAGAGAGAGATAGAGTGCAAGTGGGGGAAGGGGAGAGAGAGAGGGAGACACAGAATCCGAAGTAGGTTCCAGGCTCCGAGCTGTCAGCACAGAACCTGATGCGGGGCTTGAACTCACAGACGGTGAGACCACAACCTGAGCCTAAGTCGGACACCCAACTGACTGAGCCACCCAGGTGCCCCTTGATTGACTTTTTAATGTTGAAAATGTTTTCCAACGTGAGAGATCAGTTGGTGGAGTACTTTTTCAGATGCTCAGGTGGTCTGTAAAGAGAGGGACGTTAGCTAGTACTTTTGAGTGATTGCCACATATCAGGCACGTGCGAAGCACCTTGTACATAATATCTATTGGGTCCTCAAACAACAACTGGCAGGGTTGACGCTATTATTAGCCTTGCTTTACAAAGGAGGAGTCAGGAACTCGAGTCGCACGCCTGTGTCGCATGCATGCACATCAGGGTCTAGTTTCAAAGAGTGTGGTCATTCCTCTGCCACATTTATCCAAACATGGAATGCACAAACATTCAGGATCTCAAACTCAGTTACAGTGACACGATCATGGCTGTGAGCACGGTGTTCTATGAGGTTCTGATGCCTGTTCTCTCGTTCACGGACGACCGGAAATCGTGGCATGGCCACTACCTGACGGGACGTGAGGGGGTCACTCGGGGCTGCACTGGGAAGTGACTGGGATCTAGTCCTGTGTCTCAACTCCCGTGTCTCATGGAGACTCCATGTTGCGTGTCGGGATTGGAACCCACATTGCAGGTGCTGAGGCCGCAGTAGGGCCGGCCCTGGGACACGCGTGCACGCGGTGGGCACAAGGCGAGCACACCCAGCAGGGTTCTGTGAAAGCGGCAGCGTGCGTGCCGATGAACGTGAGCTGCCAGCACTGGAGTGAAGTCTCTGAATTATGTGGTGAAAATGATTTGTATGAGAAAAAAGCAGAATTATATAATGCGCTTAGTTTCAGAAAAATGCTTTACACGGGCAAGATTCGGTCATTGTTTTCAACGAGACACACAGAGTTTGTATTTATTTTCCTTCGGTGGCCAAAGCGTCTTCTGGTGTTGACCGCTCATGAGAGGGAGTGATTCCAAGTCAGTACAGGGAAGAGAAACATGGTCTCTATTTTCACCAACGGGGGGGGGGCGGGGCTGGGTTAGCGTCACATTTTAAGTATTGTCTTTGGGCATGAAACTGGGCAGTGTTAGTGGGAGCAGATCCAGATTTGAGCACTGAAGCCTCTATGGCTAGAGGGTCCTCAAAAAAGAATGCAAGGTCAGAAATACAAAATCAAGTATGAACACGAACGTTTATTTAGAATGGCGAAGGAAACCATGGCAGGTTTTAATATGCTGACAAATACCTCAGATGTCATAAAATCCAGGCAAAGGAGACCGTAGATACTCCTCTGTAATGCCCATCCCCCAGCATGGGGCGGCACACTGTGGCATCTTCCACAGACAGAAGAGAACCGTAACTCAGTCTTTACTCTTTCAAGTCAAACCCAATTTTGTTTTTAATTATTGGTCATTTAGAAAATGTTCAGTTTACAGCTGGTGTTTGATATACCATCTAAACCCTCTGGAGTTTGTTAGCATATTTGGGGGAAACCCTCTATCCAGTTTCTTTCCAGAACCCTTAAGGTTTGGGTAATTTTAAGTTTCTTGTCCTGTGAAGAATCCTAATCATTTCCTGAGTTGATGGTTGTCCCCACCAGGCTGTCCGGGCTGTCCTGGCATTAAGGAAAGAATTATGAACTCACTGAATGTCTACTAATCGGAGTGATGTGGGTCCTCAGTACAGTCACTGCGTCCCAGCACCTGGCATGCTGGTGGTGACGTGGGGGCCAGGTGAGGACAGGCAGAATCTGACGGGTTAATGCCTTCCTTTGTAGACTGTCTGAGGCCACGTGACCATGTGAACACAGGCTCGGGACACTCCCCAGCCTTGGTTGGGGATGAACGCGGCCGCTCAGGCTTCACTGGCCTCCCGGCAAGTGGCCCCGAGCTTCCGTGCACAGATGGGGGTTCGACTGAACAGCAGGTGCCTCGCCTGGTCCCAGCCGCACACCCGTGCGGGTCCCCACGACCTGTACGGCTCATAGCACTGTCCGTGCCTGCTCCCCACGTGGCCTGCAGTGCCGTGCGGAACTGGAAGCATGTTTTGAGGTAAAACGTATGTGCGCTGCCCTGTCTCTTGTCTGGGAGCCCCACCAGACTCCCGCCGTCCACCCATCCATCTACGGAGGGCACGGAAAATGCCTTAAGTCGGGTGCACACTGACTCTGAAGGCAGAGCTTACCTGCTGCTCTTCTGGAGAGGACAAAGCAGTTTCTACGTCATTAACAACCAAATGGCGTGAACTCCTAACACCTCGCAGATGGAAATCGGTCCAGAAACGACTGTCTCATCAGCACCGGAAAGCAAGGTTCACTTCAGTGGAGTTTGTCACACCTGTAACTTAGGGACACACCCACAGTCTACCCTCTGGCTCCCTGCAGATCAAGCCAGGAGCCAAGGCCGGCAGGTGCCGGGCAGTCGAGAGCAATGCCCAGAGGCGCACTCGCAGCCCACACCTCTCGCTGTGTCGCCGCCACGCGCACCAGCTCTGCTAAGTTCTGTTCCACGCGGGCTCCGCCTGTTCCGAGAGGTCCGAGGTGGGCCCGATGTCTGCACCCGAGGGAGTTTCTCTGATGATTTTCCCCACACCTGGGACATGACGGTGCTGCAAGCTGTCCCCAGGGTTTGGCAGAAACTGGATTTCAAAATTCACAGTTGTCTCAGTGGCGCATAAACAGGGGCCTCACAGGCCAAGGACGGAAAACGACAGAGTCGCTGGCCTGCGGCGATTTGGCAGGCCCAGGCCTTCGCCAGCAGCCAGGCTGGTTGCAGCGCGGAGGCGGGAGAGCCCTCGCGTCGGCCGTTTCCCCCCACCCCGGCCTCCAGTGTGGCCGCCATCAGCGGGCAGGTGCAGGAGCCTTGCAGAGCCCGGCGGGCCGACCCGATGGTGCTGGGAGCGGAGCAGCCACCGCAACGGGAGTGGGGGAGAAAAGGAAGAGAAAGAGAAAAGGGGGAGATGTGAAAGTAATGGCCATTTACATTAATTTCTCTGCAGAAATGGAGGGCTTGGGGTAAGAAAAATTGCATCGGAAATTATATTTCTGGGCATGAAACAATGGTTAGGACTGCATTCGTTGGGGAAGGAGGTATACAAAAAGATCATGAACATTTCAGGGGACTATTTTCCCCTTATAAAGCTTATTCTTATAATATTACTGCATTTCAAAAAAAAATACAATTTTAGAAAAAAAAATGAACCGTAGCTCTTTGCAGTGATAGGCGACAGGTCAGAAAAGCATTTCAGAATAATTTTACACCTTTTAACCTTAAAAAATACTTTGCTGACAATTGAGAAAGGGCTTTAAAAGAAGCCCTGATAGGCATCCTCACAGCGGGCTGCCGTGTCCCATCACCGCACGGCGCTTCTGCATAATGTACCCGCTAATAAGGAGCGCCGCACATCACCGGCAGAGGAGTGCGGTGAGACTGATCCTCGCCCAGAGCCGCTATTAGTCATGACACTGAAAGTTTGGTACGTGAAACTCTCGGGAAGACAGAGGGAAGTAAACTGTTTAAAATTTGTGATTTCAGCCAGGAGAGAACCACTTTGTCACAGGATTTCGTCTGCGTTTGAATGTATCTTTCGTATTCTCTGTTTTCCATCCCTGCTCGAGCTTGGACAGCCTTGTGAAATGAGAACGCTGCGGTGTGTGGTTAATGAGTGGCACCTTCCCCGGCTCTGTGGCTGGCAGTGGTAATTGTTAGCTGTTGCACCAATTACGGGTGATAATTATGAGCCCTAATATGATGGCTGATAGTCGGTGGTTCTCAGCTTAGGGGAAACTCCACAATATTTCACTGTAACAAACCCAAACCATCCATCAAGGAAAGATACACTCTTAGGTCTTTGCCGATGGCTTTCGTCACAGGGACACCCCAAGTGTCCCGGCGGGACTTTTCTCTGGTGACGGACTTGGTGTATAGGGTCCCGTAGAGGTGAACACAGAGGAGAGGAAGGCAGGTGGGAGGGGAGCCTTCCCGAGCTGGGAGCTGGAGGCCACAGGCCCTCCCGCATGCAGCACGGAGGGCGCCTTCTTGCCACTTCCAAGAGGAGGACATTGAGAACGGGGATCCAGGGTTTCATAAAATGACAGGAAATTGTCCTTTTTAATGTTATAACTTAATAGGTCATTTTATGTGCCATTTTGCAGCATCAGGCAGTTTTTTATTCCTGGAGTGACTCTTGCAGCCCAAACAGACTACACAGGTTTGCTTGTGAAGAGTCTCTAAAGCTCAGCCCAGACGTGTTTCCATCAAGCGTGGCGACCTGTCTGCACGGGGACACCGACAACCAAGTGGCGGGCACTGGCAGTGTTAGTGTGTGTGGGCTCTGGGGGGGGGCCTCCCCCCAGCCACACAGGGGCCCCACCAACCGATCCAGGGCAACGGCAGGAGGACTTGCCGGCCCAGAGCGCCACACTCACGTGCCGGCCACGCCTGCTGGCAGTGATCCCGCTCCTCGGGGACAATCCATCCATATCCCTGGTTCCGTCCAGGAGCCCGGGATCCACTCATGCATGCACGCGCCGCGCACATACACACGTACCACGTGTGCACCATGCAAACACTTCACACCCACGAACACATGCACACAGCACACATGCACACGCGCATGCACACCTTTCACACAGCTTTGCGCACACCTGCATGTGCACCACCAGCATCTGAGCACACACGTGTGCACATACGCACGCAGCACACACACCTGTGAACATGTGCCTGATAGGAAGCTGCTCCCTGGCCTGCCGGAGGCTTGAATGCTACCTCTTCCTCATGGGTCACGCCAGGAGCCCCTCGTGGGCACTGTCTGCTCCGCGTGGCCAAGGGTCAGCCCCGCCGGGTAGCCCCCTCCTGAGACGTTTATTTTCCGAGGAAAGAAAATGATGCACTGTGCTCAGGGCCTCCTCTCCGAGGATTCCCAAACCCTGGAAATACTGACATGGGTTCAGTGTCTTGTGTCACGAATGCCACGCCGTGTTATTAATGAAGAGGCTGGGGGACGATGGATGGGTTGTGGCCGTCCTTCCTAAGGCTAAGCGCTGACCGGGGAGGAAAGAGGAACCTCCAAGTTCACGAACCATCCTCCGTTGGCCGCCCCCACGCAGGGCCCTTATAAGGCTCACGCCATCACATCTGCGCCTCCTCGCAGTGCCGGAAGAGACAGCCCGTGGCAGAACTGACTGGCATTCTTTGTGCAAAATGCAAGATTTGGGGGCACAGACCCTTTGTGGCCCAGTCTCGTTGCCTAACAGCACGTAGCATTGGGTCACATGGTGACCTGAGGTGGTGACCTAAGGCGGTGGCGTGTGGACCGAGGACAGCCACCCTAGGCTGAGCGCACACACGTTGGATGCTGGGCAGGCTGGTGGGAAGCCACTTTTCCGGTTTTAATTCTTCCTGCTCTGCCGGAAGTACACATTCTCTCTCCTCTCCATGTTTCCCGCTGGGGGTTCCCTCTTCCCTACTTGACGGACTCTGCTGGGGTTGAGTCCTGGTGAAGCCTCTCCTTGGCCTAGAGCCATTGCAGCCGCCAGGCCGAGCTCCCTGGGGCTCCGAGCGCCCTCCCTGAGTGTCCACACTGCCTTCGTTCCCATCCTGGCCTCACACTGCCAGCAAAGCAAGGAGGCTCACCTCTGCAGAGGCTGGCATCTCCATGAGACCAGGAGGTTAACCAGAGCACAGCCCAGGGCAGGGTTTGAGCAAGTGGGAGGGACCCATGCCCGGGGTGGGGGGGACGGCCTCCCCAATCCTTAGTGTCCCCAGAGGGAAGGCAGCTGGGAGCACGTGAGGCTCTCAAGAGCGTGCCCCCCTTCATTCGTGGCCAGTCACAATCCAGGAGGGAAATCCCAGCAGGGACAGGGAGTAGATTTACTTTCTTGGCCTCTCTTGTGCCTGTGAGCTGGGGACGAACTATGTGTGACTGTCCTTTTATTGTAGTGAAATACAAGGAGTATGACCCAGGCTTAACCCTCGATGCACAGACAGGAAGATAAACAGGGGGTGCCGATTTTGCCTCAAGTAGAATACTTGCCTCACCCCTCGTCTGCCCCGGGGGCTGAGAGGAGAGCCTGGTTGAGTCCTGCTGTCCCCTGGTCCCCATGCACGCCCTCTCTAGGACCTGAGAACTGGTGTGCTGGGAGCCTGCAGGGGAGGCCAGGGCGAGAGGCAGGCAGTCCTCACTGCAGGTGCCCCAGGGCCGGACTGTGGGGAGGGGAGGCCAGCGCCCTCGGGGCGGATGCTGCCCCAACTGGTGGGAAGGGGGGACTGATGCAGGCAAAGCACTTGATGTCAAGGCCTGATCACATCACCCTCTTGCAGCCGTGTTCCCATCAGTGCTATTTACTCACATCACTCACCCTACTGAGGAACGTGTCGGCACCTTGACACAGCACCTTGGTGGCGGCTAATTATTGGTGGGAGAATGGCACCCTTTCCAGGCGGCAGGACTGGAGAGTGGCTTCTGGCCCACGGCCAAGTCGAGCGAAGGAGCATGTGCACTCCGCGGACTCACTGGCAGTTTCCAGCGGGCGCTCTGGCCACTAAACCACTCGGCTCTGGCCTGCAGCGAGCGGGGGCGGTCTGGCGCTGGGGGCGCCGGGAGGCAGGGGGACATCCCTCTGTGTCCTTCAAGATGGGTTCTGAGAAGGAGGCCACTTTCTAAGCGGGGGACAGTCGTCAGGTCAGGAGCCGGTGATGCTTCCCCGAGACCCACCTAGGTGATCTCCCCAAACCAGGGCCGGGGGGCAACGCAAGGGGCAAATGCAGAATTCCTGCCTCACACCCGCCCTAGCTGGCCACCTCGAGCCCTGATCAGCGCCGCACGAAAGCCAAGCCAGTTTCAGAGCAGGGCACACCAGTTACGTGTCTACACGTCACCGTGTTGAGCTCAGCCGGCTTCCTGCCTGCACACGGGAGGTCCTGTTCCCTTCTCCGGGATGTTAGAGTCCAAACTATCGTCATCTTCATCTATCGGATTAAAAATCCGAGCACCTAACAACGCACTCTGTCGGCAACGCCTTCCGGTAAAAATGCTCTCCTACATCGCTGGAGGCAGAACGGCACGGCCCTTGTGGAGCAAATCAGGTGAAACGTAGGAAGATTACATGTCCTGTTTCTAGAAACCTGTTCCAAAGACGCAGTGACAAACACGCAGGATGGCATACACGGGGTTTTTCACTGCGGCCCTGCTTGTAACAGCAAACCTGAGTATGCAGCGGGAATAACCGTATTTGTTCCCACAGACGTGCAGGAAGGCCGCGCAGTGTGGGGACGGCGGCAGGTGCACAGGACCTGTGGCCATCCGTCTGAGAAACGGGGGGCATGCAGACGTTTCTGTAATACACACACACAGGTGGGGATACAGTAATCTGTGTGCATTACTCATTCCATAACTGGGAGCCCACCTCTCCCTCCCCCCTGCCCTCTCCCCCACCCCTCCCCTCCCCTCCCTTCCCTTCCCCTTCCCCTCTGGCAGCTGGCAGTTTGTCCCTGGAACTCAGAGCTCTGATTCTGCTGTTTGTCTGCTTATTTCTTCATCTGTTTTATTTTTCACATTCCACGTGAGTGAAGACATATGCTGCTGTCCTTTTCTGTGACAGACCTGTTCCACTGAGCCTAACCCTCTCTGTCTGCATCCCCATCTGTTGTGCAGATGGCAGGATCCCTTGTTTTTTACGGCTCAGTAATATTCCACTGTTTACACACTGCAGTTCCATTATCCGCTCCTCTGTCCGCAGACCCGACAGCACCCATGTCTTGGCCGTTGTAAATGGGGCTGCGGGAAACATAAAGATGAGCTTATCTTTTCAAATTAGTGGTTTCGTTTCCTTTGGGTGAATTCCCCGCAGTGGGATTACGGGGTCATATGGCATTTTCATTTTTCATTTTGGAGGGAATAAAAGGCACAGCACAGGGCACTTGGTCAGCGATACTGTGATGTGTATGGTGACAGATGGTAGCCACACTTGCGGTAAGCATTGGCTAACGGACAACTTGTTAATCACCGTGCTGTTTGCCAGGCACGAACGTAACACTGTGTCAACAACACCTGAATAAAAAATAAAAAAATTTAAAAAAATCAGTGGAAGACAAACTATCAAATACATTTTTGAATGGTCACTTATGGGGGACAGAGAAGAGGGGCTGGAACCCCCCCTGCCCTGCAAAATAGGCCGGGAAGGTGAAGTATGGAGGGGACGGTGCTCACTCACGGCCCCGCCAGGCAAGGTCGGTGGGCACAGCCGCACCCCTTAAATTCTGCGTCCTCGGAGCTGTGATGGCCAAGCCTGTCACTGGCCCCATATGTAGATTTGACTTTAAATCTAAGGTAAATATTGCCCATAATTATAAAACAATTAAATTTAAATTTAAACATTCCGAAAAAACCAAAACTATGTGGAAGAAAGGACAGGAATGTGTGTGGAGCTGGTGGCAGGACCACGGACAGGGTCTCATCTGCATGACCTTAAAACTCAGGAACCTGTGACATCCCTGTGGGTAAGGGTCTAGGGACAGAAGGAGCACAGGAAGGAATCCAGAAGGAATCCCATCATCATATTGTGGGGCCATCTCTGTGTGTGTGAGCCCTCCTGTAGAGACACGTGCTGCGACATGGACAGGACGTGTCGTGAGTGAGGGTTTCCCCCAAACCATCCAGGGAAGTAGCTGGAACCAGAGTGGTGGTAGGTGGTCGGCGGTGAGGGTGGGTCATGGGCACAGGGAGATCTACTGAACTTTTCTTTCTGCTTTTGTCCATGTCTGATTTTCTTTCCGCGATAAGAAGAATAAAGTTTGCTGAGTGACTCACTGGCCGGCCTCATGTTGGCTGAGGAGGAAAGGCTTTCATTTTAACAACAATTCTGTTCGTAGGCACTCACACAAATGCCTCTCAGCTTGTGCCCATGCCCTCCGAGCCACCCTCAGGAAGTCATCTGTGGGCTGTCATACATGGGTCCGTGGCTGGAGAAGGCAGAGACGGGCTGCTTGCTCTGGATGGCGCATTCGCTTCCCGTGGTTGCCGTGACAAAGTACCGCAACCCGGGGGTGGGGGAGGGGGGCTTACCATTTGTTATTTCACGGCTGTGGGGGGCTGGTTCCCCTGAGGCCGTGAGGGAGGACGTGTGCCATGCTCTCCCCCAGCTTCTGGGGGTTCTGGAGCTCCTTGGTATGCAGACATGCGGCCCGTGTCCACCTCCACCTTCGTGTGGTGTCTCCCGTGTCTCCCTGTGGCAGGGCCCTGTTGTAATAAGGACTCCGGTCACCCTGCCTAGTCCAGTGAGCTGTTGTCTTGATTTCATCCACACTGACCGTCTTTCCAGCTACGTGCAGGTTCCGAGGTCCTTTGGGGCTAGGACTTCAACAGGTGAATTTGGGGAAGACCTACAAAACAGATTATAGGTGAAAACCCTGCGTGGCTGCGTCTGGAGGAGCCAGGGGTGGAGCTAGGCCGTGGTTGTGCTATTTCTTCCAATGAGAGAACCCCAGGCGGGTGCTGGGGAGCCTCCCCTCCGGTTTCAGCCCCTGTGGGTGGGGGCACCACTGGGCTGTGCACCTGTGGGGCAGGACGCGCCCACTCATGGCAAAAATCCCTTCCCTGGGGCGCCTGGGTGGTGCAGTCGTTTAAGCGTCCAACTCTTGGTTTCAGCTCGGGTCATGATTCCAGGGGCACGGGATCGAGCCCTTGTGGAGCTCTGTGCTGACTGCGCAGAGCCTGCTTGGGATTCTCTGTCTCCCCCTCTCTGACCCTCCCCTGCTTTCTCTCTCTCTCTCGAAAATAAACATTAAAAAAATCCCTTCCCAAAAGCAGAGCGCTTCTTCCGATGTGATCTGATAACACTTAAAAATCAATTTAACATCAGCGTTCCTGGAAGATTTCCAAGCATATTGGGCCATTGAAGACGACTCCAAACCGAAGCGAGTTTGAGCCCATCCACTCCATGCAGACGGAGCCCCAGAGGTGGAAAGAGCCGGCGCCCCAGGGCGGTGTGCAAACCCCTCAGGGCCTGCGGCCGCATCCTTCTCACACCCAGGCTCTCCAGAGGCAGTGGGTTTGGGCTGAGCCGCCTGGAGTTTGCATCCAGTGTCCACGTCCTGCTGGCTGTCACCTCTGCTGTCATAGCACAGCCACCTCCTTGTTCCACTTTGACTGCCTTCTGGGGAGCTGGGGGGTGAGTAAAAACTAGAGACAATTCCAACACGGAAAGGCCCTTAAAATGCCCAGTTCACTTCATTTGCGCTCAAAATATAGACAGAAACATCAGTGGCTGGTGAGCTCTGCGTCTACCTGAGTGCCAGGCCTGGGAAGGTCTGCGGGGAGGTGGCTGGGTGGCATGGGCGGTGCCTAGCCATCGGGGGCGGTGTCTGGGTGGTGGGGGCAGTACCTACACAGCGGGGGACGGTGTCTAGCCGGCGTGGGGCGGTGCCTGGGCGGCAGGGGCGGTGCCTAGCTGGTGGGGGGAGGTGTCTAGCTGTCAAGGGCGGTGCCTGGGCGTCGGGGGCGGTGCCTAGCCATCAGGGGCGGTGCTTGGACATTGCGGGGGGCCGCGTCTGGCCGGCGGGAGGCAGTGTATAGCCATCAGGGTCGGTGCCTGGGCAGCGGGGGCCGTGCCTAGCCGGAGGGAGGGGCGGGGTCTAGCCGGCAGGGGGCGGTGCCTGGGTGGCGGGGGCGGTGCCTAGACAGCGGGGGTGGTGTCTAGCCGGCGGGGGCGGTGCCTAGCCCTCAGGGGCAGAGCCTGGACCTTGTGGGGCAGCGTTGGGGCCGGTGCTCTGCCCAGGGCCTCGAAGAGGCTGAGGCACTGCTAGGTCAGCCAGCGAGGCTGGGACTCGGAAGCACCTCTTGATGCTCCTCCACACCCCCCACCGCCTTCAAATTCTCGCTCGAAGCCACCAACCTAGAGGTGGCATCTTGGAGGGGCTCGTCTATGCAGACATCTGCTGTCCTGAAGAAGGCAGGCACAAGCCTGGTTGTCCATATGACCGGCCCCAAGGCTCAGCCCTGCGATTTAGCCGCACAGGAGCCACATGTGCCGTCCCTGTGAAAGGAGGTGTGAAGGTAGCGTCTGCAAGAATTGGTGGGCACCTGCCCTTGAAGAAGCCCCAACTTCCGGCATTGATGCCGATGCATGAGTCATGCAAGAGATACCTGGTTTTCATTGCTTACCTTTGTTTTCCTATTTTTCAGTGCATTTTACTTTACCTTTTCAAAACGTTTATTTATTTGTTTTTGAGAGACAGAGACAGCGTGAGCAGGGGAGGGGCAGAGAGAGAGGGAGACACAGAATCCAAAGCAAGCTCCAGGCTCCCAGCTGTCGGCACAGAGACCAACGTGGGGCTCGAACCCACGAACTGCGAGATGATGACCTGAGCGGAAGTCGGAGGCTTAACCGACTGAGCTGCCCAAGAGACTCTTTCAGTGCATTTTAAACCTTGTTTTCCTACCCATAGGATAATGGTTGTGAAGACTGACTTTTGGATGGTTTCTGTTTAACCCATAAGAAAACCAGCAAGCAGCTTTCTGGCATCACTTACTAGGCTCGGCGGGTGAGGAATTCAGCATTTCGGGTACTTGCCATGGTGAGCCCGGGATTCCCTCTCGCATTAGAGCTAGCATTCGTGGCCTTTGCAACCTTCCTGTGTGTGAAGAAGCCCCAACACATTCAGTGTGAATGAATACAATTCATGACATTTTTTTAAACTGAAAAACGTTACCGACGATGTGTTTGCAAAAGCTTCCAAAAATGAGTTTTGTGAGACATAACATATGCTCCTGGAATTTTCTATTTCAAGTTTCATAAAACAACGCATACAATTTTAAGGATTATTTTAGAAGTTTTCTGGAGAACATGTGAGATACTTGCCTTTCTCCTATGTAAGACTCGGCTCCCCACCTGTTTGCTTTTGTGATGCCTCGTAAGTAACACAGGAAGCCCTGGGGGCTCTCAGGCTTGAAGGCCCCTGGGTGAAGAGCATAGAGCCTGGATGGGATGAGTTTAGTTTTAGAACTACTTAAAAAAGACAGTCGATTGAAAAGCCCTCTTTTTTTCCCCACATACAAAATAAAAAGTGTGCCAGAGGGAGCCTGCCAGACGCACACGCTCCTGCAGAGACGTCCAGGAGAAAGCGGTTGTTTCTGAACCCAATTTCTCTCTAAATTGTACCTGAAAGCAGACTAGCATTATGCTGTTTATTAGCAACACTAAGTGCCCTCAGCTGAAGCAGACTTGCCAGCCCTTGAAGAACAGAGACTTTCTGGGAGGAGCATTGTGAGCTGTTAACCCTTGGCGGTAAGAAAATGCATGTTAATTCCCCCTTATCCAACACACGCGAACCAGACATGATTGTCCTGCTCGGGAAGCCTGCGCCAGACTTCCCTTATTTTCAAACGAAAATGACTTATTGTTGATTTTTTAAAATACCTTTTGTTGGGGCACCTGGGTGGCTCAGTCGCTTGGGCGTCTGACTTTGGCTCAGGACATGATCTTGCCGTTTGTGGGTTCAAGCCCTGCATCAGACTCTGTGTTGACAGCTCGGAGCCTGGAGCTTGCTTCGGATTCTGTGTCTTCCTCTCTCTCTGCCCCTCCCCTGCTCTTGCTCTCTCTCTCTCTCTCTCTCTCTCAAAAATAAACATTAAAAAAATAATAAGTTTAAAAATGAATAAATAAACATTAAAAAAATTGTTTTAGTTAAAAAAAAAAGTCATTAATGAAATAGCCACCCAGCCTGGAAGAGGGCGTCTCCCGGGGAGGGGGCTCTCTCTAGCTCTCAGGGACCAGCGGCACCCACGAGGCTGGCCCCTCAACCACCTTCTGCTTGCCCGGCCACCCAGAGCCGGGCACGCAGGCCAACCAAGCCCTGAGAAGGAAGGAACAAGCATTTCCAAAACAACCCGAGGGAAACAGTATCCGTTAACAACGACGATTTTCGGAAAACAGAAGCTGCCGTTCAGCAAACGTGTATTATGTGAAGTTTCTACTTTTTCAGAACATGAGGCAGTTTTCAGCTTCAAATAACTAGCATGTGCGTTTGTGTCCATTTAATTGGGATATTAATTTTAAACACTCTTCTCCAGGCAGGATAATACCAATGAAAACCCAACATTAATACATTAATAAGGGCTTCCGACAATTTAATGCAGATATTTAAGACAACAAAGGCCACACTGTGTTCTATGAAATGTCCTTTTGTCCTTTTCTCCTCCTGGAAACAAAAGGTATTTTTTTTTTAATTTTTTAATGTTTATTTTTTAATTTTGAGAGACAGAGAGAGAGCGTGGGCAGGGGATGTACCGCGAGATCATGACCTGAGCCGAAGTCGGATGCTTAACCAGACGGAGCCACCCAGGAACCCCCTGCTTAATGACTGTTAATATTTCCTGGACAATTTTCGTCATAAACCAAATGAGTGTGCTGAGCAGATGGACCGACCTGGCTGGGGCGCAACAGGCCTTGGAACTGCTGTGTTTGTGCAGACTCGCCTCCAGGGAAAGGCTCCTTCCTGCCATAGCTCCCCCCGCCCCCAGCGTCCCCTTCTCAGTGGTTCACCGCGTGGCTCCCTCCTTTCCAGACACCAGTGGAGCCCACGCACGGGACCCCAGGCCCGTGCCCTTCGATGGCTCCGTTGTGGATGGCAGCGGAGCCCGTGGTCTGGTCTGCAGAGCCCCGGAAGGCACGGACAGCGGTGGCTGCGTGCCAGGGCGCACGGAGAAGGGGTACAGAGGGAGGACCTGGACACGGCGTCTCTCCCTCCCGCCCCCCCTGCCTGCCACATTCCTTGGGCGGTTCCCACAGGCCTCCGGGCCCAAGGAGGTCAGCTCGGCCCAGACAAAGGAGCCCCCATCACCCGACCTTGGCTGGGCTGTCAGCCCCGCTGATTCATGACTCCACCTTTCATCTCTCTGATCCAGAAAGACCCATTTCACAGCTGACAAGATTGAAGAGGCACAGAGCTGGGAGTGGGGGCAGAGGAGCTCTCTCAAATTTGTAGTATTCAAACCACCTGCTAAAAACAGACCCACACAGGTTTTCTTTTCATCCTGGGCTTCATTTCTGCCTCACAACGGGACATGTATTTCAGACGCAGCGTAGTACACAGTTTGTGGTCCTGGGACGTTTACACTGTGGTCGGACAGAGGGGAAAACGGGAGGAGAGGGGGCTCCAGGTCTGGCGGGGGTGCGCGTGCGTCACACCTGAGCACAAGCTAATGCCTTTGTGGAAACACTAGTGTTGGGATAAAATCCGCATCTGTGACATCGGAGCCGTCAGCGTGTGTGTGTGCGTGTGTGTGCAATGTTGATGGGAGGAAGAATAACATAATAGGAGAGAAGCAATATACGTCTTTTTAAGAGATTCTATTTGTAACAGGGTTTTCCCCAGTGGTGCCTAATTTGTCTGCTCTGAAATCAGCAAATGAATTAATTTAACATACGTTTCAACTGATGATGGACATTATGTCTCCCCAAATAATTCAATCTAATTTTCCTTTAATCAATAGGGCCATCACCTTCTGCAAGAAGGATTTTCCGAGGATTTTTAGATGGTGTTTTAGAGGATATTGGAGGGGGCGGTTCCCAGTGAAATGACGCTGGTGAAAGGGAGAGCACCGTATGAGGGGTTAGCGATCGTGTAACCCAGGACCGTACATGTCCCCTCAGGTCCCTGAGCTGAACTGGACTCAGTCTGCAGCAGGCAGCCGTGCCGGCCTCTGGCTACAGCTGCTGTCGTGAGCGTTCCTGACATCTCTGTTTCTCATCAAAGGGCTTATTGATTATTAACGCAGAATTTGGTGTCTCTTTAAATGACTAGTTTTCTAAGAGCAGGTGCACAGCCCCGCATCCGTGCCTTGGTCGTCAAGCCTCTGCACCAGGACCGGGGTCTTCGTTTGTGCAAACCCTCATTTTCTGCTTGCTAACCCTTCTAGTTGTGTGTATCAGTTCCACGAAGGTTACCGGGTGTGCTTTTTCTTTCTGCAGAAAAGGCGGGACAAGGAGGGCCTCTCGTTCTTCCTACGAGCATCCTGTCCTTATGCACTTTCTTTCCTGAGCTCTTGGCTGTGAATTCCTTCTCTAATTGCCGACTCTGGCTCATCCTGTATAATTTAAGTGTGCGTTGGGAGGGCCCACAGAACCAGGGGGTGGAACCGAGGCGCATCTCCATGGGCATGCACACATGTGTATGAAGGATGTGTGGTCAGAAGGGAGTCTAAGGAAAAAGCAGGGAGGTTTGGGACAAAGCAGTGGGATAAATCTTGAGGGACCATCACACAGGGAGCCTCAGGCCCAGGACCGGTGACTCTAAACTAGGCAGGACGTACTCATCCGTCATCCCTTTGTCCTGAGACTCCCTCCCTCCCCCGCGGGGGGGTGTCACCTTCCCTCTGCTGCCCCCACCCCTTTGTAATCAATACAATCCTCAGCGGTTGCTTAGAGAAACATATTTTTAGGGGTGAGTGACCAGGGCTCAGATTTGGGGGCTGGGGAATGAAGATCAAAGAAGCACCCCTCCCCCCAGCCACACTCCCCATGTCCAGTGAGCCCAGGCTGCATTGTGAGCACAGCTCCTCCCTCCGGGACTTCAGGAGGCCGAACTGCCCCACCAGACACACCAGACATGCTCGACGTGCCTGACACGCCATTCACACCGGGCTGCTTACGTTCCAGCCCAGGGAAAGCCTACGGACTGGGGCCGGGTGGAGGGGCTACACGACCCTAGCGACCAGGACCCTCACCCCAGGGCTGCATCTCTCCATCAGTAACTGCAGGTGCATGTGGAGGAGACGGCCATCACATCGCATGACACTCACTGGTTCTGTGCAAAGTCACGGTCATCTGGATATTGAAGGATCACACACCCTGAATTGGTCCTCACTGCTGCCGGGGCCTGGGCCCTGTGTGGACACCAGGACGGCCTGACTCACTTCTGTGGAGGCCTGGACCGTGTGCTGCCAGCTGGGCGGCTCTGCTCCGACCTCAGACACCCCCGCCACAGCATCAGTGACATCCAGCGGTGTGTGTTCCCAGGAAGCACACAGTGCGGTCACCATAACGTGAGGGAATGTTGGCCATGCAGGCCCAGGAGCAGACGGTAAACAGTCCTTGGCAGGAAGGAGGGAGGGAACAGCAGGGCCTCGTGCACAAGTGAACAGCTTGGTCCCCACCGGCCGGGCCACATGTGACGCGTGCAAGAGTGTGGATCATTCCAGAGGTCCTCCGTTCGGGGAGGCCACCTCACTGCTCCGTGTGGGGCCGTAAATCGTCCTGCAGCCGTGGATGCAGGCAGGCCGGCCTGCTCCCCTCTGCAGCACTTGTGACAGAAGCCAGGGCCCCTCACTCCGAGGCCAAAGCACAGCGTTAGCATCCGGAGGCCTGAATACCGGATTCAGAGTCCCTGATGTGCCTTCCTCACTGTGTGAGCTTGAACAGGCCACTGAAATTGGGGAGCCTTGGTTTTCCTATGCACACCTATCTCCATGCCGTGGTCGCGGGTGAAGTCAGTCGGCTGATGGGACCCCTGGGGCAAGACGCGTGGGACAGGGTGTGGGGTCCTCGTCTGCATTCAGTCCCCCGCAGGAGCTGGTGCAGGGACATCCGGTTGGCATGAGGTGAGATGGCAAGCATCAGATTATTTCCAGACAGCCTAGGCTCTGAGGGAGGGTGAGCAAGGATACAGCACAACGGCCTCCTGGCCGGAGATGGTCTTGAGGAGAACCAGTCGCGGCACCTGGTAAGCCGGCCTGGGGTTGCTGTAGTGCCCACGAGGACCCAGGACAGTGACAGGACAGTAATAGCCCTCTTGCCTGTCCGCCTCTGCTGCCCCCCTTTTTAAACATGTCACACTTTTTGAGATACAGGCACAGTAGGCAAGTGTCTTTGCTCCAGTTTACAGATGGGTAAACTGAGGCTGGAGGCCCATGACTTGCCACTGGTCAGTGGCAGGATGGCTCCAGCACCACTGGCAGCTCTCCCTGCTGGTCACACTGTCAACTTTAATGTCGGGGGCTTCCATCAACCGTGGGGAAATACGTTCCCCTGAATGAAAAGTAGAACAATGTTTTTATCGCATTATGTTTAAACTGAAGTAAAGTTGAAATAACGTTGAAATAAAGTTGAGGGTGAATCAGTTCTTTTAATTGAAAGGCATTGAAAACACATTGGATTTGTAGACTACTTTAAAAAGCACTGTGACGAATCTTCGGTAAAGTGGCAAATCTTTCTGACATGTGAATAGTCATCCTTAACGTTTCTGCTCTGAAGGTGTTTTTCTCCTTAAATATCACCTTCTCTTAAAGCAGGTCACACCTTGGTGAACGGTGTCGGAGAGAAAGGATTTGACCGTGCGGCTCTCCTTCACTTATGGGCTTTTGCAACAAGTACAAAAAAGACACATGTTAAAAAAAAACAAAAAAACAAAAAAACCAACCCAGAAAACAAAAAAGAACTCTTACAGAATTTCTCCAATTTATCTCCAGTTTCCTTTCCTGGCATTTCAATGTATTGTGGTTTGCCTCACATGAGCAGCAAAGTTGGCCAAGAGTCATGGTGGTGAAGACGCCCCCCCAGTCACATCCACCTGAGTGCCCCCTCCCCCAACACCGCCAGCATCAGACGCCGACAGAACCAGGTCCTGGGTCAGCACGGTACCACTGAGGCAACGTGGTCCGTGGCTGAGGGACAGCAGGGACCATTGCCCTGGCGGTGCTGTAGACACAGGCTGTCTTGACCCTGAACTCTACTGAGAAGTTTTTTGGGGTTCTTTTTAGTCACTTATCGCCAAAAGATGCTACAGTAGGCATGGATAATCCCGATTACAAAATATTGTCTCATGGATGCACTTATTTGGTTAATAAAAAGTTGTCTTCATGGGGCGCCTGGGTGGCTCAGTCGGTTAAGCGGCCGACTTCGCCTCAGGTCATGATCTCGCGGTCCGTGAGCTCGAGCTCCGCGTCGGGCTCTGGGCTGACGGCTCAGAGCCTAGAGCCTGGTTCAGATTCTGTGTTTCCCTCTCTCTGACCCTCCCCCGTTCATGCTCTGTTTCTGTCTCAAAAATAAATAAACGTTAAAAAATAAAAAATTTTTAAAAGTTGTCTTCATTGAAGTATAGGTGACAAATAATATATTCGTTTCAAGTGTGTAACATAGTGATTTGATCATTTGTATACCCTACGCAATGAAGTGTAGTCACCATCCACCCCCAGAGTTATTACTGACTGTGCTGTCATAACGTAACAACATGACAAGTGTACTGTGTTCCCTTTTCATCCGCATGACTTATCCCCTCCGTACCTGGAAGCCTGGACCTCCCGCTGCCCAGCTCCCACCCTCTCCCCACTGGCGACCCTCAGTTTGTTCCTATATTTATGGCTCTGATTCTGGTCTTTGTTTATGCATTTGTTTTGTTAGATTCTACTTATGAGTGAGTCATACGGTATTTGTCTTTTTCTGTCTGACCTACCTCACTCAGCATTACAGTCTCTAGGTCTACCCGTGTCACAGACGGCAAGATTTCATTCTCTGTCACAGTCGAATAATATTCTTGTATACACACCACACTTTCTTTCTCCTTCATCCACCCACGGCCCCTTGGGCTGCTTCCATAATCTGGCTGTCGTGGGCAATGCTGCTATAAACGTAGAACTGCACGGATCCTTCCTTCCTTCCTTCCTTCCTTTCTTTCTTTCTTTCTTTCTTTCTTTCTTTTCTTTCTTTCTTTCTTTTCTTTCTTTTCTTTCTTTCTTTTCTTTTTCTTTCTTTCTTTCTTTCTTTCTTTCTTTCTTTCTTTCTTTCTTTCTTACGGATCCTTCCTTCCTTTCTTTCTTCCTTTCTTTCTTTCTTTCTTTCTTTCTTTCTTTCTTTCTTTCTTTTCTTTCTTTCTTTTCTTTCTTTCTTTCTTTCTTTCTTTCTTTCTTTCTTTTTTAACGTTTATTTATTTTTGAGACAGAGAGAGACAGAGCATGAACAGGGGAGGGGCAGAGAGAGAAGGAGACACAGAATCCGAAGCAGGCTCCAGGCTCCGAGCTGTCAGCACAGAGCCCGACGCGGGGCTTGAACTCACGAACCCCGAGATCACGAACCTCAGGTCATCCTGAGCCGAAGTCGGACACTTAACCGCCTGAGCCACCCAGGCACCCCAAGACTTTTCTTCTTTTTAAGTCATGAAGTAATGCTAGGGTCCCGAAGTCCTTCTTGTGTTCCAATCTGACTCCTTCCTCTGAAACAAGATCCCACCATTGCACTTTGTTTTCTCTACTTATGAGAATTCTCTCCTTAGCTTGAAAGTGAGATTAATGTGGCTCTGGAATCTTAAAGGCAAAAGGGAACTTGGTTCAAATTCGTCCACTCTGCAGGTGGAGAAACCGAGGACTGGAGATCAGGGGGAGGGAGCGATGATCACCTCAATAGGAAATGGAATGACATTGGCTCTGTTGACTGCTTGTTAGAGAGGGAGATGGGCTGCGTGACACGGGGTAGGTGTTATGTGACATCAGGGGCAGGGGCCGTGTGACATGGGGGCAGGGGCCATGTGACATCAGGGGCAGGGCTGTGTCACACGGGGGCAGGGGCTGGGTGACATGGGGGCAGGGGCCATGTGACATCAGGGACAGGGCTGTGTGACACAGGGGTTGGGCTGGAGTGCAGGCTGTCTGTGGGCTCTAGATGGTGTCCTGGAGAACCACGCAGCTGAAGAGCTGCTGAAGAGCTAAGCAGAGGAGAGCAGGTATTGTTATGAGCAGGTAATGTAGAGCTGCCCCTCCTTCTGGGGTCAGCTCCACGTGATTGAACCCAAGGCTCCATCCAGGCAGGTACATGATGTTCATCGTCGCTGTGACAGGAGAAAGGCTCCACCTGTTTTCCTCTTGCCAAAATAACAAAGGCTGTGATGAGTGTTTGCAGGAACACCCACCCCCATCCTGTGGAAGAGACGAGCGAGAAAAAAGCAGGGGGAGGGAGCACTGATCACCTCAATAGGAAATGGAAAAAGCTTGCAAATAATGGATCTGCCAGCAACATGAACTCAGGGCTCTGGGAAAGTAAGGAGGGAGGAAGGAAAGGAGAGGAAGGAAGGGGGAAGGAGGGAGGGAAAGAGGAAGGGAGGAGGAATGGGAGGAAGGAGGGAGGAAGGATGGAGGAAGGAAGGAGGGAGGAAGGAAAGGAAAGGAAGGAGGGAGGAAGGAAGGGAGGAGGGAGGAAAGAGGGAGGAGGGAGGAAGAAGGGAAAGTAAGGAGGGAGGAAGGAGGGGAGGGAGGAGGGAAGGGAGGACAGAGATTTGCAGTACACTTGTGTGCTGGGCAGGGGCCCCCTTGGGGATGGAGGGTGGTGCCCGTGGGAAAGTAGAAAGGGAGGAGGCATCCATCACTTGGTTTGTGGGAGGGGAAGGAACAGTCTTGGAGAAGAGGGAAGATCTGGAAGAAAGGGAAGAATGTCAGAGAATCCTGCTGGAGGTGCGAGCCAGGAGCAAGCCTCCCCCCCCCCCCACCCCCCACCCCCCGGAGGGCCTCCCTGCAGGAACAGCCAGAAAGCAGCCTCTTCCCGGTACCCGGAGGCCTGGAGGGGAAATCATTGTCACCGCGTCCCGCCTAATCACGGGTGCTGTGGGGGGGCCATTTCTGGAGGGCTTTTAAAAAGCATATCACACACAGTTCCACAGGAGCCTGCTCTGATTCCTCCTGATTTCTGCTCAAGTGAGAGAATGCCCACTTAGGAGGAGGTCCTGATGGAAAGCCAAGGACCCCCTGCCGGCTGCCAGGAGCCAGCACGTGGCCTCTTCGGTGTGCACCGGCCTCCGGGCCAGAACCGGGGGCACCACAGGGACAGGGTGTCAGTCCCCATGCCGGCGGGGAGACAGGGGCCCCAGGCAAGGGGGGCACGAACTCCAGGCTTGGCTCTGTGCTCATCACGCACCTGAGATCCGGCCACAGAAATGCAGGAAGCCGCTGGCCCGAGATGAAGCGTTGGGTGTCGGGGTGCTGGGGTGCCCGAGGTGCCAGGGTGACGAGCATTGGGGTGACAGAGGGCGCCAGTCCCGGCCTCTGCCTGCACTTGCGGGCCACGCTCTAACTTCGGCCAAGAAAATACCTCCAAATCACAAAACGGGATCAATTTTGTGCTACAGCCATCTGACCTACGCCATCAGAAAGGTAGTGCGTTCCTGGGGCTTCACCAGCTTCCGGGTTTGGGGGCCACGCACAGGTGCGCAGAGGTCTGATGTCACGTGATGCGCGCACACACGTGTTTCTGCCGGTGCGCCTTCCGTTTCACCTGGGAAACTAATGGCATGCCGCCAGGCACCTGCCTCCCAGAGCCACTGGGAGAATGCATGGCCCCCAGCCACGGCCCCTTCCACCTGCCCTGCTGGGTCAAGGGGAGCTCAGCTAGCAAGACAGCCGCACAGGCGCACAGAGCCTGGGCAAGAGGCCTGCGGTCGTGGGCTGTGCCGCGCCACCCCCCCTTGCCCCCCAAGCAGCTGTCTTGGTGCTTACTTGTTCTATGTCTGAATCTCTACAGAATGAGGTAGGTTATGCCAGGTCATTTGCTAGAAGTTCTTATAAAATCATGGCTATGCTTATGATTTAAATATTTAAGTCTATTTGCTTGGACTTTGTTTCTGGTAATACAGTAGATTAGCTTTTCAAAAAGCTGGTCCTAGGACAGCACACTTAATGTGCCAGATAAATTAGAAGAAAACAGTCTCTTTTGGTGAATGGCTGGCCATGAGGACAATGAAGGCAATTGACCGGGCAGAGACACATGGGCAAATCGGGGAGACCCACATGCCTGGACCCTAATGTTTGTCCCGAGGTATCTGCCAGTCTCTGGCGGTCCTGGCCCGACTTGAATGGAACTCACGCTCAGAGGGAGACAGCCTGAGACTGAGCACAGTGGCCTGAGCCTGAAGCCAGGACCCCAGGACGATCTCCTTCTCAGTCAGTAGAAGTCCCCGCCCACAGCGGGTGACCCTAAGGATGAGTGCCGGCCCCAACCGCGGCTCTGAGGGGAGCATGAGAAGTCTTCCTGAGAGCTCCTGGCCACAAGCCTGGCTCGTGTGGCTGGAGGCCCAGCTGTTTACTAAATGTGTGATTGTTTAAAAAGCTGAAAATGTAGAGTGCTCCTGGGTTGATCATGCCTGAAAGGAAGAAAGTCAAATCCTTTCTTGAGAAACCCACTTTGGGTCAAGGACTCAGAGAATTACTAGAAATATATTCTGGATATGGAAACTATAGTAACTTAGGGTTACTCTACAGGAACTACACTTTGGGAAGAGTACAGCTCTTCCCCAGATGAAATACTTTGGTGTAAATCTCACAAAATAAGCATGGGCTCTATATGTTGACAACTCCAAAACGCTCCTGAAAGAAATGAAAGTAGACCTAAAGAAATGGAAATGTATACCATGTTCATAAACCAGAAGACTCAATATAGTAAAGATACAAATTCTTCTGAAATTGATTTATAGATCTAATGGAATTCTGATAAAAATCCATGGTGGACTTTTCATGGATATGGAGAAGTTGACTTTAAAATTTACATGGAAAGTCAAAGAAAATGGAGGAGCCAAATCTTTTTTGAGAAAGAAGAATAAAGTCGGAGGAATACACCACTGAGCTTGAAGACTTTTCATAAAGTGAAGTGATCAAGGCAGCGTGATATCGCGGAAGGGATTCAGGCCACAGAGTCCAGAGGCAGAGCCACGTGGTGCAACTATTTGGTTTTCAATGAGGCTGCAAAGCTATTTCAGTGGAGAAAAGATAGTCTTTTCAGCAAATTATGTTGGAAAAATTGGTCATCCATTTTTAAAGAAGTACCTTGACATAACCCTCACACCTTACACCAGAATTAACTAAAATAGATCTTAGAACTAAATGTAAAGCATAAAACGTTAAAAGAAAGTTTAGGAGAAATGGTTTGTGATCTGGGAACAGGCAGAGTTGATAACTGAGGCCCAAAAGCATAATTCTTATTACTAAACATCGATAGTTGGACTTAATCAAAAGTGAAGACTGGTTATCCATGGTAGACACTCCTAAGCAGGTGAAAGCCGGCTGACGGCAGAGAACGCTCACCACTCACCTCCAGCAAAGGACTGATGTCCAGAACACACAGAGAACTTTTAAAAGTCAATGGCAAGAGGGGCACCTGGGTGGCTCAGTCGGTTGAGCGTCTGACTTCGGCTCAGGTCATGATCTCACAGTTCGTGGGTCAAGCCCCTCGTCGGGCTCTGGGCTGACTGCTTGGAGCCTGGAGCCTGCTTTGGATTCTTGTCTCCCCCTCTGTCTCTCTGTCCCCCCCTCTCAAAAATAACACAGTAAAATAGAAGTCAACAGTAAGAAACAAACAGCCCATTGTAGGAGTGGGCAACAGACATGTTGCCCAAGGGACTTACGGGAAGCCCTCGGCACACAAGGTGTTTGGCACCGTTTGCCACTTGAGATGCTCGTGCTCTCCAGCAAAGCGCCTTTGGTGAAACGGTGACACCAGGTGTGAGCATGGCCACAACCGGACGGCGCACGTGTGGCTGGTGGCAGTGGAGAGCGGGCCACAGACCCATCTGAGGGACTGCTGGGGGCTCCCGGGTACTGGGGCACAGGCCCTGTGGCCAGCTCGCCCCACTTGCCCACCCACCCCTGCGCACTGGGTCTCAGGCAGGACAGTTGCCCACGGGGACATTTTTCCAAGGTCTGGGGGTGCTCTGTCGTCATAGCTGGGTTGGGGAGCTCCCGGCATCTGCTGCTTAGAGGCCAGGGGTGCTCCCAGCCCCCCACCCCCTGCAGCACACAGAGTACCCCCAGACGAACTAGGTTGAAAACCCTGCCCTGCAGAAAACCTGCTCACAGAAAAGCCTGTACAGAAATGTTCACAGAGACTCTAGTCGTAACTATCGTAAAAGCAGCAAATAACCTAAATGTGGCTCAGCCACAGGTGAGCGGACAGACAGAGCACGCCAGGTGCCACATGCGGCTCAGCAGGGAGCAGGAGCACAGCTGCCTATAAACCCAACGTAGTGGCCGCATCGCAAAGTCGGTCCGCCGCGTCATGGAAGGCTGCCTGCAAGGTCACATGCTGTGCGATCCCTTCCATGCTGCACTTCGGCAAGACCAAACTGGTGACAGAGAGCGGGTGAGCGGTTGCCCGGGGACGGATGTGTGGGAGGGTTTCACCGCGGACGGTAGCTGGTGAGCGTGTGGAGGGAGCTGTTTGCCATCAGATTTGTGGTGGTTATGTGAATCTTACGTTACTCTTTGCAGAACTACACAAGCCAATTTTACTGTGCATTAATTTAAAAAAAAATATTAAAAGGTGACCATTGAAAATGAAAAGAGAAGCAAAACTAGGAGAAGGAATCCAAGACATGCAGGGTTATCATCCGGAATACGGAAAGAGCTCCTATGCACCAACAGGACACACACAACCTGGAGACATGGACAAAACACACGAACCAACATCTCACAGGAGAGCTGAGCGGGAACATGAACAGCAAAACAGCAAAAGAGAGAGAATAAACAAAGTCACACAACCTCATTAGTAACCAGAAAAACGCACGGTACAGTTAAGCGGCAGTAATGACCACATTCCCCCGACTGGCAGAAATCAGATGGTCTGGGACCAGGCAGTGTGAGGACACAGAGCCACGGAAACCTGCAGACAGTGTCATGAGAATTAACTGGTAAAATCTCTTTTGAAATGCGGCATTATCTACCCCGGGGTGTTGAGCAGTGTCCCCCCAAAAGACATGCCTGTGTCCTGACCCTGGAGCTGTGAATGTGACCCTATTTGCAGATGGCGTAAGTGAAGGATCTTGAGGTGCGATCACCTCGGCGTACCCGGATGGGCCCCACATCCCATGACGGGTGTCCTTCCAAGAGGCAGAGGGAGAGGGAGCCAGAAGAGAGGCCACGTGAGGGCGGAGGCAGAGGCGGGAGGGGCCCGGCGAGCGTCCAGAGGCAGTGTGACCCCCACACCTCCGTCACCCACGCTGGCCTCCAGGGCCTCCAGGGCCCCCAGGGTTTAAATCTGGGGCCCCCAGCAGGAGGTCGTTCACACGGCAGCCGCAGACACGAATGCACCTACTGATGAAGCGGCGTGGGCATTTTGACGACCCCACTATTGAACACTCAGCTAAAGCCCCATTTGTAAAAACTGTTTTTTTTTTTTTTCAATTGCATTCTACTGTAAAAGCACATTTCACACTAGAAATCGGTGCCTCAGTGTCTGTAACCGGAGCAAAAGTACCAGTGCTTTGTGCCAGAATACTGTTTGCTGTCTTCTGTTTGGTTCTCCTCTCTTCTGCTCTCTTCTGTTCTGTTCTGTTCTACTCTGTTCTACTCTGTTCTATTCTATTCTATTCTATTCTATCCCTTTTTCTTTTCAGAAGCAGTTTCTCTTCCTTTTACTTTCTTGAGAGACAGAGAGCAAGCAGGGCAGAGAGAGAGGGAGAGAGAGAATCTCAAGCAGGCTCTGCGCTGGTTGTGGGGCTTGAACTCACGAACCACGAGATCCTGACCTGAGGCGAAATCAAGAGTCACACTCTTAACCGACCGAGCCCCCCAGGCGCTTCCTATCCCTTTTTCATTAAAAAATAAAATGAATTGCATCTCACAAAATTAACTTCTCACTCCACTGAGGATCAGAACTGGCCATGTGAACACACTCCTGTAAAGAACTCTTGCTGTGTCTGCACCAGGACGTGCACACTGAGGGTGCATGACTCACAGATGATGACAATAAGTGGGGATGACACCGTGTCCCTCGAATGGACAGCAGCCACACCCTGTACGTGGCAGGTGGGTGGGAACAGAGGGTGTGAATCAAATACATTTACTTCAGTCGACGTGGGTAAATCTCAAAAACGTGACAGTGAGTGAAGAAAGGTAAGTTGTGGAAGGTATTCATAATGGTCTATAAAGGTCAGAAACAAGGAAGAGAAAATATTACTCAGTGACACACACGAGGAAACTATTTTAACAGGGAAGGGACCGATGAAGCTAGTTCAGGGCACAAGCTGACCTTGTGTGACACGGGGGGACCCGGCAGTGCCCTCGAGGTCCACGTGCCTGACAGCAGTCCCCCCAACACAGAGGTAGGCGCATTGCACGCCACCTGCATCAGGTGAGTGGGTATATTTTCATCCTTTTCGTGATGGCCACGGCTGGTTGCCTACCTGATACGCATTCTTTTCTTTCTTCCAAGGGCATGAACTTTTCTTTGGGGAGCACTGTTTCCAGTTCCAAACGTTCCCGTGTGCTCCCTACAGGAACACTGTTGGTGAAACGAAGTCCACTTACAGAGCCCCTGAGGGCCACACTCTGCACTCCCACAGCCATCTATTCACCCAACACGTGCCCACCACGTCCCCAGCACCGCGCTCCACACAGGCGAGGGCAGGGGTGGGGTGGGGCGGTGAACAAAAAGACACCTCATTGCCCTCGTGACTTTACAAAGTGATGACACGGTATGTGTGTTATGTAATACTGTCCACTTGTATGTTTAATAAGATTAAAATTTGTTTTAACTGTATGGCTGTGATATAAGATATAACTTCTGCATTTTCTTAAACATTGGAAAATTTGAGGGGCGCCTGTGTGGCTCAGTCGGTTAAGCATCTGACTTCGACTCAAGTCATGATCTCACGGTTCGTGGGTTCGAGCCCCGCGTCAGGTCCTGTGCTAACAGCTCGGAGTCTGGAGCCTATTCGGATTCTGTGTCTCCTTCTCCCTCTGCTCTCCCTTGCTTTCTCGCTCTCAAAAATAAAAATAAACATTAAAAAAATTGGAAAATTTGAACACAAACACAAATATCTTTCAGAGTAATCATGTCAAGGTCTCATTTTGCTATTCTGACTTTAAAAAAAATTTTTTTTTTTTACATTTATTTATTTTTGAGAGACAGAGCACAAGTCGGTGAGGGGCAGAGAGAGAAGGAGACACAGAATCGGAAGCAGGCTCCAGGCTCCAAGCCATCAGCAAAGAGCCCGACACGGGGCTCGAACTCACAAACCGTGAGATCATGACCTGAGCTAAAGTTGGACACTTAACCGACTGAGCCACCCAGGCGCCCCTCTGCCTTTTTTTCCCCACCCCCATTTGTCTCTGCCTCACGGGGGCTTGTTCTGAACATTGTATGTTCAACAACAACAACAACAGGTTGCTCCTTTTACAACTAAACAGAGGTTTTCAAGCAGGATGGAAAGGTGGCCTCTATTCTGAGACCGGTCCTCTCCGGCTGTCTCTCCACCCCAGCTAGGAGCATGGTTTTGAATAAACCTACAAACGCCGCCCCCCGCCCCCCACTGGATTTCTCTATTTCAGCTCGTGATCATTCTGGGTTTTCTGTGGTGTTTAAAGGTTGGGAAGAGACCTCATGATACCCCCCAGCGCCTTTACCTTTTTTTTTTTTTTTTTTTTTTTAAAGTATTTTTTTTCACCGTTTTTTATTTATTTTTGGGACAGAGAGAGACAGACAGAGCATGAACGGGGGAGGGGCAGAGAGAGGGAGACACAGAATCGGAAACAGGCTCCAGGCTCTGAGCCATCAGCCCAGAGCCCGACGCGGGGCTCGAACTCACGGACCGCGAGATCGTGACCTGGCTGAAGTCGGACGCTTAACCGACTGCGCCACCCAGGCGCCCCGCGCCTTTACCTTTTGAAGGAGCGTAAGATCTACCCACCACAGATTTCGTTACGGCGTCTCTTCAAAGACTGCCCGTCAAAGTCAGAACAAGGTCTAACTCTTGGCAGAGCAAAGCACGCCTTTCAAGACGAACTCCTTTGCTGTGCCTCCTTTCCTGCATCCGCTACTCTGGCGAGCCCCCAGCTTCCTGCGGATCAGCAACCGTCACCCAGAGGTTCCCGAATGTATGCGAAGTCAGAGAGCAGGCGAGCATTTCTTAAACTGAATTCAGTTAACGTTAACGGAACACCTGTTATGGGCTAAGCGTTGTGCCACACCCACTGCTGTACAAGACAGAAACTCAGCGGCAGCCGGTTAACATTGACCGAAGGAGCCGCAGACATGGCAGCAGTGACAATGAAAGGAACACCCCGCATCCATCCAGCACTTCAGAGTACAAAGTATTTTCCAGTGAACGTTCTCTTTGGATTCTTGTGACTCCCTGGAAAAATGGAGCTGGTACCTGCTGTCCCATTTCACAAAAGAAGAAGTTGAAATCCGGAGACATAAAGAGATTTTCCTAAACAAATAGTTTGCAAATGTAGGTGTCCAAATACAGACACCCTGCCTCCAGGTCTCAAAAGCCCCACTTCTCCATCCTGCTAGTGAGTCACCGACCAGGTCAATGAGCCAGTGACAGATATCCAGTAAGCACGTGTCCTGGACAGGACACCGTTGTGAGGGCTTGGGACCCAGAAGAGAAGACACCAGGGTGTTGTGGACGTAAAGTTCCACGGCCGTGGACTGAGCAAGGTTTCCCTAAGTGGCGTGCCACTTACACCGCCTGGGAAGGGTTTTCTTGGGGCAGAGACAGTGACAGGGGGTTCCGACCTGCTGTCTCTTCTGGCTGGTTGGCACTTAGGTCCCGCCTGTGCAGTTCAGAGGTGTCTCTTCAGCCATTACAGAGAAAATGGCTTGTGTCTGCCCCTCACTTTCCAGCTGTCAGACCTCTCTCTCTCTCTCTCTCTCTCTCCCTCTCTCTCTCTCTCTTTCGTTCACAGAAAATCAGACTCGTTTGGCAGCCCTTGTCTTTATGAAGTCACACTGGCTGCTTGGCGTCCTGATTTATTCGAGATGTGTGAACATTAACTGTGATGCGTCTCCTGTCTGGTTCACTGAGGATGCTCTCGCACACAGGCGCCATCAGTCTTGGAACCCTTCACTGAGCGTGTGGTGGAGAACATTGTAGACTTCTCACACCCGCGATAAGACTTTGTTTTATTCAATACTGTGTTCTTTGAACCCAAGCAGCATGGGATTGGTCTTCGTAATTTTCACTTCCTATTAAAAACAGTGAGAATCTGGGGCGCCTGGGGGCTTGGTCAGTTAAACATCCAACTTCGGTTCAGTAATGATCTCAGGGTTCTCAAGTTCAAGCCCCGCGTTGGGCTCTCTGCTGTCAACGTGGACCCCACTTGGGGTCCTATGTCCCTCCCCTCTCTCTGCTCCTCCCCTACTTGCACTCTCTCTCTCTTTCTCTCAAAGATACAAAAAAAAAATAAACATTAAAAAATAGGGCTGCCTGGGTGGCTCAGTCAGTTAAGCAACTGACTCTTGATTTCAGTTCAGGTCATAATCTCATGATGTTGAGATCAAGCCCCGCGTTGGGCTCTGCACTGAATATGGAGTCTGCTCGGGATTCTCTCTCTCTGCCCCTCCCCTTTCTGTGTGCTCTCTTGCTTTCTCTTTAAAAAAAAAAAAAAAAAAAAAAAACCCAGTAAGAATCTTCCTAGTACTATTGTTAGCTGTTAGAAGAATTCCATTGACTGATAGTTATAGCAAGCCCTCAAGACATAGTATTTGGTGTTTTCTATCCCTGATGCTTTAACCAAACATCATGGTTTTGAACATAAAATTCATTTTGCTCTTTCTCTCATTTCAAGTGAGTGAAAGTGTCCAAAAGGGACACTTTGCACATCCAGGTTTAAGACGTTACCAGAGTACTAATATGACTGTGAACAAATTTCTGTTTAAATGGCCCATTCTGCATGGATTTATCCACCACTGACTAATGGATGTTAGTTAAATAGATCTTTGGATTTCCAATCTCTGCCTCAGACTCAGCTTCTAATCGGCTCATCTGATTTTCAAGCAAGTCAAAAGCCCCAGAGGAAAAATATGGACCTAAATGTAACACATTTCCTCTGAGTTGTCCTGATAATATTTCAAGGGTAATCACATTTGTGTGGTACATTCTATGATCGAGAAGGAATCCAGATCTCTTCCGAAATATGAAAGACATACCAGCAGGTGATCAACTGCAAACAACAGAGGATCCAAGTGTGCTAGAAGCAGCAAGGATACTTAATTAGTTCATATAAAAAATACCTGTAGTGGGGCTGCTCGGGAGAGGCACATGGCTCAATAGTGTTATCAAAACTCAACTTTTTCTCTATTTCCATCCTGTCACTTTCTGTTAATTGACCCTCCCCCTGCCCCCCCAAAAGTCTGTATTTACAATATTTGGTTCATATATTATATAAATTTCTTGAAGAAAAATTAGCAAAAGAGTTACCCACAATTCCCTCATCCCAAAGATGATCAGTGTTGACATACTGGTCTATAAATTTCCAATTATTTTCTTTTTTACACACACACACGTATTTACATATTCACAAAAAATTGGCTTCTACAAAGTCTTTGTAACCTGCTTTGTCCCCTCACAAAGTATCATAAACATATTCTCTTGATAATAAATACGTCTATGGTTTTATAATATTCTATTGTATGGATATATTTGTATTTTTCTAATCCTTGTCTTTTAATTTTCACTTTTTCCCTGATTTTTGCTTTTATAAATAACTATGATGAATATTCCTGCAAACATATTCTTGAACGTGTCCTTTTTTCCTTACCTTTGTTGACTAATGGTCACCAGGCAGCTGCCTCAGCTCAGCGGTTGCATCTCAAGCAGGAAGGTGGGGGGCGATGGGGAAGGGGACTCTTTCCTTGTGAAGATGTATCTTCTCGTCTAGAATGAAAATGTTTCCAGAACACCCCTCAATGGACTTTCCCTTACACCTCATGGCAAGAGCTGGGCTGCAGGTGCATCCAAGACCGTCCCTGGCAGAATGGAATCGAAGTCCCTTAGCTGTTTCAGACCAGTCATGGCTTGTCCCCTGGGATTGGGGCAGGCACCTGCCTTCCTTGACATCACATTTGCAGCCTTACTTGAAGAAGACAGGGGGCTGTGGTGGCAGGGGAGACGGGAGGACGTGGCTTCTGGGCGGGTGTGCTGTCCGAGGCAGCTTCCTCTCCACTGAGCGGCTCTCACTAGGAAGGAAACATGAAACCAAGGGTGAATTGCATTAGAGATTTCTATCCTCACTCAGTCTCACCAGTAATGCCTGTAACCCAAACTTGGTAGGCAGCAGAGACCAGCACTGGGTCTCCAGCGCAGCGCCCCTCCCTGGGGTGACCAGCCCGCTAGCTGGCGGCAGGTTGGTCGCATTAGACCACTTCCGTCGTGGAAGGGGAAGCACTTTGCTCTCACTGGAATAGACGCGTACTTTGGATGCGGATTTGTCTTGTCTGCATGCAGTGCTTTTGCTAAAACTGCCACCTGTGGACTCACAGAGTGTCGTATCTACCACAAGTATCTGGGCACTGACACTCATCAAGAAACTCACTTCACAGCAAAAGAGGTACAGCAGTGGGCCGGCTCCCCCAGAATATTCACCGATCTCACTGTGTGCACACTGTGTTCCCTTGAAGCCTTTGATGGAACAGTGACATGGCCTCCTAAAGACTCAGTTACAGCACCAGCTAGGTGGTGATACCTCGTGGTGCTTGGTCAAGGCTCTCCAGGAGGCTACACGTGCTCCGAATCAGTGTCCAGTGTGTGGTTCTGTTTCTCCCACAGCCAGGATTCACAGGTCCAGGAATCAAGAGGTGGAAATGGCAGCGGCATTATTCACCATCACCCCTCATGACCCTCTAGCAAAATATTTCCCTCCTGGACAAGAACTTTACATTTTGCTCTCATGAAAGTTTTAGTTGCACAGGGAGGAAAGCTTCCACCAGGAGACAAAACAATGATTCCATTGAGCTGGAGGTTAACACTCCCACCCGGCCACTTTGGACTCTGATGCCTCTGAATGAACAGACAAAGAAGGGGGTTATTGTGCTGGCTAGCGTGATCGCTTCTCATTACCACGGGGACATGGACCACCATTCACAATGGAAGTAAAGGAGAGTATGTCAGGGACCCCTTAGCACATCTCTAATATCACCGTGCCCTATGATTAAAGTCAGTGAAAAATACAACAACCCAATGCAGACAGGGCTAATAATGGCCCAGACCCTTCAGGAATGAAGATTTGGGTCCCCCAAGTAAAGAACTACCAACAGCCAGATGCCCTCTGAAGGCAAAGAGAATACAGGTGGGTGGTGGAAGAAGGTAGTTCTAAATACCAGCTACCCCCCCCCCCCCAGGTAAAGAACTACCAACAGCCAGATGCCCTCTGAAGGCAAAGAGAATACAGGTGGGTGGTGGAAGAAGGTAGTTCTAAATACCAGCTACAGCCATGCAACCAGTTGTAGAAATGGTGACGACAATTTTTCAAGAACATTTCTCCCTTATTTAAGTACAGGATCTCAAGGAGAAGAGTGAACATCACCTAGAGACTTTCCGTCCTCTTCCAGGAAAAGAGTTTGCACGTGTGAATGGAGCACGGCGTGGTGCCACCATGTTAGGCAGGAGCATGGCTTTGTTATTGTCCTTATGTGGAGATGCAGCCTGGCTTTAGGAGATGTGAATGGATGCTGAGTGGACAAGGGGTGGACTGTGATGGTCAGTTTTGTGTGCCAACTTGGCGAGGCCATAGTACCCAGTTATTCAATTAAACACTGATCTCAGTATTGCTGTGAAGGTGTTTTGTAGATGTAATTGATACCTACAATCAGTTGTACTTAGGTAAAGGAGATTATCCTGGATAATCCGTGGGGGTGGGGAAGAGGCAGATACAATCAGTTGGAAGACTTTAAGACCAGAACCGAGGTTTCCCGGAGGGAAAAGAATTTCCCATGCACTGTCAGCTCCTGCCTGAGTACCTGATGGCCTGTCCTACAGGTCAGGATTTGAAGCCAGCCTGCCCAACTGTACACATCAATTCCTTGCAGTAAATCTCGCTTTTTCTCCACCCCCCACCACTGATTCTATATATGGTTCTCTTTCCCTAGTGGGACCCTGAAAGAAACAGATACTAGGCTTGCAACTCACATAGTGGATTCTTTCTGCTTTCTCCATATTTCCATCCAAGGCCAGATGTGTTCATGTCAAGCTTTTGAAATGTTTTCATGTAAAAAGAGTTCCATGTCAGAATCCATCATTTTATTTATATAAAGTAATAGAATGGAGAGAAAATGAGATTTCAGGGTCAAATATATTACCCTAAATGGTAGTATTAATTTAACCCGCACATCATGGTGTTTGTCATGCCCAAAGACCATGTATCATCTTGGGTCCCCAGTACCCATGCACGGAGTTGACCCTGTTCCTGGTTTTAAGGGGAGAAAAATTACCCCAACAACCTCTGGGGCCCTTTTCAGCCAGAGATCCCAATCCCAGGTACCTGGCCAATTTAGGAATGGTGGGAGCTACTAGTTTGCAGAAGAGGAAAGTCTTGGCCCACGCCCACAGCATCGGGTACATCATGCTCAGTAGACAGGAGCCATTCCCAAGTTCCAGGTCTAGTGTGCCAAGGTTACAGACATTTGATAGAAAAAATAGTATTTGATAAGATCACAGACCCTGTAACTCTCCTGTTTTCGAATTTCTATGAAAAGTATCAGGGTATTTAGAAAGAAATATTACAATATGACCTCAGGGCTTAGAAGTCCCATACCTCCCTCACAGCTGCTAATGCCATGACAATACCCCACATTTGTACAGCCTACAATGGTTTGCAGACTGCTTTCGCATAAGCTCAGTTAATCTTTGCAAATACCTACAACAGAAAAAATACCTGTAATAGAAAAGTTTACTCTTATTTCACTGTGTTATATATCTGTTGATACCATTTCTGTGGGTCAGGAGTTGGGAGAGTACGGTGGGGATGGGGCCTCTGCTGGAAAACATGAGGCTTATCTGCTCTCAGGTCTGGTGGGTGATGAAGGCTGTCAGCTAAGACTAGCTGAGGTGACTGCTGGAGCATTTGTACGGGGCCTCCTTATGTGGCCTGGGCTTCCTTTCAACATGGTAGCTGGGTTCCCATGGTGAGCATTGAGAGGGGACAGGAGAGGGGCAGAGGGGGACAAGAGCGAGGCCAGCACGAGGCTGAAGAACGTACATTCTGTGACCTGGATTGGAAGCCCGTGGCACAGCACCCCACTGGTTGGGGCAGTAAGAGTCCCTGAGGAAAGGGAAGGCAGCGCACCTCTCACTGGGGGAGGGCACAGTCACACTGGAAGAACATGTGGAATGGGCTGAAGATGTTGGCGTGGCCATTGTTGGAAAATGCAACCTGTCACGGTCACCGACAAGGAAAATTAAGCTTTCGACATTAAGTGACATGCCTAAGGCCACATAGAGATCAGGGCCAGGCCTGGGTGCTCTGACCCAAGACCTTGGTTATCTGGCTATCGCATGACGGCCAGTGCTGGGAACGTCCTTCCACGACTGTTTCCTCCATTTGCCCTGGAGCACGGTGGTCTTTGTCCTTCATGCCGCCATCTGTCATCATGCCACCATTGGCTATTTCTGATGTTTGGAGGAGAAGCATGTGACAGTCAGGAGTTGCAGGCAGACCAGGGTTTAAAAAATTTTTTAAGTTTACTTATTTTGCAAGAGAGAGAGCATGAGTGGGGTAGGGACAGAGAGGGGGCGGGGGAGAGAGAATCCCAAGCAGGCTCCTCACTGTCAGTGCAGAGCCCAATGCAGGGATCGAACTCACAAAACTGTGAGATCATGACCTGAGCTGAAACCAAGAGCCAGCTGCCTGACCGTTGGAGCCACCCAGGTACCCCCAGACAAGGGTTTTTAGTGTGGGGTTTTACAGCATGACTTTGGAGCTACGACACCCAGGTTCAAATCCTGGTTCTCTCACTCACCACTTGAGTTGTGCTGTCATGGCACTGGTTAATCATTGAAGATTGGAGGTGATCTCATAAGAGTATTTTGAGAAGTAACTAAGTTAACCTACATGATGTGTTTAGAACAGTGTTTTTACATGGTGAGTGGCATTGCTATTGTTACTGTCACCCATTATTGTTACCTGTTCCTTCGCAGCCACCAGCAAGCTCTGCTTCCTACTTGGTGGGCCATTCGCAACCACTGCCCACATGGGGCCCTGACAACCCAAATCGACCATGTTTAATTTAACGTTTCATCTCTCTGGTGAGACCCAGGGCAAGAGCAGTGAGCCCAGTGTCATGGCACATGGGAGGGAAGAGAAGTCAACTTCTGTAACAACAAGGCTGTCACTGGGATCCTGGGACGTGGGTCACCCCCGCATCCTGAGTGTAGTCAGAGTGGCACTGAGCTCCATTTCTGTCTGGGCTGAATCAAGTCCCAGACACAGAAGCACACGGGTCACATCAGTCTCACTTCACCCAGTGCTACCTGTTCCACATCAGAGATGGGATTTCTGTGACTCCACTTCTGCTGGCCGGGCAGCCCTGCTGGTTAGGAGCCACCAGAGTGAAGAAAACAAGTGGCCGGAAAGGCCAATTCCACCAGCAAAGGGGGTAAGGGGGCATCTGACACCGACATCAACATGTCCTAAGTTGTCACTTGGTCTGCTCCTCCTCTTTCTTTAGCGGCCGAGTCTTCATTCCGTCTTCGAGGACATGCGGTCACTGCCCAGCGGGTGAACGCCTGCGAACATGTGTGGTCACTGCCCAGCCAGGTGAACAGACCACCCGAGGGGGCTCATCATCCAGCCTCGAGCTTACGTGGACCTGCTAGAAAGGGAGAGATCGTGTAACCAGTAACCATCTTCTAGAGGCGTCTCCAAATAGAGGAAGCCTTGATTGAACACATGGTATACACCAGGCATGGCACTGGGGTCCGTGGGGTCATGTTATAGGCTGAATTGGGTCCCCAGAATTCCCAAGTTGAAGCCCTGACCCCCAGTCCCTGCCACAGTGTAGCTGCATTGGATGTAGGGCTTCACCCTCCATGTAATGGGGTGACGTGAGGTCGCCGGGGTGACCCTGATCTGACCTGACTGGTGTCCTTGCCAGAGACCTGACGACAGACCCCAAAGGGGCCACCATGAGGGTGAAGGGTTCAAGGCAGGGGGCGCACACCCTGGAGGCCGTGGAGAGAGTGTCTCTGGAGGAGGGGACGATTTGTGGTGACAAGCGCCATACACCGAGTCATGTAACATGGTTTCATTTTATTTTGTTCATTTTAAATTATTGTGTTTTATTTATACCGCTCCATGGCAAAGCAGCCTTGGACTTGAATGGGTTGTGAAGAGTCAATGTTAGTCAGTACTTTCCCCCAGGAATATGCACACACACACACACACACACACGTTCGCATGTATGCCACACTTCCCCACATAGACACGTGCACACATGTGCACGCCTCACACACACCTGTACATGTTCACACCACACACACACACACACACACACATGCACACATGCGTGCACACATGTATTCTCACGGGTGCACACACACACATCGCACACCCCTGTACATGTTCATACGCACATCACATACCCACATATACTTCACACACCATGCACACACACACACACACACACACACACACCCCTACCCTCACATCATTTCACCCATTTTCCTCCTTTCCTCCCCACCTGCTACAAGCTTCCCCCAGTCTGGTCACCTCGCACATAGCGGCGCTCTCTCTGTAAGCGGCTTTGGAGGCACCCTCGGTTACATCGTGCAGACACGTAAGGCGTTCCCTGTGATGGGTCTCTGTGCTCGTCTGCGATCCCTCCATTCCTGTGCCCCCCACTCCCTCCCAGCAATCACAGACCTGCCTCTGACTCCGACTCTGTACAACTGGAACCACAGAGTACCTCCTCTTTTCTTTCAGGTTTTTTTCAGCAGACAGAACTGCCGCTATGAGATTCTTGCACATCATCGTGTCCCTAGTTTGTTCCTTTTTGTTGCTGGAAAGTATCCAGTGCACGAATATACCACGGTTTGCTTATGCGTCCACCTGTTGAGGGACATTTGGGCTGTTTTCAGGTTTTTTTTTTTAAGTTTTTATTTTTTCTTAGAGAGAGAGAGAACGAGTGGGGGGCAGAGAAAGGGAGAATTCCAAACAGGTTCCACGCTCAGCATGGAGTCTGATGTGGGGCTCGATCTCACGACCCTGGGACCATGACCTGAGTCAAAATCAAGAGTCAGATGTTCAATGGACTGAGCCACCCAGGCACCCCTGGGCTGTTTTCACTTTTTGACTGTTGCAAATAGACTACTGTGAACATTTGTGTACAAATCTTTGCATGAAGACATAAGTGCTTTTATTTATTTTGGGCAATTCCCAGGAGGGTGATGGCTGGGTCATCTGTTAGGTGTATGCGTGACCTTTTAAGAAACTAACCAACTGTGTTTCCAGGGTGGCTGTACATTTTACATCCCACCAGTGGGGCCAAAAAGAGTTTCAGTTTCTCCATATCCCTTGGTATAATCCAACCTTTGGTATACCCTGGGTTTACCAAGGTGTACCTGGTATTCCCTGCCAACCCTTGGTATAATCAGGGGTTTTTTTAATCAAAAAAATTTTAATTTTAGCCCTTCTGGTCAGTGTGTAATGTATTATGAGCTATTTTTTATTTGGACATAGCATCTTTAGGTTAACATTAAGGGGGCGTGAGCTCACGGGTCTGTGCTCCCACTGGGGACCCAGAGTCCTGTGGCCAGGGAGCAAGGGGACCCGTGTCCAGCCCACATTCCCCTGTAACCAGAACGCCCTTCTGTGTGCTTCAGATATTGGATTTCCTACAGCCTTTGCTCAAAGGAAGGGCTTCAAAAATGTTTGAAAGCCACTGTCCTAGACGACTTCCCAACTTCTCTCAGATGTGGTGTTGGTTGTGGTCTCCACCAAGATGGGGGTGCAGAATTGATGGGGGTAAGTCACTCCCACTGAGGAAGATGTGGGAAGACCTGTCCTTCCAGTGCTTCTCCGGGATTTGTCCCTTCTTGCTCTGACAGAAGTCACCAACTCATCAAGTCACCAGAGAGGGAGAAGCTGGCCTTGAGGCCCTAGACTGGGTGGGGTCATGAGCCAGGCCCCTGTCATGTCCATTCCTGCTGAGCCTGGCTCCCTGGCAACCATGAGTGACTGCACACCTGGGGTGGAGGACTGCTCCCTTCTAAGTGACAGTGCTCCCCTTCTACATGATAATGCTCCCCTTCTATGTGATAGTGCTCTCCTTCTAGGTGACATTGCTCCCTTTCTACATGACAGTGCTCTCCCTTCTACATGATGATATTTCCTTTTATGTGAGGGTGCTCCCCTTCTATGTAACAGTGATCCCCTTCTCTTTTTTTATAAAAAAATTTTTTTTTGATGTTTATTTATTTTTTACAGAGAGAGAGACAAAGCATGAGCGGGGGAAGGGCAGAGAGAAAGGGAGAAACAGAATCGGAAGCAGGCTCCAGGCTCTGAGCTGTCAGCACAGAGCCGACGCGGGTCTCGAACTCACAGACTGAGAGGTCATGACCTAAGCTGAAGTAGGACGCTCAATCGACTGAGCCACCCAGGCACCCCAACAGTGGTCCCCTTCTATGTGAGTATGCTCCCCTTCTAAATGACTATGCTCCCTCTCTATGTGAGAATGTTCTCCCTTCTATGTGATGATGTTCCTCTCTTATGTGATGATGCTTCCCTCCTATGTGAGTGTGCTCCCCTCTTACATGGTGATGCTCCCTTCTACATGAGGGTGCTCCCCTCTTACGTGAGGGTGCTTCCTTCTACGTGAATGTGCTCCCCTCCTACATGAGGGTACTCCCTTCTACGTGAGGGTGCTCCCCTCTTACGTGATAGTTCTCCCCTCCTACACGGTGGTGTTTCCCTCCTTCATGGCAGTGCTCCCTTCTACATGAGGGTGCTGCCCTCCTACATGGTGCTGCTTCTCTCCTACATTGTGGTGCTCCCTTCTACGTGAGGGTGCTCCCCTCTTATGTGATGATGCTCTCCTCCCACATGGCGCTGCTCCCTTCCTACATGGCAGTGCTCCCTTCTACATGAGGGTGCTCCCCTCTTCCGTGAGCGTGCCTCCTCGCAGCGAACATGCCTCATCCTCCCTTGCCGCCAGAGAGGCTCCTTTGCTGTTTGTCCACCTGTCACCCCTATGGCTCCTGCCTGGTTCCCCGCCAACTGGCGAGAACACCTGGCCCATTCAGCTCCAGAGGTCAGTCCTCTCTAATCTGCCCTTGGCCTTCCTGAAGTTGATTTTCCATTGGATTTTCCTAGACTTGGGACCTGACAGGCAGCATACCTCTGGTGCGCCGACCTGCGCGGGTTTGGACGCCGCCCGTGAAACACAGAGTTCCCAGTGAGACTGGTAAACCACAGTCAGGCGCACAAAGAGTTAAGCTGTTCAGCCCTGCTCCTCTGGGGACAGTCGAACAGAAGTAGGAAAAGAGCTGAGAACCACTCCGCGGATGACGAACGGCTCCGGAATAATGCTAACATGACTGCCAGCTGTCTGTGAGAACAGGGGGGCGGCCATCGTGGGGAGTCCCCCACTCCCAGAGCCAGATCCAGGATGGGCACAGTGTACGGGGCACCAAAAGGCTGGGTCAGAGCCAGTGAGAGGGGGGACAGATGCTGGCCTCGTCCGTACTCAGCCGCCAACCCACCGGCCGCTTAGAAGTCAGACTTCGGGCTGAAACCGCTGCGTCTCGAGGGAGGAGCCCCTGGCCGGGCATGGTGACACGCGGGGTCGTTCACTCCCCGTGGACAAGAGTCTTGTCGGACAACGGGCTCTCCGGGCTCCTCTTCCAGTGCCGAGCGGTCCTCCCAGCTGGAGGACGTCAGCCCTGCCTTGGAAACAGTCGGACAAAGTCCTGTCAGGGTGGATCCCAGACCTACAGTGCGTGGACCCTGGAGGGAGGGACACCTGCCTGCTGGTCTGAGCTCTTCTCTCACTGACTTTCCTCCCCTCCCTCCCCTCCATCCCCTCCTCAGCTTTGCTCTCCCTGATGCGCTTAGCATCACCTGGAAGAGACTGTAGGTGCTCTTTAAAAGTACCCTTCTCCTGGGGCACCTCAACACCACAAAGGAAGAAACAGAGCAGAAAACATAATTACTGGACACTTTGGAAAAATAAATATTTCTTTCATTCTGCTGGACAAAAGGTGGCAAGACGCAGGTGGTGAGGTGCTGGGAGGCCGTCTGCCTCCCTGTGATCGGAAGGGGAGCACAGCTCGTTTCTGCCTGAATCAGTGCTGTGGCCCCAGCTCTCCTTCATCTGTCCTATCACTTGTGGTTATTTCTGCCGGGCGAGCGTTCCATCTCACTCCAAAGAGACCATAAAGGTACGAGGCTAACCCAGCAGGAGGCAGGGGAGACCCTGGGGAGGGCAGGAGCGGAGGGGGTCGGGGGGACCAGAGCACACCATCCGAGAGGTCCCTGTGTCTCACGCCCCCGTCTGCTGAGGTCTTGGTTCCTTTCTGCATCGACCACACTGCTGTACCCTGCCGTGCACGGAGCCACCGGGAGTCAGGGGCACGTGGCCGGCCGCCCTCAGGAGCTCACTGGACCAACTGGCTCCAGAGGAGGGACTGTGAAGCAGGCAGACCAAGGCGGCGGCATCGAGAGGCTATTTAGAAACGTGGCAGAGTCTCCGAAAGGTTCTCCGAGGGGTGCGGGCAGAGGGCTACAGAAGCAGTGTGGGTCCCCCCTACTTTAAAATCGTGTCCAGGGGTGCTGGGGGTGGGGGGCTCAGTCAGTTGGGCATCCGACTTCGGCTCAGGTCGTGATCTCACGGTTCATGGGCTCGAGCCCTGTGTCGGGCTCTGTGCTGACAGCTCGGACCCTGGAGCCTGCTTTGGATTCTGTGTCTCCCTCTCTCTGTCCCTCCCCTGCTCACACTCTGTCTCTCTTTCAAAAATGAATAAACATTAAAAAAATTTAAAAAATAAAATCATGTCCATTTATAGCTTTAACACAACTGAAAAAATTTTTAAATAAGCAAACAAGCCCTCATCAACCTGCAAAAAGGCCCCGTCACTCACCCCACCCCATGAACACCCTTTGTAGTTTCTCTGCCAACAGGGATGGTCAATTTGTGCCCAAGCAATTATTCGAGGACCTGCCTTACACTAGGCATTGATTCAGGTGGGATCGGGGTACAGTTGTGAGCAAAAGCACACATGGAATTTAGCCACATGACGCCCACAGTCCAGTTAGGGAGACACGTGTCCGTCCAATAGTCACATGAGTGATTATACCATTTAAAATGTCGGGGGGGTGGTGCTTGGTGGCTCAGTTGGCTTGATCTTGGGGTTTGAAGTTTAAGCCCCAAGTTGGACGTAGAGATGACTTAAAGTCTTAAAAAAATGTCAGAAGGTCTCAGCCTGAGAACTCAGACCGAGGTCTCACACTGACAGCTTCTGGCTGTGACCGGGGTGAGGACGGTGCCACCACCCCCTGCAAGCATTGGGTACCTGGCCCTGGCCAAGGCAGCTATGAGAAGAAAGTTCTAGATGCCTCTAACGATCACACTCTAACCCCTTAGCCTGCAGCCTCTCCTTAATTGGGGGCGGGGGGTAAACATCAAATCAAGAGAATAAAGTCGTATCTTCCCTCCAGGGACGATACAGTGATTGTCGCCCTATGTGGCTTCTGCCTCTCATGTTGCGTGATCTCAGGCAACTGTCTTCGCTTCTCTGTGTCTCAGTTTTCTCACCTGTAAAGTGGACGTCTTAAACACGCTGTCTGGTGGGGCTGTTGAGACAAACGGCTTCACATATGTGAAGTGCTTTGAATAGCAGCGCTGCTCTAACACTGCCGAGATGTTGCTTTTGTGTTTTGCAGTGTGACCCACACACATCGCGTCAGCCGAGGACCCTGGTCGCTTGGAGCTAACCCACCCTTGAACGTGGTGGACAAGATTCCCAAGCCAACCACCTCACCATGACGCTGTTAATCTGGATATTCAGCAACTAGATCCGGAGGCCGTGTTGAGATTCGTGGCTGGCCCACCCCGGGAGACACTGAGACTGGGGGAGGGCCAGCACAACCTTCTGGGCCCGCGATGGGCAGGCTCACTGCCCCCGGGCCACCACTTTGCCAGGCCCCCGCTCCACAATCCTGGTGTCAGCCCCGTGGGCCAACCTCCACCCGGGCAGTCATCCCGCTTCCCGCTTACTTCCGTTGTCCGCCTCTCCTGCTCTCTCTGGAGCGTCCTCCCCGGCAAGGGAGGACGGACAGAGTGGGAGTCGGTTCCAGGAAGGGCTGCGAGACAGGGAGCAGCAGTGGCTGTCATCCTGCTACGTGGACAGACACCTTCCTCGCACCGTCCCCTCCCACCACCTTCCGCAGCCTCCTACGTCTGTCCCTCTCATCCTGTGGCCCGGTCTCAAATGCACGTGCGAAGTCCCTGAGGCGGGTCGTGGGGGAGACGGACGCAGCCGAAGGCCAAAGCCAGGACAAGTGCCTCACGCGGCTGCTCGCGGGGCTTTCTCTCTTGGGGCAGCTTCCCCGTGGCCGCTGGCCCAGAAGTTATTTATGACCCAATAAAAATTAAAAGGACTTATGGGAAGGATTTACTTACAGAGTGGATCAGCTCTGGCGTTCAATTCGTTGCTGGTGTTAACTCCAGCCCATTCTAAAAATTCTGAATATAGAGCCTTTCCCTCCGCAGAGGATTTAGCAAGTGAACAGCTGAAACGGACTTCTTTCTCCTCGGGTGCTGGACACCGTGGACCCAGTGTAGTGTTGGGACGCAGCGGGTCCCAGCCAGCATTTATCTAGTGGTGACACAAAAAGTGAGAGGAGAGCTGCCCAGCACGACCGTCGTGGTGCCACGTAAGGCAGGGTCGCAGGCCGGTGTGAACAGAATGAGCTGAGCCCACGGGTTTCTAGGGGAGCTCAGGAGACGGCCGATACACCGCGGGGGCACCAACTGTCCTGGATGCTGTGAGGGAAGCGTCTTTGTTAACTACTCTGTCCTCACTTTCCCTTTCCCTTCCTTTCGTCCATCCCCACGTCCTGGAGGCCTTGAGTCCTCATGAGAGGAAGCGAACACAGTGGGGTCACGCCTGCTGACCTGTGGCTTATGGTCCAACTGCTCCCGCAGCACCTGTCTTCAAGCAGCCGTCTTGTCCGTGTGTCTGTCTTCCCACAGGGACACCAGTCAGACTGGATCTTCACTTGATCACACCTGCCATGACTCCATTTCCCATGAGGTCACATCCAGGGGCACTGGAAGTTAGGGCTGCAACATATCATCTGGGAGGACATAATCCAACCCGTGCCACAAACCAATGAAAGATGCAAATTGGGAAAAAATTGGGACCTCAGCTCTGTGAAGGCACAACCTCCTATCGCCCGGTACAGTGGCCTCTAGGGTGTGACTCATTGTGACGTGTCCTCATGCACAACCGATCCCCGAGGGCCGGCAGCCGAGAGCTTGAGGGTGCAGTCCCTGCGTGCTGCTATCTTCCACACCCACCGAGTGCGAGGGACGTCCTTTTCAGGAGATCAGACCTGGTGACAGTGTTCTGTTCTGGGTCTGCTCTAAGTTGTTGACAGATGCGCCCTTGAGCAAAACAGAAGCAGGGCGGTGCCCCGGGGCTTCCCGCACCCTCCCATCGGAACCAGACCTCCCAAATAGCGTTTAGCTTCCAGAAAAGGCAACAGTCCCCTCGTTGGGTCATGTGCCTGAGATGGTAAACTCAGCTTCTGTGCGGCCGGCCAACCTGCCTCATGTCCAAACCTGTCCCTCCCCCACGACGAGTGTGTCACTGGGTCACCAGTGGCACGGGGCATGTCGGCCAGCGCAGGGGCCCTGCTCAACCACATTCCCCGTGGGACGGCGGCCAGAGTCTTCTTCGTAGGGGCTCCAGAGCACGTGGCAGTGCAGCCAAGCAAGGGGCTTCAGCGTCACCTCATGGAATGCCACACCTGAAAATCCACAGCCCAGACGTGTCGAGAATCGCACGAGCGGGGCCACCTCACCGTGTTCAGATGTCCACATTGCATGGAATTCCTGGAAATTTCTGTCTCCCTTCAGCCTCAGGGACCTTGTTAATATCTTTGGCCATGCTTCGCACTTCCCAAGTCACCAGTGGGTATTTGGACCGTTGGCCAATGGCCTTGTGTCCGCCTTGCTGGGCTCGCAGACAGCAGAGGGGCGTCTGGCCACCGGAAGGGGGAGGACCTGTGCACCGTTTTCCCAGAGTCCTTTCCATTGGTGCTTGTTACATCTTCACCCCCAGGACTGTCACCTCCTCCTGCCTTAAGCATTTTAACGTGTTATTTGGGGACCCGTTTGCTGCTCCTACCAGCCAGCACATCCCTGGAGGGTAGGGCAAGCCACGTATTGGCAGGGTCTGTACCTGCCAACAGGTACAAAGGTACGACAGGTACAAAGGGCCAACAGACCTTTGCTCCAAGACTCGGGGGTTGTGCGCCCCTCCTCTGGACCACGTGAAGCACAGAGACCGCGGTCAAGACGCCCCTCCTCTGGTCCCAGATCTGCAGCTCCGTCTGTCTTGTCTCCAGTAAGGAAGCTCTCCACACTCTGGTAAAACCCCAACAATATTGGACACCCCTCCCCCGTCGCCCGAAGTGCATTTCCATCTTAAAGAAACATCCGATTGCCTGGATAGGAGGGTGAGATCCAGCTGGTACCTTCGCTCTCTGCCCCTCCCTTCCTCCGAGCTGCTGGATGCATTTTGTATAATTATCCTGCTTGTTTTTCTGGGTTTTAACGATCTTCCCGGTAGCTCCTTGGGTATTTTTTCTTGGTTAATTGCTTGCTTTGCATCTCACTTCACCGTGATTTCGGGGGGGGGGGGTGGTACGCTTCCCAAAGGGCTTGCTGTAGCCACCCTCCACTTGGTGTCTGATCCTAATGTGACAGAGACGCGCTGGACCCACACCGCTGGCTGACTGCGAGCGGGGCCTCTTTGAGTCGAGGGCGCTGGCGTTCTTGGCGGCTGTCTTCCCCCGACAGCCACCCCCGCGGTCAGCCTCGCGCGTCCACACAAGGACACACTGTTCGCCACCATCTACTCAGGCTAAAATCCCTCCGCCACCAATGACCTTGAACGAACCCCACGGAGAGGCACCGAAAATAAAGCAAAGCGGGAAACCTTCAGGCCGCTCTGCGCATTCTTATGTAACTAAATCAGCTGTATCTGGAGCTTTTCATTAGCCCAAATTACAGACTTGCAGTGCGCTTTTGGGGCTCTGTGCCGCCTTTTGCCCGTTTCCCTCGCCCCTGGGTTGCGTTGCTGGGTGAGCGGCTTCTTTGGCAGTTGGGGTGAGGAGGCTGAGCGCGGCCTGTGTGGTCCTACTATTGTCCATCCGTCCGGGAAGCCATCCAACCTGCAACTTTAACCCCAGATGTCCAGTAAAGTCTGAAACATTGGCGGATTCAGGCTGGCTGAGGAAATAAACATTTCTTCATAGGGCCTTTCAATGGGCCCAAACAAAAAAACTGCAGACTTGGCTTTCTCTGGTGGATATTTGGAGTACGATTGGCAAAATGTATCCACTCTGAGGTCCTCGTTGAATGGAACTGAAACTGGAAACTTTGTCTTGCTTTCAAATGTATACATTTTTAGCCCCCCCCCCTAAAAAAAGTGTTCTAGTTGAGCTGTGTCCCCCCAAAAGATATGTGGAAGTGCTCACCCCAGAACCTCAGATGTGACCTTATTTGGAAATGAGGTTGCTGCAGGTATAACTAGTTAAGGTGAGGTCATACTGGAATGGGGTGGGTCGCTAATCCAGTGAGGCTGGTGTCCTCATGAAAAAGTGAATTTGAACTCACACACACACACCTGGGGAAAGCACCAGGTAAAGGTGAAGGCAGAGACGGGATGATGCATCACAAGCCAGGGAACACCAAGGCCGGCCACCCGGAACCGGGCGGTGGGGGGAGCACAGAGCAGGCCCTGCCTCGGCCTCAGAAGGAGCCCGTCCTGCCACACCCAGATCTCAGACCTCCAGCCTCTGGACTTCTGTCGGTGAAGCCGTCCGTCGTCTGCGGTGCTTGGTGACGGCGGCCCCAGGGAACGAATTCAAACCGTTTCTGGCTGAGCAAATGCAATCAGAAAGTAAATATTTTCATTGTATTTGGGTAAAAATAAAATTCTCATTCACCCAATTTTTTCTACAACTGAGCTCCTTGTGTGGACCCTGGATCTTTCACGAATCCTCTTTTCTTCCCTCCGCCCGAGTCCCTATCACTGGCTTACACCACCGTGAGGGGCCGCCCAGAAGCCCCAGCCTGCCCATCTACCGTCTTCCCATGGAACCTGCTGGCTCCCCATGGGCATTCCGGACAAGAACCTTTTTCCAGAACACAGCTGGGACTCCAGAGGGCCCTCTGGCCTCACCCGGTTGCTGGTGTCCCAGCCCCTGCCCCAGGCTCTGTTCCCACCAGCTGATGTCCACGCGGCCACACGGCTATGCTCACTCTGTTCCTTCCACCTGCAGAAATGGCACCCCCTGCTGGCTCTGCCTGTCACATTCCTAGCATCCCCCAACCCCCCCCCCCCCCCCCCCCCCCGATCCCCACCAAGGCTCAGCTCAGATGCTTCTCCTGCAGGAAGCTCTCCTGGATCTCCCCTGCCAGAGTCGGAACTGACTGCCCATGGTCTGCATCTCTGGAGTAGAACCTTCCAGAAGGAAAGCAGCGCCTGTGACACATCTCTTCCCACAAGTGGAGATAATGCCTCCCACGTGCCAGAGGCCCCATAAGTACTGGTTCCCTTGGATTGCGGTTTATGGCTCGAGAGCCACCATTGCTCCCGTGGTTTTGGTGCACAGCCCAGAGGAGCAAGGAGTTCATCTGTGTCTCTGTCCCTCCTGGCACTGCCTCCCATGTCCCCCTGCTCATTCCTGACCCCTAACCTGTCCTCAGCAGCACAGTATCACGCTTCCGAGGCTGACGTCTGTGGCGCGGACACACATGGCCAGAGAGAGCCCAGTGACTCAGCTCTGGAAGAAGCTTGATGGCCTCTTGCTGTTGTCTACACTGCATGGTAAGTCAGGTTTCTCTGGATACTTTTCCTTTATGCTTGAAAGTCATCAGAACATCCAGGTTTACACCCCTTTCCTTCATTCTTATTTACCTGCTGGGAAAAGACAAGTGCCGAACACTCGAGGTTGGGGTGCTCCCGTCCAGAGGTTGGGGTGTTCCCGTCCGGTGCCTGGTGCTGAGTCTGCATGTGGGCACGTGGTGCGCCGGTCTGTCCTGCACCTGCCTGGGCCCCACCCCCTTCCACACTCACAGGCACAAGGCCACTGCACAGAACGACAGAGAGAGTGGAAGGATGTCACCGTGAAATGTATGAAACGAAAATAAAGATAAGGAAACGCACACGCTTCCTGAGGTCGATGGGCTTGTGATGGTGATCCCCAGAGAGTCACCCACACTATTTCAGGTCAGGGGATGGGAGGGGGTTCCCGTGGGGAGCACACGAGGGGTGGCAGCAGCCCCCACCGCCGGGGGCCTGTCTGGAGGCTGGGCAGTGCCTGGAAACCCCCCTGCACAGGCCCCCTCTTTCTCGGGGTGCCCCTGTCTCCCCGCCTCACCTGCGGCTTCCCTTCATCCGGGCTATTCTCCTGGCGGGCCTCTCGCAGCGGGGCTGACACCACCCTGGTAGCCTCCTCACTTCCAGCAATGTGATGGGCAAGACGCTCGAGGTGGGCACTTCACGGGCACCCAGTTGCCAGGCTCCCCCAGGAGCCATGCAGGCACGGCTCAGAGCAGGGAGGTTTCTTGGGGCGGGCGGGCTTTCTGAGTCTGGGCCTAACCAAACACTGAGCCTTTAGTAAACCAAAACAGTGCAATGTAGTCCACTAGGTAAGTATCCTGGGTAAATAGTGTTCAAGGTAGCACCCACTCTTAGTTGATACCTGATACACTTGGGATAATGGACTTAAAGTACTTTGCTGGGACAACTTTCCCTGTAAACATGACATGAGGAGAGGAAGGAAAGCAAGAATGAACTTCCACTCAGGCCACTGGTGCTCACTGAGAAACAAGAGAAACGTATGAACAGGTAATAACAACGAATCCCATCAGAACTTTGTTTCATTTACTGCTATGCTCCGGGCACCAGCACAGTCTCTCATCTGTTGCTCACATGCATTTGTTCGTTGAGTCGCTAATTTATTAAAGTAAGTAAATCCCTGAGGATAGAATAAGGGTCATATAAATGAGCAGATGCACTGCTGACCCTTTGCTGTTTACTGAGAGAAGTTGAGTTCTCTAACACGTGAAAATGCAGAGCCGTTTTCAGATGGGTTCTGGCGTGGGAATTCTAATATTCTTATTTATATGGGGGAGCAGAAAGAAAGAAATGACATATATTAACACCAGAGAAATCCTGAGATTTAGAGACACTCAATACATGTTCTTTTAGTCAACGGATCTTCTTAGAGGACTAATTTCAAATAATTATACAAACAGTTCTCATTTCACCTGGCAACTAAAAGAGATTTTTTTTTCTCGATGAACTTTAAATGAACTTGCCACATGTTAGTTATGGAGTAGGACGTACTTTTGTGTTTTCTAGATCGGAGGGGTTCCGAAAAGGACAGTTATCTTTAGGTGGATTTTTTTTATAGCCATTTAAAGTTTTTTTTATTATTATTTTTTCAGTCACATTCACACCCAGCATGGGGCTCAAACTCATCACCTTGAGATCAAGAGTCACATGTTCTTCCAACTGAGCCAGCCAGGCACCCTGGATTTTTTAGGTATCTTATGTCATGTGTGGTTCTGATGAATACAGTTGAAAACTCAGTAGTCAAAGGCAGCATTGTGCCGGTCTGGACAATGTGAGGCCAGGACCCCGACGTGGCTGGAAAGACACATGGCGGCTATCAGACCCACACCTCCACGTTCGAGGAGGCCTGGGGCTCTGCACTGATACCCGGGCACCAGCCGTGCTGCCCTCACAGGGCTGGTGGGAAGACAGGCCAGGTCTCGGCAGAGTGTGAGCCCTTGGTTTTGTGGCTTCCTCTTCACCATCCCTGGGGAGATGCCGTAGAGAAGGATCTGTCTCCGTGAACAAAATCCAAGTTTGACTTCCACCAACAGCCCTATTTAGGGAAAGATGGAAAGAAGGGGACGGAGACCCGGGCCAGAGATGCACCTGGAGGGAAGACAGAGGCGTTCCTCGCTCACTTCCACCCAGTGTCCCGTGTGCATGCTCACCAGACTTTGTAGCCACATTCACATCTATGTACGTCTTCCTCCCGGCCCTTTCTCTGCCAAGTGAACTAGGGACACACGAAATCTAATTAAAGGGCAACGTACACATTTGCAGATTTTCACACTCTGTTCGAACGATGATCATCCTCAAACCAAACTGTTGGCTACAGTGGGCATGAAGTTTCCCCATCTTGGATCACATGACTAATTATTGTAACCACCCTCCGTTCACAAGCACGCCGGCCCTTTGTGTCATGCAAAAGTGCTACTTAGCTCACTCGCTTGAGGAGGGAAGGGGGAAATTACTGACAGACCAAGATGAGCAATTATGGACGCGTCTTACTGGAGCATAAAAGGCCCTAGACTTTTGATACCATTCTGTGCCTTGGCCCTGAAATCTGCTGTGCTGGTTTTTCCCCAGGAAAGTTTCGGAAAATGGTCGTACCTAAGCATGTTCCATAAATACAGCTCTTGGGCCTGGTGGGGGCTGTGGCCAATGGTGGATGGTCATTCTTCCGAAAACCGGTCCACTGTGAGAATCTGTCTTTGTGTTCACTTCTCCACGGGGAGTCCGTGTCTTGTCTTAAGCAGCTATTTTACTCCCTGGCTTTTTGTTTGTGGACGTTTTTCATAATAAAAACTATCATTCGGTATAGCGTGCTAAGTACTGCTTAGGCCTTATGTGAGATCTTCCCAATCTGGGATGAAAACACCATTATACCCATTTTACAGGTAATAAAACTAGGGCTTAGGAAAAACACATATCACTCACCGGTCAGGTGTAATTTTCTAAATAGTTTCTTAATAAAATATTTAGCATCTCCTTTTTCTTGGCCAGTCAAAACCACACACTTTCTGTCAATAGACAGGTTTAACGGCGGGCACTTCCTCCCTGGTACAAGGTGAGTTCCGCTACATCGGCCCGTCCCGTGTGGCTACAAAGGCCTCCCCCTCCCAGAATCTCCACGTGGGATCCCCTCGGCCCCCTAACTGCTCATCAGCCACATTTCCGTTACTCTGCCAGCTAGTCAGCCCTGCTAGTGTGCAGAGAAATGGTCTCGGGCAGCACGCTGACCGTGCAGGGTTTGCATCCTGTTTGGACTGAAATGTCTTTCCTGGGCTGTCTGTAATTCCGCCGCTTGGTTCCATCCTCCCCGATCGAACAAGAACTTTGGGCCGCTCACTACAGTCTGCAGTGAGTAATTCAGGCCACCCACCGCTGCCGGGGTGTGGGTGAGCCCAGACCTCGGCCGCCCAAACCCGCGGGGCCCCAGCCCCATCGGGCAACGATCACGTCCCTGAGTTTGGTGGAGCCAGGAGTCCCACTGCCCCCCAGGACTGGGCTCGTGGGGTCCAGCTATGTGCCCTGCTGCTACCTCCCACATCCTCAAAAGGCTGGGCCCAAATCTCTCAAGGCCACCTTTGCAAGGTCTCTCGCCCTGCCTTGCAGGAGATCTTTCCTAACAGGTATTATCTGCAGGTGCCCTCTGAGAAGGAAGACGTACCTCGACGGACGCCACCAAGACCAATGGGGCCAAGCCAGCGAGAGCACACGCAGTGCGTGTAAAGGGAGGGCCTTTGGTGCAGCTCAGCCTTAAAGCAGCTGCTGTGCTTAAGTGTTCACAAAACAATGAGGAGGGGGGAGGGAGAGGCGAAGGAAAAGAAGAGGGGGAGAGGGGAGGGGGGACTCCCAGCACAGGCCCTGGAAAAGGGGGCCCTGCTTCTAGGTGTACTTCTGCTCCTAGCTCTGTGACCTTGGGTAAGTCACTTAACCTCTCTGATCTCCAGTTTCTTCAGGTTTGAATTAGGTGAATTCAGCGTTCCCAGCTCTAAGACTCCATTATTGGAATTTCTAAATAGTACCAACGGGTTAAGAAAATGTCAGTGTAATTCCAAATGCTTCCCTTTATATATAACAGCATAAAAAGATTTTTTTTCTCATATAAGACGCAAAATTTTAATAAGCTCCTAGCACCCCAGCTTGACGGATGTCTTTTCCGTGAGTGAGTCGGAGTTGACAGGTAGTTTGTGCTACTGAAGCCATCTGAAATTTCTGAATGAAATCCCACTCTCGTTATCTGCAGGAGTTTTACAACTTTGTGATTTAGGGAAAGCACTTGTCTGAAAGTTCAGGGTAGGAATCAAATTAGCAATTTGCGGTGACTCATTAGTTAGCCAGGGACCGACTGTCTGGTGGTGATGATTGCTGTTGTCTCCATCATCCAGGAGGAGAGACAGGAGTTAAGAGGTCAGCCCAGAGCAAGAAGGAAGAGGGGGGGACACAGAATCCAAACTGAGGGCGGTTTCTGGGAGGCTGGTCTGCGACCAGAACTCGCCCTGCTATCTTGAATTGCGAACCCCTCCCCACCCCAGGGAGGGGCTGGCACACTTATTTCCAAACATCTTAGCAAAGCTCACTCCACTTACCCCTGAAAATCTTCTAGCCTTAAACATAAAAGTTCACATCGGCAGCTGTTGAAGGACAGATTAGGCAAGAGAGTCCAGAGCGCCCAGGCTGGCGGACCCCTGCTCGGCCACTGTAGTCACTTGCAGGGCTGGGCTGAGACTCGAAAGCAACATAATCCTTTAACTGGAGAATGTGGTATTTCCTCATCCATCTTTAGTTCACCCACCTTTTGTTGCAAATAATTCAACATCTCATTTGCCCTAATTTTCTTTCTTTATATCTTTGTAGCTGAGCCTTCCCCCCCACCCCCATTCATGTCCCTTACTAATTGGAAGGTCTTTTAAAGAAAGTTCTCTTTGACATTTGGTATCTCGGCTATTTTGTGTTCCTCTTTTTTTCTTAATAGAGAGAACTTTTAGATTCAAATAAGAATTAAACTTCTCTCAAAGGAGAAAAAACTCTAAATGTATTGAGATACAAAACTGATTTTTTAAATAATATTTTTGTTATGCAAAGAATAGTTTCCTGAACAAATACCATGACGATTAATATTAAGTGGAAATACCTTGGCATATGAATGAATGCAAAACTCTTCCGAATTCTTTTTGGGGAAAAAAAAACCATGCAAGTCTTAAATTAGCAAATGAAAACATTGCGTCCAGTGAAACTGTTTCCTAAATATGCCTGAAATCTGTCATAATCTGTTTTCCTGGAACAATAAAGAAGTGGTTCCAAGGCCCACATCACTATCATTTTCCAGACAAAGGTTATCTGTGCATTATATTTAATATAGAATTTTCAAATTTTGAAAACATTTTATTATTACAGTAATGGCTATTGCTGTTTCTAACAGACACCCTGTCAGAAGGTTTAAAAAATGTATGCCTCAGTTCATGCAAAAAAAAAAAAACAAAGGTCAAAACTTTTAAAATGTCACTTCTTGTGCAGTTTTGCATAGAAAATACATCGGATCAGTGGGAGGGCTCCTTGCCCATAGAAACAGTCTGCAAGGAAAGAATGTTAGCCTGCTGCTGTGTTCCCACTTTCGCTGCAGCTGCCGGCTGAGCAGAAAGGCACTGTGGGAGCCTATTGTTACCCCAGCTGGGTAATAGTTTTCTTATTTTACAGTCAGCAACCAAGGGGGTGGGGGTGTCTCCGTAAAGTGCCTGAAAAAAATATAGAACTCCTGCAAATAGATCACTTTCTCCTTCCTCGGGGAGAAACAGGAATCTGTAAATTGTGTACCTCACTTGGCCCTCCCCGTGTAATTAAACAGCAGAGACAAAAGCTACACCCCCAAGGGATGGGGGTTTCCGATTTCAGCGCATTTCCCTAGCAGACCCGGGTGTTCTCGGGGTCCGCGAGTCCGCTACACCTTTGTTTCCCCATCTCCCCTCAGCAAATTACTCTTCCTTCCTACTCGCTTTGGAAGTCACCTGCCATGTAGTGGGAAGATGAAGGCATTTAACTAAAATTTTAATTTCAAGTGTTGTCAGGAGGCAGAAGTGCAGGCACCCAGGTCCCACCGCCCTGCACCCCATGTTCACCACGCGGACTCCCACGTTCGTGGTTGCAGAGTGAATCTTCGTGGCCCGAGTTCCAACACGACCTGGACTTCGGACTAGTTTTGTTTTGCTTTGTTTTTAACTGGGAATCACCCAGCATGTTTTTGTTACCATGGAAACTCCTTTTGTGAAGGTGAAAAGTCACCGACCTCTCACCATTTCCGCTGCAGGAATTAATACTGAAGCAGCGTGGCAGGAAGAAGGCGTCCCGCGAGCAGGTGACGTGGTTTCTGGTGATGGCCCCGCAGTGAACTATCGAATTTCCAGCCTTGAAGTCACAAGGGGACGATGCTTGCATATCTCACAAAGCCAAGTCACCTCCAAGTTGGATGTTTCAAAAATATCGAGACTGTTTTGTGCAGAGACAAAGTTACGATGGGAAGAAACCACTTTGCTTTTTCAGAGCCACGGAAAGCGTCAGCTCTCATTTCTTAGGAAGTTGTCTTTACTGAGTTTTGAAACGTTCACTTTGATTACCTGGATCTCAGGGAATCCAATACGTGAAGTTTTAAAAATAGAAACGAGTAGGGAGCAATCCTAGAGCGGGCCGGCAAATCGTGACCAGCCTCTGACTGCCCGGAGACTCTGCAAGCGGAGGAGAAACCAGACAGACTTGTCTCTTACAAGGGCTGAATAGATGGAACCTGGGGCTTATTCTCGTGAGCTGGGACAACGTACGTGTCGGGCACTGTTCCTGGAAAAGAACAGCAGGCCACCCGGAAACGTTGCTGCGTGTGGACGCAGCACTGAGCACCCAGTAGGTGCTCAGTGAACACTCCCCAGTGGGCCTCCAGTGTTTTGCTGGGTAAGTGTCAGCCAGATGGATGAATGAGTCAGAGGACACAGGGGTGTCAGGAAGCACACGCTATCCATTGTTGGGCGTGTTCTTGCAAGGCTGGACGTCGTCCCAGGACTGTGAGGGAAGTGCGGCTTTTCACTGGAGACCCACAAAATGAAGATGTGGGGCACGTGACCAGCGCCTCCCCGGATGACGGTGTGGTTCAAACCTAACCTACTTCTCCTCCATCAGTTTTTGACCCGAATTTGCATACTCTGTTCATGAAACTTTCTTCGAGGATGGTGTGCAAAACAGACCTGGACAGAGCTCACAAGGCATGGGCTGCGGCTGGGCCCCCGGGGCAGGACTGCGGGGCTGAGCTCAGGCCTCGCTGACACTGATGTCGGGGGAAGGGGCCGTGTCTGCATCCCGGGAAAGCTGCAGAGAGGTGAGCCCGTGGTGGATGACCAGGCCTACAGACAGCGGCCCCTTTGGAAATAGCACACGCTGCATCGTATTGTGATTTTTGGTTTTCTTGTCTGTCTTCCCTGTCAGGCTGGAGCTGCTCAGTGTGGAGAGGGGGTTCATGCATCCCAGAATCTCAACTCCCAGCCGGATCCAGAAATGTCTACAGAGTGAATGGACAGACAGATGGATGAAATCACAGGGCATGATGAAAGACCTAGAAAGGAACCCCAACAGACTTCTTCACCCACCCCCCATCCTCCTCCCCACCCCTTCCTCCCCATCCTCCCCTACCCACTCTCTGACAGTTACCAATGTAAAGATACACAAAATCCAGGTAAAACATCTCTGCTCTAAAGAGACAATAAAAACCGTGATACAAGGAGATAAGCGATTTTGAAGAAATTAATATTCTATTGTGTTCCTTTCATATAAGTTTCACTAAAATCAACTTCTGCATTTCAACGATCCTATTGGGGCAGTGGCCTCTTTTACTTAAAAAACTTTTGTTGGGGGTGCCTGGGTGGCTCAGTCGGTTAAGCATCTGACTGCAGCTCAGGTTATGATCTTGTGGTCCGTGCATTCGAGCCCTGCATCAGGCTCTGTGCTGACGGCTCAGAGCCTGGAGCCTGTCTCAGATTCTGTGTCTCCCTCTCTCTCTGACCCTCCCCCGTTCATGCTCTGTCTCTCTCTGTCTCAAAAATAAATAAAAACAAAAAAAAAAAAGCTTTTGTTGAGATCCTGGCATTTATCCTTGATACACAAATGCTCCCAGAGACTACTTTTGGCGAACAAGAAACTCCTTTTGGTGTCTTAGGGCAGGAGAGCATTAGGAAAGTGGGGTGGGGGCATATAGCACTAAGACATGACTGTCTTCAATCTTCTCACTAGTAAAAGGGGGACTAATTCACAAAGTCATGATGACAATAATTGTATAATGTAAACGGGTGCTTTGGAAAGACTCAAGAGAATGGATTTTCAACACTTCCACTTATTGCCAACTTCAAGAAAAGAGGAGGTAAATAAGAGAGAGAGTGGGTAGGAATGAACTTTGTACCCTTCAGAATCAGCTCCAATAATAACAAATAATAAAAAGACTGAAAACATGTAATAAAGGATAGATTATTGTTTTACGAGAGAAAAGGCATGCTACAAGGGAAAACCTAATAATATTCTTGCACTAAAATGCTAACGTATCTTAGCAAAAATGACGAGTTATAAGGAGAGAACAGATCAGATTACAACTGTTTTATCTCGTCTGCCTTGTGTAAAGGGGAAAGTGAAGGAGTCAAAGACTTTGGTTCTGGTTTTCATCCAACAGTTGAAAAGCGTGTATGAGTTAGAAGAATGAGGACTGGATGCATAGTTATTAGCTGAATAAAAAATGCAGAAATGTCAAAGAAAGAAAAGTGGGAATGAATGTCAACTAAATCAAACCATCCAAAATGAAGAAAAGGAAAAAGAAAGCAGACTAAAGTTTAACCAATAACGATCACGACCTAAGACAAAAGAATAGGATGATCTGTTTTACACTAAATGTGAATGAGATAAATTGCTCTCTTAAAATCAGAGGTTGTTAGACTGTGTGCTTTTTTCTTTTTTTAAAAACCCAGCTATATGTCATTTCTAAAACATCCTTCTGACAAAGTGGTAAGGAAATTTGAAAATGAGGAACATGTAAACAATATAAACACATGTAAACAGAAAGAAGTGGCAATATTGATGACACATAATGAAGAATTTAGGACTAATGGCTCTAAACCAGACAAAAGCAGGCACTATGTAATAATAAAGATCACAGTTTATGAAGATGAGCCATTAACCGGAATTGCCAAAGAACGTAGCAACTAAATATAAACAACAGCAGTAGCAATAAAATAACAAACATGATAATGATTTTAGGGAACTAAAACGTCACAAAACAAATAAGCATTGACCTATGTGATTTGTAAATGTTAATGAGAGCTTTCATATGCATTCAATGGCCAATGAATAATTAGAACTTTCAGAAAGGCAAATCTTACTTGCCTTCTTAATTTAGATCATAACAGTCAATATGAGAACCAACCCCAAGAACTATCTTGGGCTTCTCAGTTACCCCCGACAGTCTCTACTGTGAATAGATGCCCCAAACAACGATGCACTGTAAGTGCTCATTCTGTAAGTGCTCACTTACTTGGCTGATTTGCTCAAGGCTAAGGACTGGGATGTGCTATGCAGGAAACCCTCTAATGGTCTGCCTTACGGGCACCTAGAACTTACAGAATGATTTTGCTTCCTTTGGAGAATCAGGATCATCACTAACCACATTCCTAAATCCATGCAATTTTTCCTCAATAGACATGACCTTGCTTCCTGCATAGATGTGTTTGTGAGTTTTATGTAAATCAAATCCCATTTTCCAGTTGACTAACCTACCATTTCAAATTTGTTTTATTTCTTTCTTGATTGATTCTCAATTGACAGTGGCTCTTACATTTTAGCTGTAAGGTTTTCTTCCCTCAGCTTTTCTACTGAAGCATTAATGATCACTAAACAAGGGATTAGCTGCTGTTGGAGACAACTGTTTAAAGGAAACCTTCAGTGAATCCTTCTGTAAAGTACCCTTTTGTTAAGTGAAGGCTCCTCTGTAGTGTGAATCGTGAATCGTAACCCCATAATTTGTCTGCTTGGAAAGTGTAGTGAAGCTCTCTTTTTGTCTGCAGCCTCCGTAGCCCTCCTCCAGTAACCAGACCTTTGGCAGTGAAATCACCCGTTCTCAGTCCATGTGGCCCCAGTGCAGGACCCCATTCCCGCCTCTGGGCCCGGACCCCACCAGGAAGAGCGATGCAGTCCCCCCCCACCCAACAAAAGCTCATTCCATAATGGGCACCTGGCTCTGCCACAGCCAAGCGATGCAGTGGGACTTCGAGTGTGACTTCTGGAAAAGAGAACTCGCTTGCCATCAGAGCTGAAACACGCTAGGATGTCGGAGACTGAGCCAGGGACTCCATCTTGTTAGTGCATGGGGATTAAGACTAAAAACAACATAGCAGAAGTCAGAGCAAAAATAATCCAACCCCTAACGATGCTGTTTGAGTCGTAAAATATTCATGCCTGAAAGCAGTTCTTCCCCTGAAATGTTCACTTTAGGTGAGCCAATTAATTAGGTTTTTTACCTAGGAAGTCTCGGGGTGAGTTTTGGCGTGCCTTCAGACATTGAAAGTTTGAATTTTTGTGGACTGAATTTTCTTTTAAGAAGCATCCACTTATCTACCAAAAATAATTGCTAACTTCTCTTTCTAATCACCAGAGCTGTGATTTTGATGCACAGAACAACAGCTCTGAGCAGTAAGGCTCTAGGGATCTTTGTGGGGTCTTTCCCAGGGACTGCAAGTCCGTGCTTTCTCTATCAAAGGAGAAGAGTTTTCTTTTTTTTGTTTTAATATTTATTTTTTTGAGGGGAGAGCACAAGAGGGGGAGGGGCAGAAAGAGGGGGACAGAGGACCTGAAGCGGGCTCTGTGCTGACAGGCTGACAGCAGTAAGCTTGATATGGGGCTCAAACTCACGAACCATGACATCATGACCTGAGCCAAATTTGGATGCTTAACCAACTGAGTTCCCCAGGCGCCCCTAGGAGAAGAGTTTCTAATGGCACCATTGAGACTTCTAAAAGGCGGACAGACTCCTGACCTTTCTCAAGTCCTAAGTCATGTACCCAGTGCATTGACAGCATTTGAACAAACCCACATCTGTGTGAGAACGTAGAAGCCAGGGAGCTCGGTGCATGTCTGGACACCAAGAGCCCCTGTTTAGAGTGAGACACCTCGGCCAGCTGCCGTCTTGTATTTTCCATGATAGTAGCAGCCACTGGTCTCGAGACATGATATTTGAAACAGGCTGTGGCTATCGCCCAGAATCACAGACAAGGATTGACAGGGTCTCTCAAGGGCTCAAGCTCTTCTTGAGGCTTCTGACAGTGCTTTTGCATTCTGTTGGTTAAAATGAGGGGCATAAGACTAAAAGTGAAAACGTGTAAGACACTGAAGTCTGTTCCCTGGGAAACCATCAAAGGTGCATGTATCATCTGCTCATTCTCCCTCACTCATTTCTCGACGAAAGCTGAAGATTGGAATCCTTCAGGAGGTCCTAGATTCCCTTCGTGACACTGCCCCTTGATTGTGCATAAGTGATTTGAAATGAGCCCAGAAGATTTCTTCATCTCCAAATATTGCCAAATCTCACAAACTGGTGCACTGGGGTCTTGGTGAGGTCTTTCTTCCCCGCTTGTAGATACTCCCTCCTATGCTCCCTGTAGACACAGGGCCTTTCTTGGTACATGAGGGGCTGTGGGGCGTTCTCTGGTCTCTTCCTCTTCTTGTAAGGACACCGTTTCCATCATGGCGGCCTCAAGCTCCTGAATTTGTCTCCATCTACTCACTGGCTCCACCCCCAGTACCATCACACTAGGGTCTAGGGCTTCAACATGTGAATTTTGGGGGGATGCAGACATTCAGTTCGTGACAGCCCCCATTGCTCCTTTGTCCCAGGCCCCAGGCTTCGGCTCAGTATCTCTCTTCTCTGCCTGATGTCCAGGATTCAAGAAGGAGGGGTCTCTGTCTGCCTCCGTGTGTGCTCCTAGCACACAGACTCGGCACCTGTTGAGCCCCTAATAAATGTCCGTGGAATCAATATACGCATCACTGAGTTTGACTTTGTAGAGTAACCAGCCTATCGTGGAATGTTACAGTTGGGGGGACCACCCTGGGGGGAGGGTGAGTGGCTTCCCGATTTGGGGGTCTTTCTTGAGTATTGGCTCCAGAAGGAGCTCTTGGAGCGAGCCTGGGCACTTGGGGCTTCTCATGCCCAAGAAGCAGGATGGGGCACCGAGCAGTGGGGGCATGGACCCCGCTCATGGAGTCTGGCCAGGCGAGGATTAAGGAAGGGGTTTGTGTTTCTCTTCATTGTGCTAACCCAGCACATCAAAGAGATGGAAACTCGGGGTAAACGCTCTGCCTGGGAGCCCACATTTGGCTGCAACACCCCCAGGATCCCCGTCCTTTGGGAGTCTACATATTGTGTGTGCAGCACAGGAAAGCGAGGGACTTAGTTCCCCAAACGCCTGCCCTCCTGTGGATTCCATTCCCCTCCTGTTGACCTGAGCACTTAAGGTACAACGTACAACTGCAGATAGATGAGCAGTGACCCAGAGCATTTCACTCTGACAGGTCTCTCCGGGGAGGGCCTGCGGCCACTCCCACACTCTGCTCGCCACCATTGTGAAGCGCCTGGATAGTTTGCTAAGTTGGTATGGCTTTCATAATCAGGAAATAATCAACAAGATATCTAATACCACATTCAAATGAGTCGGGAGGAGGTGGGGCAGGTGTTAGGAGGTGCCATTCGGTCCCGCACCTCAGGGGGCGCTGAAGACATGAGGCCCCGCGTTCTCGTCCAGCTCTGACACGCTGCTTGTCTACAAGACCCGGGGAGTATGAAGCGAAGGAGGGCCGACGCTCCGGGACAGAGCTTGTCAGGTTTGCGACGTCAGCTCAGACTGACTCTGCTTCTGAGGCGAGTAAACCTCACCGGAGGGGAGACAGCTTCTTCGTGCCGGCTCGGCACCAGCAGCCCCGGGCCCGCCAGCCCTGAGACACCAGGGATCTGAGGCCGGGGGGAAAGGCAGCTTTCCGGTTTTCAGTCTTCACTGCAACACACACCCAGCCCATCTGCAGCACTAGGTTCTAGGGAACATCACATCTCTCGGTGCACGAGGCTAGCCCATATTAATCCTAAACTTGACAGCCTGAATCACTGAACCCCAGTGTATCCATCCATCTCCCCTGGCTACTATCACAGAGCACCAAACTAGGTGGCTTACAACACAGTTTACTCTTCTGCCGTTCTAGAGGCCAGTGTCCGAGGCCACGACGTCAAGGGGCTGTGCTCCCTCCAAAAGCTCCAGCGGAGGGTCCTTCCTGACTCCTCCAGTGCCTGGTGCGAGGCGTGGGTCCCTGGCCCGACTCGGCCTTCCTTGGCCTGTGGGTACCACGCCTCCAACTCGACAGCAGCCGCGTTGGATCAGGGCCCCCACCCTACTCTGGTGTGACGTCATCTTAATCAGTTACGGCCGCCTTGACCTTCTTTCCAAAGAAGGTTGCATTCTCAGCTACTGTGGGGTAGCTTTCGCTGCCAGACTTACCACTCAAGTGACACAGAGGAATCTATTTCTTGTGCTTTAAAATTTGCTGTTAGCTGGTCACCTTGATCACAAAGATAATCCTCAGCACGAAATAATACTGGGCAGATCCATTCGACTGCTGACCACGTGGCCAGCGGGCTCTGTAAACGGGGCTGCTAATGCCTCCTCCACGGGAGGGTGCCGTGGAGGCGAATCGGTGCCCCGGGGGCTTGGACAGGACTCTCCACCCTGCCTCAGTTGGTTCTTAGGGACAGTGGATGTGACCATCGCCCGACGGAGAGGACAGCATGTGGAAATGGTACCAGAAGCACTTCGAGCAAAATGCTGGAGCTGAAGGACTGAACTTTTGTTCTCCAAGCGCCATGGAGCTGTCTCTCGGAAGGTGGGGTAGACAAGGCGGCCTCGGCGGCAGGGAGGCGGCCTCTTGAGAGTTTTATCTCCAGCTCTTGCATTATCTTGCAGCGTGACCTTGCAAAAGCTTCTTCTTATTATTAATACCTCCGTCGCCTATTTCTTCTTCATCTCTGAAGTGCAGGTGGTAGTTATGAATATTTGTTTCCTGCAGGTTTGGTTTTGTAAACCTCTTCCAGGATGAAAAGCGCCACACAGCTGTGGAGCATTGTTCTTATTAATAACCTCGTTTTGGCATAAACTCACCCACTTCTCATACTTCATGTTAATATTCCGCTGCAGAAAATATGCTACAATATCAACTTGTATGACTTTCTGTCTCCTGTGGAACCGGGTCTATACAAAAAATAGTTAAATTGTTCTAAAACAGAACACGCGTTTTTCTCTTTCCGTGTCAGTGTGTAAACACGGCCACATCCTCTATATAGAAACATAAATTCGACCCCCCTTGGACCAGCTAAGAGTTGCCGTAACAGAACACCATACACTGGGTGGCTTAAACAATGGGAGTTTGTTTATCACGGTCCCAGAGGCTGGGAAGTCCAGGATCAAGGTTCTGGTCCACTCAGGTCCTGGTGAGAGCCCACTTCCTTGTTGGAAAACAGCTTCACGTGGCAGAGAAGGAGAAAAAGGGAGCGGGAGAGAGAAAGAGAGAGAGAGGTGGGGGGAGAGAGAGACCAAGTGCAAGTTCTCCGGTCTCTTTTCTTACAAGGACACGAATTCCATCATGAGTGCCCCATCCTCGTGACCTCATGTAACCCTAAATACTGCCCCAAGGCCTCGTCTCCAAGTACCGTCATCACTTCGGGAGTTAGGGCTTCCACGTATGAATTTGGGGGTGGGGAGCACGATTCCGTGCATAGAGCCAGTGATAGACTCTTCACAGCAGTCTCCTCAAGGTTACTGGTAGCCAGCACTGGGGGTTTGTTGTGGGTCTTTGAGGCTGAGCTAGAGACATCAGAATAATTGGTCATTATGCTAACGTACCACTGTCCCCACCACTGTGTCCCCCCTGGGAGGGCCGTGCTCACAGCTGCCCCCAGGACCCCCTGTATGGGCACAAGTGAAGAGCCCCCAGACCTTTGGTGCAGGTGCAGGGGTGGTTCCCTACCCTGTGTGAAACATGGACTGGAAATCCTCTGCCCTGTCTACACGCTGGATGGAGGGCAGAGTTCTGAACTCACTGGGCTGTACAAGGCCTCCCAGCTGGGTGTCTGAAAGGCCATGAGCCTCCTCGCTCCCCTTCGGCGGCTAAGACTCCCAAATGTGACAAATGTCTGGAGGACACAGAGAGGGCACCACCGAACTGTGCCTGCCTGCCAGCATCCTTCCGTCACTCGCGTCCTTTGCACAACCTCCTTTCAGCTTTGGGATATGGTGAAAGCAATCTGGGTGAAGTCCAAAGCCACTCACAGCATCCTTGAGCTCAGACTGGTAACCAGGTGCACTCCTTTCAACCGTGCGGTGCTTCCAGTGGAAGGATCCTAAGGGCTTCTTTTTGGACACGGTCCCAACCTCAGCTATGGCAAAAATGCAAGCCAAGCTTGCCAGGAACTCGGTGTTGCTGGTGGAGTTTGGTAAGCCACACACTTCCCAGTTTTGGGTTTTTTTATTACTAAGTTTACAATACAGACAAACACCCACAGGGACTCCTCCAAAATGTAAAGAAGAAAAAAGTCTAAAGGTCAGATGTTTGTGGGTGTCGAGTTGTACAAACCTCCGTTCACGCTGTGTTTTGCGGGGGAGGGGTCGCCCACGACCCAGACTGTGAAGAAAGTTGTGGCTATTCTCTCCCAGCCCTGACTCTCCGTCTGTGGCTTCTAATAGCGTTTGCTTCTCAGAGTCGGCCTTTTTGGGCAAGATGGATACAACAGAGCCGTAAGCTGGATCACACAAACCACGCATCTCAGGAAACCTTTCTGCTTGATGAGTCACATTCCTAATAGATGTGTTTTTCCATAAAGTGCAATTAATAATTCATCCAGCCTTTGTTGAACTTAACTCTATTGTCTTTGCAGAGAATGCGAAATACCCACAAGTGTTTGGTTCCAGATGATGAGAGTGGGCAGAACGCCTCGCGATGCCAGCCTTTGTGTTGGTGAAAAGCACACGGAACCACCCTGGCGAGGCTGGACGCCGAGGGAGGGAGCCCGGGAGCTTGCTTACAAGCACCTTCCCTGTCACCAGTTTGACAGCGATTGAGAGGAGCGAGCTATTCTCGGGGGACGGGGCCCAGGGGTTAATTTAATGCTTGACCCGATCAAACCGCTGAACGCGGTGAGCAGCTCTTGGGCCGACTGGAGGAGTGTTTCTGCGGGAGAAGTGGTTGAACCGGCCTCGCTGGGCCGGGGAATCCGGGGGAACTGGCATCGAGGAGAAGGTGCCTCGGGAGAGCCAGCACACTCTCTCGGATTCCATTACTCGCTGTCTTTCAAGCATAATAATGAGATTATAGTAACCCTAAACTGGCTGAAAGCAGGAATCTGGCTGTCTGTCAAGTTCATTGTCTTGAGTTTTACAGGCGGCCAGGTCTGGTTCCCCTGAGCCAGTGGTCACCACGGGAGGAAGTCCTCACAGAAGCCCTGGTCTGCCTTCAGGCTGGTGTCTGGCCGACGCACTGTGTGTAGCGCTCACATTTGCTAATGCTTTTTTCTCCCCACCGTGTGATTCAAGAGCTAATAAGAACGTGATATTGGCACAAGCGTCCCCTCCCCATGTGCCGCAGATGTTCTCTGTGTCCCAAAAGGGTGTGCTCTGCCTCTGAGAACCCCTGGCTCCGTCCACACCTGCCCCTCGCACACCCTGGAACCACCCTGCGATCGCATTAACTCCACCTTCGCAGAGAGGAAGTAAGGAAAACTGAGGGCCCAGAATAAAGAGTCAGGAGCCTCCTTCGTTCTTGAGGAAGGACGTCTTTGGGGGATGTTGTTGGGTGTCTCTGTTCCACGGGAAGCCAGTCGGATGCCCGAGGCGCACTGTCGAGATGCTGTGGACCGTCCCTCCTCCTTGACGAGAGCTAACCGCTCTTGTGCGCTCACCGCGAGCCAGGCTCCGTCCAGATGTTCTGCAAATACTGCGTCACCCGGCCCTGGCGGCTCCCGGTGCTGCCGGCGCCCCCCTCAGGGCCATTGTCCGGGGGGGGGGGACGTGAGGGGTTCCGCGATTTGCCCAAGTTTCCAGAAGCAGAAGGAACCCTGGGCACCTGGCTCCGGGGTCACTGCCCCTCCCCCGGCACCGTAGCTGGAACCTGAAGAATGATTCTTTAGAGGTGGTGAAACGCTGTGGGCTCTTTTACGCTGCGAAAGAATTTAGAACAACGAACAGGAGCCACTCACAAATGGCTAGTCTTGCAAACACCTGGCTGTGTAAAACCTGGCTCCCTGGAGCCCATCCCCGTTTCCAGAGTTGGCTTCTGTAATAGGAGGCTCAGTAGCTGTCATTTTATCCTTTCAGGGACTGTTTATTAATATTCATGACGAAGGTCGGCTGGCCCCAGAGGAGAGCAAGGATGTTGAGGATGAACTGACACTGGGCCTAAGTCCCCGTAACCTACACGTACTGACAGTGTTCTCGCTGGAACAGAGACTCGGTGGCTGACTGTGCGGAGCACCCGAGTCACTGGGATGTGGTGGGCTGAGACGGCCTTGGGATTCTGGATGCTTCTTTTCCAGAACTTTCCCTGTGCCCCACATGTTGCCCTGCAGTGAACTCTGTTGCTTTGCATTTCGTCTTTCTCATCTTGTAAAATGGAATCTGTGGTGCTTCCCTGCTCCTGGCTCCTCCCTGTGGCCACCGCCACCTCCCTAAAGTCACATATGCGTCAAATGAGACAGCTTGGGTGGGAGAGCCTTCGAAGCCCAGGACCTGAGGAACATGTGGCCTCGTGTCTGCGACCACAGTGCCCAATGACCCGGGACGCGGCTGGCCACCCTGGGAGGGGCTGACTGCAGGAACCTGGTCCAGCACGGCTGCTGGGACATTGCGGGTGGCCTTAAAACCCCGGGGGCACATTTCCTCACTGACCCCCTTGGACCGGCTGACAGTCGGTCCGGCAGCTAGCGTGAGAATGGGCACATACACGATGACAACACGCTCAGTGGCTCTGACGGGGCCGGTCGGGCACTGACTCCTCCTCTTTGCTCACTGAACCGAGGTCCTTGGCCACCCTGGATTACATGGCTGTCCCTGCCCTAGTCCCACCCTAGCTTCTCCATCATCCACTTTGCTCTGCTTCTTCCACATGGAGCTCCCCATCGGCTGCCCAGCGAATGCGCCCCTCAGGAGGCACCCCGGGTCTGCAGATGTCCCTGTCCGCCCTCTGCTGCCAGTGACCTTGGGTCCTCTGAGAACCCCCCATTCTGCTGGACTAGCCAGGGCCCTGACACGTGAGCACAGACTTGTGAGGAGGGGTCCCTGACCCAACAGACCCGAGAGCCTCCATTACTGGCAGTCTGTCCCTAACATTCTGCCCGTGGCCCCGTCACCACTGACAACCGGTCTGCTCGTCTCCAGCGGGAGTGAGAGGACAAAGTGGTCCCTCGGTTACCTCCCACAGGGCACAGGACAAGGGACGGTAAGCCGCCATAAGCATCGCGATGACCCAGCTGTTGGTGATGTCCCACGAGGGAGGCTCCCTGAGCCTCTGATGTGACTCCAAGGGCCAGGCTTCCTCGCTCCCATTGTACAGACCTGTACTCTCCCAGGTCCTGAGCTAAAAGGCGGGTTCTTGTGCTCAGGGGCACTTCTGGTAGAATCACGCTGTACAGAGACGATCAGCATGGCACCCACGCAAGGATAACACGTGGATTCTTTTTTTTTTTTTTAATTTTTTTTTTCAACTTTTTTTTTTTTTTTTTTTTTTTTTTTAGTTTTGGGACAGAGAGAGACAGAGCATGAACGGGGGAGGGGCAGAGAGAGAGGGAGACACAGAATCGGAAACAGGCTCCAGGCTCCGAGCCATCAGCCCAGAGCCCGACGCGGGGCTCGAACTCACGGACCGCGAGATCGTGACCTGGCTGAAGTCGGACGCTTAACAGACTGAGCCACCCAGGCGCCCCAACACGTGGATTCTTGATGCGTTACACACACACACACACACACACAATGCAGGGCTCTTTGTCGTCCCCAAAAGGCCAGAAGGGCTCCTGCCGGAGGGCCCCTGGTCACAGTCACAGTTCTCTCCAAGGCCATCCCCCCACCCTGGCCCTTCCATAACGAGAAGGACTCTGAGCCACACACTGGGCAACCAGATACAATACAAGGGACGTTTTCTTTTCATAGAAGGGCTCCAGCTTGTTAATTTGTGGAGAAGGACGGGGTGAGGACAGGACCGTGTTCCAACCCTAACACGGGCACGTGTCTCGCCCTTGAGCACCAACGGCCACTGTCATCACAGGGAGGGGGACACAGCCAGGCATCAGCCACCTCCTGACAGAGAAACCGCCCTCCCCCTGGGGCAGGAATCTGGTCGAAACCCCAGTGGAATTAGAATTTCCAGGGTCTTCAGAGGAGCGTGTCAGACTAGACCCAGTGCGACACACCTGGGAAGATTCCCCCAAATGGGAACCACTGCAGACCCATGACTGTCTCCTTCGACAAGCAAATTGTAAGATCAGAAGGAAGGAGAAGCAGCAGGGAGATGCATCTATCGAGAATGGCTCAGCAAGCGTTTCAACTAGTCACGGTGCAGGAGACTTATTTGATCCTGGATCAAGGGAGTCTTCTCTTTAAGCTTATTTATTAATTTTGAGAGAGACAGATAGGGCAAGCAGGGGCAGAGAGAGAGTAAGAGAAAGAGAATCCCAAGCAGGCTCCGCGCTGTCAGCACTGAGTCCGACACAGGGCTTGAACCCACGAAACGCAAGATCATGACCCAAGCCAAAATCAAGAGTCGGACGCTTAACCGACTGAGCCACCCAGGAGCCCTAAAGTGAATCTTCTTAAAATACTGAGAAAATATATTTATCTGTGACATACATAAGTGAGACACAGCAGAATTTAAACTGGTATCTTGGGGCGCCTGGGTGGCTCAGTCTGTTGGGCATCCGACTTCGGCTCAGGTCATGATCTCGCAGTCTGTGAGTTCGAGCCCCACATCGGGCTCTGTGCTGACGGCTCAGAGCCTGGAGCCTGTTTCAGATTCTGTGTCTCCCTCTCTCTCTGACCCTCCCCCGTTCATGCTCTCTCTCTGTCTCAAAAATAAATAAACGTAAAAAAAATAATTTTAAACTGGTATCTTATGACCTTAAGGGATTATTGTTGATTTGTTTTTAGTTGTGACTGTGTACACAATCATGATTTTTTTAATGTTTATTTTTGAGAGAGAGAGGGTAGAAGCCAGAGAGGGGCAGAGAGAGAGGGGGACAAAAGACCTGAAGCAAGCTCTGTGCTATCAGCAGATTTGGGGTTCGAACTCATGAACTGTGAGATCATGACCTGAGCCGGAGTTGGACACTTAACCGACTGAGCCACCCAGGCACCCCGTTCCCTTGTTTTTTAAAGATCCCCACATAAAGACTCACACATTAGAACATACGGCATTCGGGGTTCGCTGGGGTGGGAGGCGAAGGTTTCAATGGGCAGAACAAGGTCTACGAATTGCCAGCAGCTCAGATCGGACGAAGGGTGTGTGGGGGTCATTACCGTAGTCTCTCCACCTGGACATGTTTGACATAATTTTATGTTTTTTTATTTAAAAAAAAAATTTTTTTTAACGTTTATTTATTTTTGAGACAGAGAGAGACAGAGCATGAACGGGGGAGGGTCAGAGAGAGCGGGAGACACAGAATCGGAAGCAGGCTCCAGGCTCTGAGCCATCAGCCCAGAGCCCGACGCGGGGCTCGAACTCACGGACCGCGAGATCGTGACCTGAGCCGAAGTCGGCCGCTTAACCGACTGAGCCACCCAGGCGCCCCTGACACAATTTTAAAAACAAAGCATGTCCTCACATTTGTACCGTCTCAGATTCTTAGAAAACACACACCTTATTGCTGAACAACCAAAGCCTTCTGCTCTGACCAGCCACGGTACTAGGCACACGCACACGCACGCGAGTACGTGTTCTTGCCGACGTCCTTGAGCCCGTATATTCACAGGTAACAAGGCACAGATGCTAATTGCTTTCCCCGGTGAACGAGATAATGCATTCTGAAGCCATTGATTAAAAATGTGAACTGTAAAATTATGCCTCAAAGTTTGGAAAACTTTCAGAGGCTACATTTTGACACACTGGGATCTTGCCTTTAACAATGACAGAAAGCCCCACAAAATACTGCGTCTCATCTGGTGTGGGCCTTTATCTTATCTTGACAGATTATTGCTGGTTAAATTGTAGTGCTGACTTAAAGGCAGGACTCTTCAAGGGAGCCAGAAATTAAGGCTTCACCAAATGGTAATAAAGCTATTAAAAATGCAAACAGCAAACAGCTACACTGTACAGGTTAGACAGCTAATCCAAACTAGCAGTTTAAAAAGCAGAGCAATTACACTTTTATTTAAATGCAAGGAATATGAGCAAGAATGGAATCAGAAGCCTTGTTTAAATGCATTCTTTTGAATATTTATTAGAAATAATACATGTAGTTAAGCCACTTATCTGATTTCAGTGAATAAGTAAAATGCAAAAGATCAATTTTCATAATTATACCAAAGAAGTCTGTCTTTCATAAAAATCTCATTAATAACACCATTATTACTGAAAAAATATCTCAGTATTATTATTGTTATTCTAATTATCAGCAAAATGCTACTGATAATGTTGTCATAAAATTCCCTTTTAGTATCCTATTAGAGAGATAGACTAAGTAGTGGTTTAAGTTAAATCTAGACCCTAAGTGGCATTATAAAGATCTTCTTTGTGTATTTGGTTAAAATACATTATGTGTATAATTACATAAATTACCGTGAGTTTGGCAAACAGGACTTTATGTGCACGTATGTCTGTATACAGCGTATCGCTGTCGGGCGCACAACGCCCGACGGAGCGGCACAACGCACAACCTGGCCACCCGTGCGGGGGACGGCGCGAGCCTTCCTGGAGGTCACGCCTTCGGCCAACCTGACGTGAAAGAGTCTTGCTTGTTGGATGGATTGCAATTCAAGCGACTTTAAGAGTTTATACATCGATTTCTGCGTCCACTCCTGGTAACAGTTTGCCTGCGTTTCCTGCACACCCACCTCTAGAAGAAGCTGGCTTTTGCCAAGTTCGGTAATCCACGGCCACAGCGGCCTGGAGGTTGGAAAAGGATTCACTTCTCCGGGTCTCGGTTCCGTGGTAGAAAAACCGCGCCCGGACAAGGAGAGCCTCCGTCACCACTTGATTCCTGACAGTTCCAAGTGAGACAATGGGCTGCCTGAGTCTTGGACTAATATTGCTGCAACAAAACAAAACAAAACAAAAGGCATTCGAGACGTCTCTTTGTATAATGAACTCAATTAAGGGAAAAAGGATTTGAAGCAAAATTAACTGTGTGGCTATTGTGGGGACTGTGTTCCTAGTTCCAACAAAACGGAAGATTCCATGAACTCCAGTGTCCGTGTTCACACAACAGGCTTTGGTCCTGACCCACACGGGTGACAGACGTCCACACGGCCACCGCACTGCCCGAACCAGGGCGGCTTAGCTGCTCTCGCGGCCAGACTACAGGAGGCGAGCGCGGACTTCTTTAACTCCCACTTGGAAATGATGCAGGTGACTGAGTCAGCAAGCCAACAAGACCCGCTTATTTTTCAGTCCTGTTGGTGAGTCTCTGAGCATCACTCTCTGGTGCGAATTAACACTTATGACACGTCAACGCCTTATTTAGCAAACTGATAAACAGCTCTTTGAATTGGAAGAAGTAATGACTTTTGGCAATATAAATGAGTGGAAGTAGCCACAATAAAGCAAAAGGCTTATTTTTGCTTTCAGCTCAAAACTGGAAACATACAGAAATTTCGCAAGAAAAACAAGAGGCCAGTTCACCATCATCCCGAGGAACAAATGATCCGACGGTCCACCCTGCTGGCGGGGATGCTGACCTCAGTCTCCTCTTTGGGGAAGAGCTCCAGTGTGGCTGCCGGGTGGTCCCAGGGCCTCCTCGGCACAGAAGGAACCCCCAAAGGAGGGGCAAGGGGTTCCCTTATTCCCAGGTGTCGTTAGAATTTCAGAGGGAGCTCCAGGCCATGGAGCTCAGCCTCCCACCCAGACAAGCACCCCTCTCCACAACTTTGCTGCAAGGATACCCTTGGCCGCTGTCCGAGCCCCTCCAAGCACAGGCCTGCCAGGCCCACACCCCTGCTGGACAGTCGGGGGACAAAGTGCTAGTCTAGACCAAGTAAAATCACATCCTAACTTATACCTGGGAATCTTAGCTCAGCCCGTCTGGGCCACAAAAATTCAACCTTCATTCCTACATGGGGGATCTTGACACCCCCAGAGATGTTACGATGTGCTAAGTTATCTGTCTCCTCTTCTAAACATCTTTAATGTGACATGGTGTGATGTCCCCATCATATATGGCTCTGCTCTGGCAAAGATCAGCTTGTCTGAGTCTCTGTCAGTTTGATTCTATTCACCTGAGCGTTTGCCGTGTGCCAGGGACTATGTGTGGACAGAGAGAGAAAGAGAGAGAGAGAGGGAGGAGAGAGAGAGGGAGAGAGGGAGGGAGAGGACAGCCCCTGGTGGCAGCTGGAACCACAGGATGGGTTCTACGATGGGGAAATTCAAGGCGGAGAGGGAGGAAATTCAGGGACTCACCCGGAGGAGAGTCCTCGGGCTGAGAAAATCTACTTGAGGAACGTTCTTCTTAGCCAAGCCCGAAGGATGGGCAGGTGCGATCAGACACAGGGAAGCAGAGTCTGCTGGTGCAGGGGTGGGGGACAGGGGGCCCACGCCCTGGGAGGCCCCTCGTGCTCTGGCTGGTGGGCAGCCGGTGAAACCACCAACCAGGCAGGGAGGTGGCACAGCCGGGCTGAAGCGGGGCTCCCGGGGGGCCCGCCAGGGCTGTGCGGTGGGCGGTCACGGAGAGCTGTCGCAGGGTCTCTCTGACCGCAGCCTGAAGGTTGATTCGGGGAGAGCAAGTCCAGAGGCAGAGACCAGCCGGGAGTGGCCAGGCTTCGGGGAGATTCGGAATACTTTTTGAGAAAGATTTCTTTAAAGCCTCAGCTAGATTATGAGTTAAGTGGGCTCTGATAGGCTCGCTTTCTAACACTATTTCCACGAAATGGAATTCTAAGTTCCAAACCACTAATGCACAGTGGAACTTGGGGTATAACCTCTTTGTCAACTGGACAGTGCTCACCGCTGACCCCGGCAATGCTCGGAGAGGCAGGGGCCCCGTGTTCTGGTGGCCTCTCAGGGACCCTGTCTGGGATCACTTCTCAACTGGTGTCGTCTCTGGGATGGTTTCCCAGCTGGGAGCCTCAGGATGGAGGGACTGGCCGCGAGCAGGCATGTGCTCGTTTGCACGATGCCCTGAGTTTACCAAACAAAAAGAACAGAAAAGCTGATGCCTAGAGATCGTTCCCAAAAAAGGGAGCCATAAAATTAATCCCCTAGGAAGGCGTGTCTCAGCTCATCGTTGGTGTCGTCCAGTCCCTGGGGGTGGGGGAGGGGGAGGGGATGCCGTGCTTCCCTGTGACTGTGTGCCACCTCCCGGCCCGCTTGACCGCTGATCTTCCTTTTCTAATTTCCAGTCTGTCATGGATGACACCGTGTAACACATGATAAACACTCATTACTGAAACAGCGAAATAACAGGAGTGAACAAAACAAGCCGATGGGGTTCAGGAGACACCGCGTTGCTTTGCAAAACTGCACAGGAAGTTTGTAGCTCGTGCCTCTGGGATGGCGCCCCTTCCTCCCCACGGACGTGGCCATCCGCTTGCGGACCGGTCAGCGTGGGTTGGCCTGGCCAGGCTGGGTCAGCGGCCGCGGGGTCTCCCATGTGCCGTGTCTTTGTCCAATAGTCCGCTGCCTGCTCAGCACCGTCCCGGGCAGTGCACATCCATCTGTCTTCCATTTTCACCAGGCATTGGAAACTCGGAAACAGACGTGCGGTTGTGGTTTTTACATCTGAAAACCAAGGCTCCGTGTCCCTTTCCTTTCGGGGGTGACATTATTCCTGCAAAAGTAGCTCTTGGGACTCTCGGGGAAAAGGAGACAACAATTATTTCTAGAAGCCTGGTCTTCTGGGGGTGAGGAAATCAGAGAGAAAGCAGAGACCACCCCTCAAGTCTCCCCACCCTTGGCCGGGGGCACGAAGCTGAGCTCCCACGGGGTCACGTCCTGGTTTCATTAGTCACAGAGATGCCACCACTGTCTGCACACCACTCTGGCACATCTGAGTCATAGTTTGAAGGCTTAGATGAAGGAACCAGGCTGAACGAGGCTTCCCTTCGTTCCCTCCATGCTTGTCCACAGATGCCCTGCCGGCTGCACTTGCACTCAGCAGAATCCCGGGAACAGGTTCGTTGATGACATCATTAACAAATTATGGGGTGCCAGGGTGGGGCTCAGTCAGTTAAGCATCTGACTCTTGGTTTCAGTTCGGGTCATGATCTCACGTTTGCGAGTTTGAGTCCTGCACTGGGGTCTGTGCGAACAGTGCAGAGTCCACTTGGGATTCTGTCTGTCCCTTTCTCTCTGCCCCTCCCTTGCTGATGTTCTCTATCTCTCAAAATGAATCAAATAAACTAAAAAAAAGAAAAAGGAAATCATTAACAAACTATACGTTTCTAGAATCAAGAGCCCATCTGGGGTTCCTGGTGGAATTGTTCGGTCAACGGCGGGACAGAGTGTCCCTCTGCAGGGACGTTTAGCAGCTGCCGTGCTGAGGACCCACTCCTCGGTCTCTTTTCCGTGTGTCGTCATTTGTGAAGCCATGAGCATGGTCCACCAGATTTTATTTTCAAAGAAAAGACCCACGAAAACCCCGCCGAACATCAAGACGTGGTGAGCACCGTGTTCGTCTGCCTGCCCAATCAGCCTCCACGCCAGGAGAGCTGCCGTGAACGGCCCGGTGTGACCATGGTGATGAGCACCGAGCATCTCCACACTAACTTTCCCCATGTGTGAGGGGGTCCCTACTTTCTCTACGTGTGTATAGTTTACAATGGCGGTGGCGCTGCCTGCCCCCCAGGCCCAACGACTCTGGTGATTAATGACCAGCGGGACAGTGCCATTTGCTATTTTCCTGGGGCCTTTGATCCCTCCATGTTTTCAGAGTCCTCTGGTCACTTGCTAAATGCCAGAAAATGCCCTTCTCCTGGGTCACGACGGCCACTAGGCTCTTGTTTTCAAACAAAGGCAAATCTAGCGGCATCTCTTGCTGTGTGGCCCAGGCTCGCTGTTAGTGGGAGGGTTTACTCCCGCTCTGTGTGTGCATTTATGCAAAAGGTTCGCGCATCTGAGTGTGCGAGGATGTTCGCTGCAGCAAGGAACGTGTTGGACAGGGGATGTGCTCACGAACACCTGTCCTGTTTGATGCCACAGCACAAAGGCGTGACAGCAGAGTGCAAATTCTCTGTGTTCCTTTCATCCGCACGACGGGCAGGAGTTCCAGGTTTGTTTATAGCACAAGAAACATTCATCAGCCACCACGAGGTGTATGTGTACAGATGACGTAGGATCACAGAGATGCATTTTGCCCCTAGTCAGAAAGGTGTTGAGCCTTTGCTGTGCACAAACCTCTGCTAGACGGGCTGTGCAGCGACGTGCTCGTCATGTGTCTAAAGAGACGGGCGTGGACGTAAGTCGTGGGCACAGGCATCCTGACCATAGGGAGGTATGAGTGTCATTGTCATCTACGCCCATAGCGAGGGCAGCGGGGACAGCGCCGCCGAGCACACACGTGACCGCACAGGACGCCCCCAGATGCTCCACGTAGACGCTCACGGGGCAAAGCTCACCAAGGTTAGCATGCGGCACGTGATACAGCGGCTGCTGGGGGCTCCTGGTGCGGCTGTGCTTGGAGACTTCTAACTCACTCAGACCACCGGCGCGTCGGCCGGCGGAGCAGAGTGTGCGGGTGTTGTTTGCTCCCGGTGGCGGGGAGATGATGTGACTCAGTCTGTGAGCCCGTGGACGGTGGGACCAGACAGGCCTGGATGTGCCGGCCCGTAGGCGGGACTCCCTGGACGCCGTGCTGACGCCTCAGGCCCCTCAGCTGCACGCTTCCCAAGTGTCCTGGCTCCAAACAACCGCACCCTGATCGTCAGACACATTCCCAAGGGGGTGATTTGCTTCAGCTCTAATCAGATCTATGATATGGAGGCGGCAGGAGCTCAGGACGTGGCCCCTCGCCCGCCCCAGCGGGACTGCCCTCTCTTCAGCCCCAGCCGTGCCCTGTGCTCAAGGCTACTGTCAGCGACGTCGCTTCTGCCCTCCCTGCCGTGGTGACAGTCACGTGCCCAGGCAGCAGTTGTGAGGATGTCTGCCTGTCCGTCCGTCTGTCATCCTACCTCTCTACAGTGCATGACAACTTCCAGGGTGAGCTACCTACATAAACACTGAAACAGTTTAAACAAACCCTCGTGGTCACTCTTGGCCGGACACAGGGTTCCCCTGCTTCAGAGGACCTTGTGTTTGCTGTTTCAACCGATGAACATTTGCAGGCGTCTGTGATGGGCCAGCACTCGAGTCTCCTGGGGGGGTGAGCCTGGGGCAGCCCCTGGGGCAGGGGCAGGGGCAGGGACAGGGGTAGGGGCTGGGGTAGGGGCCAGGGCATGGGGAGGGGGCTCCGGGCTGGGTGTCAGGGCGCATCGGTGCTGCCGGCCCCAGAGCCCAGAGTGGTAGGCCTACTGCACTTAGCAGTGAAGGATCAGGGAGCGTGATTCACTCTGGGACTGTTAAAGGCACCTCCTGGCTTTGCAGTGTAGCCTCCTTAGTTTGAACAGCGGATATCACTTTACCACGAGACAACAGAGGCGGTGGTTAAAATCTAGTTTGTCTGACTAATTCACCAGCTCATGTTTACCCCAATATTGCTTACCTGCCATTACGGACTTTGAAAACGCACGCTTAAGGAATATTGACCAGACTTGGGGCTGTTGTAATACGAACAAAAAAGACTGACACCCTTTCCCCGTCCCCCGATGCCTTCTTTCTGCCTCGGGGATGTCCGCCCCTCAGAGCTTGTTGGGAGGACTCACCAGGGTCCTCAAGGGTCCCTGATGGCAGGGCCCAGGAGTTCCATGAAGCCCCTCTCTCTGACAAGGAATGAACCAAGTAAAAGGAATGCCCTTTAAAAGAGTTTTTACCGGGGCGCCTGGGGGGTTCAGTCGGTTGAGCACCTTACTTGGCTCAGGTCGTGGGTTCGAGCCCCACGTCAGGCTCTGTGCTGCCAGCTCAGAGCCTGGAGCTGCTTCAGATTCCGTGTCTCCTTCTCTCTCTGCCCCTCCCCCACTCATGCTCTGTCTCTCTCTCTCTTAAAACTAAATAAACATTTTTAAAAAGGCTTTTATTTCAGCCCAAATTATAGGTGAGCTTTTAAACTATCTGGACAATTCAACAGAAAGAGATAATTTCAGTTAAACCCATCCAGGGATTTCTGCTGAGTTGTATTATTTTGAGTGTCATCAGGATCGCACTGGTATTTTTTACTTGGCTTCTAAACATTACTCACCTTTGCCGAGCCTCTCAGTTTGCGTGTTGGCGTGAACGGTGTCCTGCCGACTCCTGCCTGCCGTGCCCCCACCCGTATCCTGACGCCCGCTCCCTCCCTGGTGGGACTGCCTTGTGACCTTTGTCACTTGCTCAGGGCATTTTCATTTTGATTGTTAATGTAGGATTGTAGGATTTGTATAACATGCTTTTTTATTTAAAAGAAAAAGAAAATGTAAACAGAAAGAATCTGTATAAGACAGCCATGGTGGAGCAGAGGCAGGGACGGATTGGGAGAGGAGGAAGGGAAGGAGAGGAGGAGGGGGGAGGGGGGAGGGGGAGGAGGAGGGAGAGGGAGAGGAGGAGGGGGAAGGGAGGGGGAGGGAGAGGGAGAGGAGGAGAGGGAAGGGAGGAGGGGAGGGGGAGGGAGAGGGAGAGGAGGAGAGGGAAGGGAGGAGGGGAGGGGGAGGAGGGAGGGCCAGAGGGCCAACCAGGGAACCAGAGGGCTGCTGGTGGTCACCTTGGAGTTCTGGAATTTCCTACCTGTGGTGGATAGGACGGGAGGAGGGGAGACAGCAGAGGAGAAGGTAGAGTGGGCTCTAGGTAGGGCTTTATCACAGTGGCTGAGAAGCCGCCCTCATGCAAGGCCAGGTGTGTGCCAGGACGGGAGCCACATCCCAAATAACCTTTCGTGAGCTGACCTGGAGGAATTTCCAGCACCGTCCGCTCAGGGAAGGACAAGGGGCAAGGTATATGTGTAAGTTACCTTTTCTGTGAGAAAGAAGTGGAAACAAGGACACACACACACACACACACACACACACACACACAATTTTGTAAAAAGAAACCCCAGCTGGGAAACCCAGACAAACAAAAATCCTTGCCCCTGGGGTGAGTGGAAACGAGACGAAAGGCGGGCCAGTTGAGACTGCTCACAGCACCCGGTGTGTGTGTTCCAGTTTGAAACCACGTATGATAAAAAGAAGTGTGGAGACGCTGAACTCTGCTTTCTGGGCTCTGTCGACCCTCTGGTTCTGCCTCCGTGCCGCACCTGTTGGAGGTGGGAGCCAGTGAACAGATAGATACTTTGGAATCTCTGGAAGCAGGGGTCTGAGCAGGAAAAGGGGGAGGGGTGTGGAGTGGGGAAGGCAGGGAGGGCCCTGCAAGGGTGCTTCACGCCGGAGGTGCCCTGTGAGTCCCTAACTTCAGTCCCAGAAGCGTCGCGAGCAGGGAGCACCCCGCCACCCAGATCCGCATGTGTAAACTCTTGTCAAAGGAAGCAAGACTCCTCGGAGAAAATCTGATGTCAGGTCTTGAACTTAGAACAGATTTTCGTGTTGGAAAGTGAGGAAGAGCTGGAAAATGAATGGGGCTTGTGCAGGCCAAGAGGCTGTGAAGCACCGTTGTCTGGGCTCCCCGACGTAACCAGAGACTCTGAGCAAAATACCACATGCCATGTCCTGGCCTTCAGCAGTACGCAAGAGAAGCGGGCTGGGCAGAGTCTCCCCACCGGGAGAACAATCGGTATGTCTGCGCCGAGTTTCCCGGTGTCCCCTTTCCGTATGTGTCAGCTTTGACCCAAGGGCGCACTCACCAGAGACCTCCTTATCTTTCAGGTGTGCAGCAAGGACAAGAGACACCCCAACTTTTCCCAGAGGATTGGCAAAAGTCAGCCTTGTGCACCAGACAATCTGGGGACAATCCCTGTTTTTCTCTGTGTGTGTGTATTTTTCTCTTCTGGCCCTGCCCTGAGGCCAGCCCCACTTTTGAACCCACACTGTCACAGTAATGGTGCTACCCCCTAAGATCCCAAGAGAAAACCCATCTCTGTGAACTCAGGGGAAAGGACTTTTCTGTGAAGAATGAAAGAAACACCTGTTATCTCTCTCTCTCTCTCTCTTTCTCTTTCCATTGTTCTTTGGACCTGAAACTGCCAAAATTCTGGAGAGATTCTGAGAGGATCGCATTTATCTGGCCGGAGACATTTGGAAAAGGGGCCACGAGATGCTGTCAAGTGTGGGCAAAATCCCAGAAGGGAGAAAGGGATTCCCCGGTTCTGTATAAACTCACATGCCAGCAACACGCCAGAAGCACGGGCAGGGCTGTGGGACCTGAGCTGTGACAGAACCCCCCAACACAGAGCAGGTGGGGTCCAGTCCCAGGCAGCAGAGCACAGGCTTGGCAAACGTAACTGGCATTGGAATCACCATCCATCGAAGTCAGGAGGAATTTGCGTTTGGAACCTAACCAGGTGGATTGCCTGATGCAACAAACCACAAACAAGAATCAACGTCCTCAAGACGATTTTAACAAGATCCAGAGTCTCACAATATATCATTCAAAGTGTCCAGAATAGAATCCAAACTTACTCGACATGCAAAGAGCAAACTAACTCTGGCCAATTTTCAAAGAGGAAAACAATCGAAGGAAGCCAGCCCTGAGCTGGTTGGGCCACCTGCGGACAGTGTAGACAGGAAGCCGCCTAGTGCGGAGCCAGCGTCACAGAGCAGTGCCCCTCGGGGCGCCCGCTGGAAAGCTCCTGCCGCACACCGTTAACCACACCCTTACAAATGTAAAGGAATTGAAGCCATATAAACTCCATTGTTCAAACACAATGGAATTAAGAAGGAAATCACTCACAGGAAGATAGCCAGAAAATTCCTGATTATTTGGATATTAAACAACACATTTTAAAATAACCCATAGGTCAAGAGGAAGGTATCGAGGAAACTTAGAAAATATTTTTATCTGAATAAAAACTAAAACACAACATATCAAAAATAGACGGATGCAGCTAGAGCAGGGCTTAGACAAAGAATATATATGTATTTTTAAGTAGGCTTCATGCCCAGCGTGGAGCCCAACACGGGGCTTGAACTCACAACCCTGATCAACACCTGAGCTGAGATCAAGAGACGGATCCTCAATCAACCGAACCACTCAGTTGTCCCAAAGAGTATAGATTTAAATGCTCACATCTAAAAATAAATAATATCGTAGGGCACCTGGGTGGCTCAGTCAGTTAAGTGTCTGACTTCGGCTCAGGTCATGATCTCGCGGTTTGTGGGTTTGAGCCCCACATCAGGCTCTGTGCTGACAGCTCAGAGCCTGGAGCAGCTTCTGATTCTGTGTCTCCCTCTTTCTCTGTCCCTCCCCTGCTCGTGCTCCCTCTCTCTCTCTCAAAAATAAACATTAAAAACAATTTTAAAAAATCTTAAAAGATCATTTGGTAGGGCACTTGTCTTTTGAAGCCACTTATTAAAAAAAGGAGAGGGGGCACCTGGGTGGCTCAGACGGCTGAGTGTCTGACTTCCACTCAGGTCATGATCTTGTGGTTTGTGGGTTCCAGCCCGCGTCGGGCTCTGTGTTGACAGCTCGGAGCCTGGAGCCTGCTTCGGATTCTGTGTCTCCCTCTCTCTCTGCCCCTCCCCCGCTCAAGCTCTGTCTCTCTCCCTCTCTCAAAAATAAATAAAAACATTAATTTTTTTTAATTTAAACTTGCAATTTTTTAAAATTAAAACTTAAATGAAGGGAAAATCACCTACAACGTCATCTAGAGATAACCACAATTGACATTTTGGTGGATTTCTTCTTCTTTTTCTAGTTTGCAGACATTTTTCTTAGTTTGCTTTCCGTTTTTTGGTATTTATTTAGGTCACCATGCATGTAGCCTACAGTCAGCCTCCCCAGAGCCACTGCCTGTAGGAGAAAACTGAGGAAACTCCGGACTACCCCCCTCGCCGTCGTCCCTTTGCACCTCCCCACCTCCGGAGATCTTCAAACAGCCACCTTCTCCCTGCTCACATTTGCCCCAGTGTCCTCAATGCCTTATCTTCATCCAGCATCTTGAAGCCCAGAGCTGGCTTTCTCCAAGCAGACACCCCCTTCCTCCTCCCCCTGCCAGCCACACAAGGCGCTGGGTGCATCACACCTCCAGAGTGGTCCTTGTGGGGTATTTCCAATGTTTTCTGGTTTATAATAATGTCTCTATAAACATCTGTGGCTATAAGTCTGAGGCTATCAGCATCAAAAATTTGTGTCTAGGGTGGATTCTGCACAGGGTGGGGAAGAATTTAAAAGTGAGCATCAAATATCACCTTCCTCACGTGTCACCGGCCAGTTCTCCCATGAAGAATCACCTTAACGCGACAGCAGCCCTGCTGACATCCTCAACACAACCTCACGAGGGACCCGGGGCTGAGCCACCAAGCCCAGTCACTCCCTCACTGCTGACTCACAGAATCTGCGAGGTGAGAATTCTTGCCTCTGAGTTTTGGGTGATTTTTCACACAGCAGTAGCTAATTAATACAGTTGCTTAGCAAAAGTGAACAGGAAAATGCTTGGGGATCCGAGTGAGACAGCAGTTCATTACCTAGAAGGGCAACACTCTGACTTTCCATGATATTAGGTAAGGCATCTAAGCATGGGGGGAAGAAGAGTCTTTGTGATATTTTCAGCACTGAAATACCTGTGGAAACTAAAATAATTAACCAAAAAAATTTGAGTCGTGAAAAAAAGTCGTGATGGGGTAGCTCCCATCATCCCTGTGAGAACAGACCCCTTCCTGCTGACTTTAGGAGAAGGGTGAGGGGCCCAGTTATAAAAGACGTGTGCCCTTAGGCATGAAGAAAAATGTCTTTATTCTAAGGAACTTTTGCAGATTATTGTTAAAAGTCCATCTTTGGGGGCACCTGGGTGGCTCTGTTGGTTAAGAGTCTGACTCTTGATATCAGCTCTGGTCATGATCTCTGCAGAGCCCGGAGTCTGTTTAAGATTCTCTCCCTCTCCCTCCGCCTCTCTCTCTCTCTCCCTCAAAAAGAAACAAACAAAAACTCCATCTTTGTCTTCAAAAGCCAAGTCTATTCGGGAATACTACTAAGGTAAGGGCTAAAGAAGATGATTTCTGAAGTCTCCAACTGGATTGAAAGAAATAAATGATTCTGTACATGACGAACCTTAATATGGAATTCTTCGGTTGTAATGTTCCAGATTAAAGAAAAGGACGATGTTGACGGCTGCGGGCAGATACACCCCACGGAGAGGGAAGGAAGATAAGCAGAGACTGGTCCTGAGGACACAGTTTCAGAAGGAAAGATCCTCGACCCTTTGTACATGGTCTTAAACCAAGCCCTGCCTTTGCTTCCTTGGCTCGAGTACGGTGCCTGTGGACAAGGGGTCACACTCGGCTCTGCTGGAGAAGGAGCCCCACGCACCCGAGCAGAGCTCTCCTGGCTCCTGAGATGCCCAGTGGGCAGAACCCACCCTGCTCCCACAGATGACAAGAGTTTGAAGACCTGTTTGTGCCAGGAAGTGCCATTCAAGGGACACACGACTTAAAGACATGTTTCTTTCTCTCCCTCCTCTCCCATATAATGCTGCCTTCTAACATCAAAAAAAAACTTTTTTGAAAAAAAGGAAAAGACTTGACTTCACCACACACACACACACACACACACACACACATGGCCTATAGTACAGGGCTCATATTTTGAAATCTGCACACAAAAAGAAGTCATTCATTATATTAGTCATTTCTTCCTGCTCTTGCCCAAAATAGCTGCAAAATGAGTTTAGTACTTCTTAATTCAAATAACCAAAACCCCACAGTAATTATACTGTATTTCCGTGTACCTTGATAAATGGAGCGTGATCACAAAGCAGTTTTATGGCCGTTTCTCTTAAACAACTGTTTTCATGAAATCTAAAAATGACTATAATTAATCTTTGTATTTGGGAATTTCTGGAACATCCCTAAGTAATTGTCTTCAACACCACTCCTCAGAGAACAGAATGATGGCTCCGTTTCTAAGCGCAAATGCATCCTGGAGGAGAAGCCAGCACTGCCCAGCTCCCGAAAATCACCACATTACACATGGGTCCCCGGGGGGGCTGGCTGGGTCAGGCCCCGCGTCCGTCCCGTGGACACCCCACAGCAGCCGGGCCCAGAAATGTGGTCAGGTTAGAGCCGTCCACAGCTGGGCCTGCCATCTTTTTATCCAAAGTAAAATAACACATTTCCCTTGACTGGAGAATCTTTTTGCCCCCAACTTAGAGCTTCATAGCCCAAGCAGCTAAATTGGAGAGTTCCGGCTCTCGGCGCCAGATTCTTCGACCAGGGACTAGGTGTTGGTAAGTCTGCACCAGGACAAGGCAAAGACCCCTGTGCCCCCCGTTAGGGGCAAAGTCCTAAGGCACTGGCCACGTCCCGGTCTCCCCGAAGTGGCTCTCGTGCAGGTGGATGTGGCCCGTGTCTGTCTGCGAACCTTCCCCGGGTGGGCCGTCCCGTAAGGTCAGAGGAGCCACGTTGTACTGTTTAGTTGTTTACTGGTGCCCGTCCTCAGCCCACCCCTAGAGTGTCTTTTTTCCTAGAGACCGAAGTTAAGGGACGGTGAAAATAAAAACAATAAAGAAAAGTTTGCAAGAGCCGCGCCAGCCGGTCTGTGGGAGGGCCTGCGGCCACGTCACAGGGAAAGCTGTCCTGGCCTGTGCCCAGTCGGACACCGGGAGTGCAGCAGGTCTCCCTTGTGTCCCAGAGACAGCCAGGCGCTCCCACAGCGGAGTCTGGAAGCATCACTCCCCAGATACTCTCCCTGCTGTACTCCCCTCCCCCTTCTCTTCCCCTCCCCCTCCCCTCTCCTTCGCTCTCCTCCTCTTCCCCTCCCTCCCCTCCCTCTCCCTTCTCCTCTACTCCCTCTCCCCTCTCTTCCCCCCTCCCTCCCCTTCCCCTCTCCTCCCCTTTCTCCCCTCCTCTTTTCCCCTCCCCCTCTCTTCCCCTCCCCTTCCCTTCCTTCCCCTTTTCTCTCCCTCCCCTCCCTCTCTCTTCCCCTTCTCCTTTGCTCCCCCTCCTCCCTTCCCCCTCTTCTCCCCCCTCCCTTCCTCACTCCCCTCGCTCTTCCTCTCTTCCCTGCTGCCCCTCCCCCACCCCTGTCAAGTCCTACACCAGCACTGTACTCAGTGCTGTGGAAATAAGGCAAATTGAGGCAAAGGTCCCATCCCGAAGGGGTGGGAGGAACACAGAACAAACCCAGGATCGTGAGGCAATGCTGCAAGTCTGGCTGAGGGGGGCATCTGAGCGAGTGGGCTGGGGGAAGGGGTGTGCAGTGGCCTGTCCCCAGCCGGCTGAGCTGGCTTCGCTCCCCAAAGCCACTGATAGCGTTTGTGTTTTAATATCCAAATTGCCCGGTTTGAAATGTGTCTACTTGAATCCATTTAAAGTCCTGTCTCCCTCGCAGTGGTGCATTTGATATATGAGGAGTTTTGATTTCATTTCTCATTTATTATTCTTTACGTTCAGATTCAGATTGCAAGATTTCACCCCACGCATTTGGAGGAGGACTGGGAGTGAACTGGGGACAGTCCCTCACCTCCTGGAGATGCTGCCATCTGAACTGGAGCAGCGGGCCTCACTTTCGCACCCACCCTGGGCCAGGCCCCATGGACCAGCGGCGGTGGGAGCGTCTGCTGAGGTCGTCCTGGCTGCTGGGAGTCTAGCAGAAGGGTCCCGCCTGGGGCTTGCTGGTCGGGGGGACTGCGGGGCTCTGGGCACCGGGATAAAAACATGCCTGAGCCTCTCCGCGGCCCCAGGGGGAGTCACAGGCTCCAAGACCTACCTGAGTGTGGGCGCTAGAATAAGTCCAAGGCGGGACCCGCCCACATGCCACAGCTTTGGAGCTGATGCGGGGACTGACAGGCAGCGACACTGCCCTGCACAGGTGCGGTCAGAGCTGAAATGGGTCCCACCGAGGACTCCCCTCCGCACGGCCTGATGCAACATCCCACCAGCACCAGGGACATCAGGCTATCAGCATAGGCCGCACACCGTGTCTGCTGCTCCCCAGGCGCCCGGGCTGACCCCGGCCAGGAGTGACCAAATGGGGGGTTCGGGACTCCAGAGGAACCACTGGCTTCGTCAGCAAATGAAAAAAGTCACTGAGTCAGCTTGCAAATCCCAGTGAAGTGGAGAGTTGGGTGGGCACTTTGGGTCGACATCCCTCTGTACTGCCTTCCGGAGAAGACGTCACTGTGCTGTGGGGCCCCCTCCCCATGCGGCTTGCTGATCTGTCCCCACCCCTTCCCCTGGGAGACAGAGGTGACTTGGAGGCCACACGTGCTTTGTACAGACTCAGAAGCAAGATTGGGCACCCATCAGGCAGGCCCATCTCTGCCCAGTGCCCCTCCCCTCCCCCCTACCACCTGCCCGGCTGCCCAGCTCTCAGGGCAGGTTCATGCTTCTCTACGCACAACCTCCTGCCCCCACCGACCTGGGTCTGGTGACTGCTGCCCCCCCATCCCTTGGCCTGGGGGTGGGAAGGTGGGCCCCACACCAGCCTCCTGGTTTCCCTGCACGTTGCTCCACCTTTGCAAACTGCCCTTGTTCTGGGGCCCCTGGAAGCGCCTGCTTCCGAACCTGTCCCCGTGGCCCCGTGGACCGGTCCTCCTGGACCCTCAGTGGGGAGCGGCTGGAGCCTGCACCTTGCACAGGAACCAGCACCTGTGCGGGCGGCGAGGTGAGGAGCGACCAGTGTCCTTGCGGGCCTGCTGGTCGGTGTCCCTGGGCCACGGCTCCAGAGTGCACACATGGTGTGATCTCTCCCTGCTCCGGAGGCCTGGAGCCCCGAGTCAAAGTGCCAGCGGGGATGTGCCCTTGGAGATCCACTGCGGGGAATCCCTCTGCCCCCTCCCGGATTCTGGTGTTTGTGGGCAGTCTGTGGGAGGAGACCAGTCCGGTCTCTGCACTTTCTGTGGCCTTCTTGCCCATGTCTGCTTCTTACGGGGACACAGTCAAGTTAGAGGAGGGCCACATTGCTCCCGGCTGGCCACACCTCAGCTAATTACATCTGCAACAACCCAGTTTCCCATCAAGCTCAGCTTCCAAGGTTCTGGGGGTTAGGGTTTCTACATGTCTGTTTGGGGACACAAGTCATGTCCTAGCCGGGCTGCTCCCCAAAGCTCACGCCCCTTGTTTCTCCCCGCGCTCTGCACACGGAAGGCCTTGGGCACCGAGCAGCCATCCAGTCTGCGCGGGAGGCTGTGAACCACTGTCCCTCCTTCCTTCCCTCCGTCTTGCAACTGATCTCCCACCAATTAAATCAGAAAGAAAGAAAACCTCATCTTGAATGGATACACCATTTCCCTGTGTACAAATTAAGGATGCAACAAAGTTTTCTCCAAGTGTGTGTTAACTGTTAAGTCCTGGCATTTTCAAGTGCGGCCTTAACAAGATTAAAATGGAAATATTTTTCAAGACCAGAATATGAAAGGTATTGAGATGTCTCTTTCAAACTCTATAGAGTCATTCAGTTTTCATTTCTTCAATTCTTTGAAAAATCAACAAAAAATGACAGCTATAAATATGTAAGCATTAATTGTGTGTTTGTACCTTTATCACCCACTTTTTAAAAGTTTATTTATTTACTTTGAGAGAGAGAGAGTGGAGGGCGGCGCAGAGAGAGGGAGAGAGAGAGGGAGAGAGGGAATCCCAAGCAGGCTCCATGCTGTCCGCACAGAGCCCGACACAGGGCTTGAACCCACAACCATGAGATCATGACCTGAGCTGAAATCAAGAGTCGGAGGCTCAACCGACTGAGCCCCCCAGGCGCCCCCAAGGATCCCCTTTTATCACCCAGTTTTAATGAAAAGCCCATCAGAGTGGGAAAAGAATTTTACATTTCATCAATTTTGATAATTTTATTTTTTTTACTAAAAAGGCCTAGGAAACTATTCATACCCAACAAACCTCATGTCTGCATAGCTCTCATGCACCTGAGTGCACTGTGTGGTGCTTGTCCTGTGGCATGTCCTGTGTCCTGTGGCACCGGGCGGCCGGGTGATCGGCCACTATACTGAGCCCTGCACGTGCCCCTCACTCAGCAAACTCCAGCCGCAGCTGGCGGACCTCATGCCTTCCTCCCCCTGAACCGCGTGAGGAAAAACACACGACCCTGCCTCCTTGCAGCACCTTAAAAGCATGACCATCTGCCTCCTGTGGCCCTGATGCTGCTGCCGCTGCCCCAGCCACCCGCTGTCCACCTGCAGTGACCCTGCGTGTGCCCTCGGGTCTGTGCGTCTGTTTCTCTCTCAGTCTGTCTCTCCGTGACTCTGTATCTGTTTCTCTCTCCCTGTCTCTACCTGCTCTACTCTCTGTGTGTGTCTCTCTCCTTCCTTCCTTCCTTCCTTCCTTCCTTCCTTCCTTCTTTCCTTCCCTCCTTCCCTCCCTCTCTCCCTCCCACTCCTTCTCTCTCTCTTTCTCTCCTTCTTTCTTTCCTTCCTTCGGAACATGGATCATAACCAGGATCTTTTTCAGTTTTGTATCCTGCACCTTGCAGAGCACCACGAACACAATAGGCGTCTAATAAGTACCCATGGAACTGAACTCTACCCTGTTGTCTTCTGCCTTCTTTTTGAGAGAAAAGAAGCTACCGCTGCAGCTTACGAATGAACCCCAGTGAAGGTACCGGCTAAAACAAAAGACGAAGCTACAGGTCTGCAGGAAGATGTTCTCGCGGGGGAGCTTGGCAGGACCCCTCCATTGGCGTGCCATCTTTCCTCCTTGAGAGACAAGCACATGAACCAAGCCCCGGGGCCTGCTCAGATCAAGGAGGAGGGAGCTGCAGTCAGTAGCTGGGCTCGTGGACGGAGAGGACACTCTTCCATCCACCTGCTCTCACAGAGGGGCACTGTCGGGGTGGCAGGAGGCAGGGGACAAACTCTTGCCCTTCCAGAGTGGGAAGGGGCTTCACCAGGCAAGCTGAAGGGTGTGCAGAAAGCTCGGGCACCCGTCCTACTTCCCAGACACAACCCCGTGTTGGTGTACGTGGGGGTCTAGATGCAGAATGGCCAGAGAGCTTAGGAAAGGCCACACCAGGTAAAGTGCCAGAGGACAGCAAGCCCTTCGGCTGGACGCATGTCTGTGATGGGAACACCAGGCATATTGTGGACCAGTCCTCAAAACTACGGAGTCAGGGGCGCCTGGGTGGCTCAGTCGGTTGAGCATCCGACTTCAGCTCGGGTCACGATCTCATAGCTTGTGAGTTCGAGCCCTGCGTCGAGCTCTGGGCTGATAGCTCAGAGCCTGGAGCCTGTTTTGGATTCTGTGTCTCCCTCTCTCTGCCCCTCCCCTGTTCACACTCTGTCTCTGTCTCTCTCAAAAACATTAAAAAAAAAAAAAACTACGGAGTCAAATCTGCTGTAACACAGGCTTCTGTGGGGTGAGCACGGGCACGAAGGGTCATGAGCTGGGTTGAGTCTTTGCTGGCTTCCACCCGCTCTTACGCGACAGTGGTCCTGGGGCACCTGCTTGGACGACACGCGGCTGCTGCACTCAGGGGGCCAGAGGGCAGGGTGTCAGCTCCCCCAGGCGGTTGGTTATCAGCCCTCGTCCTCAAGTAGAATTTGGTATTTTAAATTAAAAAAAATTCTTTATTCCAGACCTCAAACTCTGATTTATTTTGCTTTTCTGTTTTTGTTTTGGCACCTGCTTGTCCAGAGTGCATACCCACCCCCGGGGCTGCTTGCTACAATATCGGAGCGCCTGCTGCATCCCCTGCAAAGGGCTCACTGTCCTCCCAGAATGCACTCGACAGCGGTCACTTTCAGGCTGCATTTTCTTCTTGGTTATATTTCATTAGAACTTACTGCCTGAGCCAGTACGTTTATGCCAGAGACACCTGAATATAATGGCTATCACGTGACTGCCGCTCAGAAATATGTTCCAAATATAGTGAATTTAATAATTTTTTTAATGTTTACTTATTTGAGAGAGAGAGGCAGACGGAAAGAGAGAGAGTGTGGGGAAGAGGGGCAGAGAGACAGGGAGACACAGAATCCCAAGCAGGCTCCATCCACGCTCTGAGCTGTCAGCACAGAGCCCGCCGTGGGCCTTGAACCCACAAACCGCCAAGATCGTGGCCTGAGCCAAAGTCGGATGCTTAACTGACTGAGCCACCCAGGCGCCCTTAAAAATAGTGATTTCTTTTTTTTTTTTTTTTAATTTTTTTTTTAACGTTTATTTATTTTTTGAGACAGAGAGAGACAGAGCATGAACAGGGGAGGGGCAGAGAGAGAGGGAGACACAGAATCTGAAACAGGCTTCAGGCTCTGAGCTGTCAGCACAGAGCCCAACGCGGGGCTCGAACTCACGGACCGTGAGATCATGACCTGAGCCGAAGTCAGACGCTTAACTGACCAAGCCACCCAGGCGCCCCTAAAAATAGTGATTTCTAAGTGGGACGGTATCCCCTAGTTATTAGACTAGCCTGTGTGTAGTTTTGAAATATATTCACCAACAGCCATTCTATTAATTATATCACATCATCAACTTACTAACTGTCTGGCGTGATAATACATACACTACAGTGGCAGCAGGAGGAACAAGGCCGTGAGCTTGGGCAGGACAGCGTTCATCACGGGGAGCCGTAACGGGCACGGATTCACCTCTGACACGGGTCCGGAGGCTATGGCCCGCCAGAGTCACCTGCGTTGCTGTCTTGACTCCGGCAGTGTGGCCTCTAGATGAAAGGCTCAAGAACTTTCTTCCCCAACTCTTGTTCGCGTCCTATTACAAGGAATCTCATCAGTATGATCAGCAGTTTCCAGAAAGAAAGAAACGGTGTGTGAAGCCCGGTATGGAAAGTGAGTGGACAGGCAGAAGGGCCCTCACACAGACGCCCTCGGGTGCCATCAGCCTCGGGCGCTCTGTCCGTCCTAGAAAGGGTTAAACAATCCAGACAATGTGCCCTGAATGTGGTAATATTTCAGCCTTTCTATGGATCGTATTTTGAGGAGAAGAACAAAGACCCCACGAACCATGGACAGATATGCAAACTACAGTGACTGGTTTAGAATTAGAGAAACTTCAGAAATGTCTGCTTCCCATATAAGTTGTCTAACTTGCAAAAACATGTACAATTTGCTTACCACCATATTAAAATCTAGATAAGGCCCCTCATTTACGAGAGGGCTTCGTTGCTTTCTTATCTGTTTTTGAGACATCTTGTAATAAGACTTTTTCTTTCTTTCTTTTTTTCTTTCTTTCTTTTTCTTTTTTTTTTTTTCGGTCGGCAGTGCTGTTTCAATCAATATAGCTGACACCAGATAATTTGAACACGAGGGACTATCTCCCTGGCCCTGCATGGACGTTGACCTAATTTAGTTAATCTTAGATGATTTATCCAGAATATCTTGTCTGCAAATATTTGAAAGTATATAACCATTAGAGTCTTTAGGGGAAAAAGAAAAACGGGAGAGTGAATGAGAGTCTGTCTAGTTTTATAACATGAGGAAGCAAATGAGGCCATGCAAGTCGCATATTAAATAAACAAGAACACGGCGGCAGTGAACTTGGCTGGCGTGTCGGATTTTCATTGTTGGGTGTCATGTGACCGGATGGGTCCTCGCTGCTCATTAATCACGTTTGGTTCTTTTACTCTGAGATGATTCCAAAGACTAGAAGAGCAGTTAAACAGGTTAAATTCTTCCAGTTTGCTTCTTCTGGTTACCCCAGTAAGTTCAATGACAGTGGACAGGAGTCATCCTGGAAATAAACTGCCTGTCGTACTAATAAATATGCCACATCCAGAGTGAGGTGGCCTGAGCTTCTAGTGGATGTCGATGGCTCTTTAGCAAGATACAGGCTACATTTTTAGTTATTTCCCTGGAAACTTTAAAAACCAGTCAGGCAGAGTAAATAATTAAGTCTTTCTATCGGTTTCTTATTAACTGAACACAAGCCTCAGATAACAAGAGTGATATTTTCCAAGGAATTAATACAACGAATAAACCATTTCAGTCAGTTTATCGACAAAACCTTGATCATCTCTGGTACTCTGCATTTTCTTTTTCCCTTAAAGTTAATTGTGCCCCAAATAGAACGTTACATGGACACTGCCAGTCGGCCAGAGGAGAGCCTTCTATGATCAACACAAGTTTTAAATTTGACCCCAAAGTATTTAGTAGATTCTTCCAACTTATTGGTGAAGTAGGCTCGCCTCACATTTTTACTGCATTGATTCTTTGCTAGTTGTATGATCCTCACAGTAAATATGTAAAAACACGACGACCTGTGCACTCCAAGTATGAGCACGCGTAGAGTGTTCGCACGGCGGTCACTCGGAACTTCCTATAAACCACCTTCTCGGGACAACCCCTTCTTTCTTGCTGTCATCAGAAGAAGAAATATAATTTCTAAGTATCGTAACTTTATTTCTAGAGATCTTGTCTCTAAAATGTTCAGGTAGACCGTTTTCAAATGCTTTCTTTACAATAAAAAAAAGTCGAAAAAATAAAATAAAAAGTGTTTGCTAATATGTTTTATTGTGATGTTGTTGACCCAGGTGTGACCTCAGAAACTTTTAAAGCTACACGTCAATCACAGGAGTAAACAAGTCTGGAAGCAGTTCCCTTCTTGCTCGGCAGAAAGCGTTTGGGGAGCTATGAATTCTGGCTCCAGCTCCCTCTTTGTTTGTCTCAGGTGGCGGTGGGGGGTGGAGGTGGAAATGTCTCGCAAGGGGAGAGGGAAGGCAGGAGGAGTACCCAAATGCTGACCGGAAATTTAGAAATTACAGGAAAGGGTTACTTCAGGCCCTGTAGACATTAGGGAGTAAACTGTTGTCATTTAGACTTCATCACGATCCAACATTTGTAGCAAGAGTCTTCAGAAGTTACTCGAGAGTTCATTTCAGATTGCTGACTGAGATCACAATACAGCAATTAGACGGAATTAAAGTCAAGATGGAAAGACAATGAACCAGACAATAAGATACAATGCGCTACCGCCCTGCCCCCACTGTGCTCCCCTCTCGCAGAAGCAGAGGCCTCAATGACAGGTTACGCACAAAAGCAACTTTCACCCGGAGGGTCTGCACTGCCTCCTGCTAAACCTCGTGCTCAGCAGTTTCCTCCTCCATTTCTGGAAGGATCTGTGGGAAAGCCGGCAAACCACAACTAGGAGACACACAGGTCACATTAAATTTCCTAAGGAGCTCCTGGGGGCTCCATCAGTTAAGCGTCTGACTTAGGCTCAGGTCACGATCTCACGGTTCGTGGGTTCGACCCCCGCGTCGGACTCTGTGCTGGAGGCTTGGAGCCTGGAGCCTGTTCGGATTCTGTGTCTCCCTCTCTCTCTGCACCACCACCACTTGCACTCTGTTTCTCTCTCTCTTAAAAATAAATAAATGTTAAAACATTTTTTTTAATTTCCTAAAAGCTACATTTTTAAAAAGTGAAAGAAGCAGAAAGAAGAAATTAACTTCAAAAATGTATTTTATTTTACCCAATATATCCAAAATACAATCATTTCCACATGAAATTAATATTTTTAAAGGACCAGGGAGGTATTTCACGTGCCTCCTTTCACACCACGTCTTTGAAAGCTGGCCCATCTGCCGTGTGCCCCCACGGCCCGTTCTGTGCGCTCCGGGCCACACCTGGCCGGCGGCCCCCACTCTGGGTCACCGCGGTGTGAGCGGGTGTCAGGGCAGAATATCCTGGGAGAAAGCAGAGGTGGGACCCACGGGAACAAAGTGGTAATTGCGCCCACTCTAGCAAGCTCGGAGGCGTCCCCTCTGATAGCTCAGAAGGAAAGGATCCAGAAACAACCCACCCTCGTCCTTCCTCGACTGCCCTATTTGTTGAATTCTGTAGAGATTCGTTCATTCGTCCCTGTGTGTCTATCTAACAGAGTATTCCTCACCGGTGTGTGGTTCTCCCCCAGGGGGATCCAGGACTCCCTGGCCACCCACCCCGCTCAGCCAGCCTGCACTGCAGGACCCTCAGGGGCGTCGAGTGCGGGGGGGGGGGGGGGAGATGCTCACGAGGGAACGCGTGTGGCTCTGTGGAGCACGTGCCCGTGTTCCAGAGAGAACCTCTAGGTGTTCATCTGAATGGGGGGCACAGCGCGTGTGCTGTGTGGGGCCGTGAGTGTGTAAGGCATGTGTGGGAGTGAATGTGTGTGAGAAGTGAATGTGTGTGAGCTCCAGGGCCAGTGCTGGCCAACCGCCTCTGCCAGGAAGAGCCCCTCCCCCGACCCCAGGCCATGGACACTTTCCTGGGCCATCAGCTCTACCCGTGACCAGGGCATCTTCAGTCCTTCAGAAACGTACTGTGGATGTCCCGATGAACCAGACACTGTCTACACCCTGGAGAGACATTGGGGCTCCAAGCCTGCAAAACCGCCATCCCCCCTGGAACTTGTCATCGTGTGCACCACAGCCAGGATCTCCCAGGAGCTGCCTCTGGCTTCAGGCACCCCCCCCACACACACACTTGTGGACCTGCGGGGGAGGGTACCCCAAGGGTGCTGGGGAGCTCCAGGGCCCAGAGCCTAAGACATGCACAGACTTCCAAGAGCAGCCGCAGGGTCCAGGCCCAAATCATAGAATTTTCCTGGGAGAAAAAGGAGGGTTCTAGGTCAATTCTCTGGAGCCCCTAAAGCGACCACCTACAGTTGAGTTGCCCCCAACCCTCACCCGACAGACACCCGAGCAAACAAGACACCAAATGGGGCCGTTCTTGTGTTTACAAAAACGTGACTTGGTTGCACCTTCAGTTTGTCAGGAAACCAGAGGCACCTGAGAGGCTTTGAGGTGCGGGGCTGGGGCTGGTGGGGGGGTCTGTAGGGCCCCCAGGGAGGCCTTGGCCTTTCCACACCCTTGGCCTCCACATCTGCTTCTCAGCTCCTCGCTGGGAAGGGCCCAGAGCCTTTCTCCACATTGACTGCCTTTCCTGGGAAGGACTTCCAGCCCCCGGTGAGGAAGGGATAGGATGAAGGGCGTGGGCTCCTAGAAGGAGGCAGAGGAAGGACACATTAACAGAGGCCAGCGGTGGGGAGGTGAAGGCAAGCTTCCGGAGGACAGAGCTGAGCTGTGTTTGTGGGTGCCCTAGGCCTCTGTGGCCCTGGGACCCGCCCACCCACAAGGTTCTGAAAAAAAAGAGGCCACCCTGGAAGGTGGGGGGTGGGGACACAAGGTGGTGAGGGGACAGGAGGCAGGATGGCAGCATGGAAGAGTAGCCATTCGGTAGCCGGACAAGGCACGTGTCTGGTGTGAATAACTTGTTTGTTTTAGGGCACAACTGCTCTAATGTGTAGATTTGAGTTCCAGCTACAGAAAAGACTTCAAAATCTTTCACCTCATTATCCCGAGACGGGGTGGGGGGGGGTGGTGCCCGCCGGTCTGTTAAATTCACTCCACCTGTTACACTGGCTGCTGGCGGGGGGGGGGGGGGGGGGGGGGGGGGAGGGAGGGGGCGGTAAACTTGCAAGCAACACTCAGAAAATGCAGAAGCCTCGAGACCCGAGACCCGAGTGGCTTGAGTCAGACGTCCTTCTGAGATCTGAACCCCAAGGACAGTTACAAAGGTTGGAATTCACCAGAAAGAGGAAACTCTGGATGGTCTGCAGTTGTCACTTGCAAAGCGCCCCCCTCCTCCTCCCCACAGAAGGGGATCTGGAGTTTGAAACTTGTCACGGAGAAGAGAGACCTTTGCTGAGAAGGCTGCTAATGAATTCGGACTGTATAGTGCTCAAAATCTGATGTTCTGCAATGATGACATTAGTGTGGCAACCGAGGGTCCGAGGCGACAAGTCTGTGCAGCTGCTCGGCGCTTTGAAACGCCCAGGACAATGGGCCCCAGTGTTCCCGGCGCTTGCCTCCCCCCCTTCCATCTGCACGGTCCGTTCTGCCTGATTGACCAGCGGCTCGGGCCGCGGGGACCAGCATTGTTCCAGGATCACTTCAAGATGGCCGAGATGACAAGATTCAGGTGAGAGAGAGAGCGGGGTGATTCCCGGAGGCCTCGGCACAAAGCCGCCCTGGGAAACTCCGCAGGGGCCTCGCTGGCCGGCCAGGAGGGTGGGTTTACTTGTCTGCCTTCAGAGACCTCATCAAGTTGCTGGAGGGGAAAATTGAAGGCTTGCGGATTTTAGCAGGACTTCACAATGCCCCATTTGGGGGGCAATTTGGGGTCCTCCTTTATCTAAAAATACAACAATTTTATGGCATTTTATTTCACCGTATGCCTTTCCTTTTAGAATTCTAAGGGTCGGCCAAGAGGGAAACATACAGCTTCCTTCTATGTGGCCCCAAACTGTCACAAATCCAGACCGGATTTCTCTTTTCCAGAAACACCATTTTGGAAAGTTGCGATGCTGCGCCCTTGGCTGGCAGATCGGAGTGGAAGTAAGCAGAATGGGTTACTTCCAAGTCACCAGGCACACGTACTCGGTCTCCCAAGAGTGCACACAGCGCGGCGGCTCGCGCGCAGAGAACCGCCACCACGCGCGGTTTCATCTGACACGGATGTTTTGACTTCAGCTCAGAAAGACAAAATCTTTGTCGTGCAAGCGCCTTTCCCCCAGAGGCCCCGACTGCATTTTTACCCCTCACCCTGGGGCCTGGTGGGGATTGCGGCACTGGGCCGTGCCTCCACACCTCAGGCTCTCTCCTTGGGTATTTCAATCACGGGAGAGGGGTGTAACTATTGCCAATAATTTGCAGATATGGGGGACCCTGGAGGAGGGATCTAAGGCGGTGACGGGTGGCTGGGGCAGGGCACGAAGCTAGAGCGACCCAGAGGAAGGGAGGGAATGTCTTTTCTGCAGAAAACAAGGGGAGGGGGCATGCTCTCTCCCCCGTCAGGAGACTTGATTCTGGCGCTGACGACTCCCGCCGCGTGGACCAGGAGGCCCAGTTAGACCCAAGCTGTGCCCCGCCCTGCAGCCCCGCAGGACCGCCACCCGCCTCCCCTCTTCCTCTTCGTCCTCCCCTCCTTCCCCTCCCTCCCGCCTCCTGCACCCCGTCCCCCAACCCACCCGAGTAGAAGTAGAAGCGATCCCTGAAGAAGGCGCCGTGCGCGCCCGTGGGCACCAGCCCGGCGGGCCCCCCAACTTGCGGCCAGTAGCCGTGACGCACGCACCGGGCCCGCAAGCGTGGGGGAGGCGTTCCCAGGTCCCCACCCGGGCTCGCTGCGGATCGCAGCGACGCTCATCTCGAGAATATGACGATTAATCCGGCGCAGGTTTCCAGATAAGTGATTGTGATGGAGATTGTTGGCGAGAAAATAGACAATTATCCGCTGTTAGCTTTACATAAAGATCGCATTAACTCAAATTAGTTATCAGACAAAAGAGCGTCAGCGCGAGCGCCCTGCCCTGGCCCTGCCCGCGGGG